>NC_080381.1:74230589-74535316 GCF_014773155.1 Arachis stenosperma | reverse complement strand
ATACCACGAAGGTTCTAATCTCAGATTCAGATGCCCCATTGTCAGAGGGAAAACGATGTGAATCGTTGATTAGAAACCCAAGAGATACACACTCTAGCTTTTGCAGGTAGAACGGAAGTGGTTGTCAAGCACGCGTTCATAAATTGAGAATGGTGATGAGTGTCATAGATCATCACATTCATCATGTTGAAGTGCGAGTGAACATCTTAGAATAAGAATAAGCTTGCATTGAATAGAAGAACAATAGTATTTTGCATTAATACTCGAGGAACAGCAAAGCTCCACACCTTAATCTATGGTGTGTAGAAACTCCACCGTTGAAAATACATAAGTGATGAAGGTCCAGGCATGGCCGAATAGCCAGCCTCCAAGTCTAAGGAAAAATGTTCCAAAGATAATCTAAGGATAATCCAAAGATGTCAAGATCCAAAGATGTGAGTACAATAGTAAAATGTCCTATTTATACTAGATTAGTTACTAGGGTTTACAGAAATAAGTAAATGATGCAGAAATCCACTTTCGGGCCTACTTGGTGAATAGTCATCAGAGCTCATGAATGGTAAAAGAAAGGTCAAAGGAATCTCTATAGTCTCTATATGAGCCTCAGATTCCTTTGGTTCCTCATTGGGGTACTCCTTAATGGCCAGTGGACGTTCCCTAAGGTCTTCCTCACTAAGAATCACTGCCTTTTCACTCTCTCCAAGTTCGTCCATGTTGGTCATGGTTATGGCCTTGCACTCTCTTTTGGGATTCTCTTCTGTATTGCTTGGGAGAGTGCTAGGAGGAGTTTCAGTAGCCCTTTTACTCAGCTGACCCACTTGTGCCTCCAAGTTTCTGATGGAAGACCTTGTTTCATTCATGAAACTAAGAGTGGCCTTAGATAGATCAGAGACTATATTTGCTAAGCTAGATGGGTTCTGCTCAGAATTCTCTATCTGTTGCTGAGAGGATGATAAAAAAGGCTTGCCATTGCTAAACCTATTTCTTCCACCATTATTATTGTTAAAGCCTTGTTGAGGCTTTTGTTGATCCTTCCATGAGAAATTTGGATGATTTCTCCATGAGGGATTATAGGTGTTTCCATAGGCTTCACCCATGTAATTCACCTCTGCCATTGCAGGGTTCTCAGGATCATAAGCTTCTTCTTCAGAAGATGCTTCTTTAGTACTGTTGGATGTATTTTGCAATCTATTTAGACTCTGAAAAATCATATTGACTTGCTGAGTCAACATTTTGTTCTGAGCCAATATGGCATTCAGAGCATCAATTTCAAGAACTCCTTTCTTCTGAGGCATCCCATTATTCACAGGATTCCTTTCAAAGGTGTATATGAACTGGTTATTTACAACCATTTCAATGAGTTCCTGAGCTTCTACAGGCGTTTTCTTCAGGTGAATAGATCTACATGCAGAATGGTCTAATGACATCTTAGACAATTTAGACAGACTATCATAGAATATATACAGGATGGTCCATTCTGAGAGCATGTCAGACGGACACTTTTTAGTTAGTTACTTGTATCTTTCCTAAGCTTCATAGAGGGATTCACCTTTTTTCTGCCTGAAGGTTTGAACATCCACTCTAAGCTTGCTCAACTTTTGAGGAGGAAAGAATTTTGCTAAGAAAGCCGTGACCAGCTTATCCCAAGAGTTCAGGCTATCTCTAGGTTGAGAGTCCAACCATATTCTAGCTCTGTCAGTAAAAGGGAAAAGTATAAGCTCATAGACCTTGGGATCAACTCCATTGGTCTTAACAGTATCACAGATCTGCAAGAATTCAATTAAGAACTGAAAAGGATCTTCTGATGGAAGTCCATAAAACTTACAATTCAGTTGTATCAGAGAAACTAATTGAGGCTTTAGCTCAAAATTGTTTGCTCCAATGGCAGGGATTGAGATGCTTCTTCCATGGAAGTTGGATGTTGGTGTAGTAAAATCACCAAGCACCTTCTTTGCATTGTTATTGTTGTTGGTTCGGCCATTACTTATTTTTCGAGATTCTCTGTAAGGTTTTCTCTGGATTGTTGTGTCTTAGCTTCTCTTAGCTTCTTCTTCAGAGTCCTTTCAGGTTCAGGATCTGCTTCAACAAGAATGTCCTTGTCCTTGCTCCTGCTCATATGAAAAAGAAGAGGACATAAAAGAAGAGAAATCCTCTATGTCACGGTATAGAGATTCCTTTATGTGAGTAGAAGAAGAAAAAATAGAAGAATGATGTAGAGAGAAGAGATGAAGAATTCGAACACAGAGAGGGAGAGAGGGTTCGAATTATAAAAAGAAGAGAAGAGTGTTAATGATTAAATAAATAAATAGAAGAAGATGAGAGAGAGAGTTTTCGAAAATAATTAAAAGGAAAAGGAAAATATTTTTGTTTTTATTTTAAAATTTAGTTAGAATTCGAAAATTAAGAGAAGAAATAAAATTAAAATTAAAATTTGAAACAATTAGTTAATTAAAAGAATTTTGAAAAAGGGTGAGGAGTTTTCGAAAATTAGAGAGAGAAAATTAGTTAGGTAGTTTTGAAAAAACTAAGAATTTTAAAAATCAAACAAAAAGTCAATTAGTTAATTGAAAAAGATTTGAAAATCAATTTTGAAAAGATAAGAAGTTAGAAAAGATTTTTGAAATCAAAATTTAAAAAAAGGTATGATTGAAAAAGATTTGATTAAAAAAAATATGATTTGAAAAATATATGATTAAAAAGATATGATTGAAATTTATTTTGAAAAGGATTTGAAAAGGAAATTAAAAAGATTTGATTTTTAAAATTAAAGTTGATGACTTGACTAACAAGAAACTAAAAGATATGATTTTAAAATTTTAAAGATTGAGCCTTTCTTAATAGGCAAGTCACAAACTTAAAATTTTTGAATCAAAACATTAATGTTAGTAAAGATTTTCGAAAAATATGAAGTAAAAATAGGAAAAAGATTTTGAAAAGTTTTGAAAAAGATTTTTGAAAATTTTTGAAAAACAAAGGAAAAAAATGAAAAAGATTTGATTTTGAAAAGATAAATTTTTGAAATTGAAATCTTGACTTGACTAACAAGAAATAACTTATTTTAAAAAAAAAATTTGACTAAGTCAACCCAAAGATTTTGAAATTTATAAGTGAAATAAGGAAGATATATATATATATTTGATTTTTTTGAATTTAATGAGGAAAGAGAAAAACCACAAAATGACTCAACGCATAAAAATTTTGGATTAAAACAAATGATGCATGCAAGAACACTTTGAATGTCAAGATGAACACCAAGAACACTTTGAAGATCATGATGAACATCAAGAACATGTTTTTGAATATTTTTAAGAAAGGATAAACATGCAAGACACCAAACTTAGAAATTTTTAATGTGTAGACACTAATAATTCTAAAATGCATATGTAAAACAAGAAAAGACGCAAAACAAGAAAAATTAAAGATCAAACAAAGAAAATTCGCAAGAACAACTTGAAGATCATGAAGAACACATGCATGAATTTTTCGAAAATTTTTAGAAAATTAAAAAGATGCAATTGACACCAAACTTAAAAATTGACACTAACTCAAACAAGAAACACAAATTTTTGGTTTTTATGATTTTATAATTTTTTTTATTTTTTCGAAAATTATTTTGGAAAAACGAAAAAGAAGAAAAAATTTTTGAAAATTTTTTGAAAATAAAATAAAGGTTGAAACAAGAAGAAAATTACCTAATCTAAGCAACAAGATGAACCGTCATTTGTCCAAACTCAAACAATCCCCGGCAACGGCACCAAAAAATTGGTACACGAAATCGTGATACACAACTTCGTGCAGCTGACCAGCAAGTGCACTGGGTCGTCCAAGTAATACCTTACGTGAGTAAGGGTCGATCCCACGGAGATTGTCGGCTTGAAGCAAGCTATGGTCATCTTGTAAATCTCAGTCAGGCAGATTCAAATGGTTATAGGAGCTTTGATAATCAAAAGATAAATAAACATAAAATAAAGATAGAGATACTTATGTAATTCATTGGTGGGAATTTCAGATAAGCGTATGGAGATGCGTTATTCCTTCTGAATCTCTGCTTTCCTACTGTCTTCATTCAATCATTCATACTCCTTTCCATGGTAAGCTGTATGTTGGGGATCACCGTTGTCAATGGCTACCTCCCGTCCTCTCAGTGAAAATGGTCCTCTATGGTTTCTGTACGGCTAATCAATTGTCGGATTTCTCGTCTCGGATGAAAAATACCAGGCACAGCTACCGCATGGCTAATCAGCGGTCGGTTCTCGATCGTGTCAGAATAAGATCCAATGATCCTTTTGCATCTGTCACTACGCCCCACAGTCACGAGTTTAAAGCTCGTCACAGTCATCCCTTCCCAGATCCTACTCGGAATACCACAGACAAGGTTTAGACTTTTCGGATCTCAGGAATGCTGCCAAATGGTTCTAGCCTATACCACGAAGGTTCTAATCTCAGATTCAGATGCCCCATTGTCAGAGGGGAAACGATGTGAATCGTTGATTAGAAACCCAAGAGATACACACTCTAGCTTTCGCAGGTAGAACGGAAGTGGTTGTCAAGCACGCGTTCATAAATTGAGAATGGTGATGAGTGTCACGGATCATCACATTCATCATGTTGAAGTGCGAGTGAACATCTTAGAATAAGAATAAGCTTGAATTGAATAGAAGAACAATAGTATTTTGCATTAATACTCGAGAAATAGCAGAGCTCAACACCTCAATCTATGGTGTGTAGAAACTCCACTGTTGAAAATACATAAGTGATGAAGGTCCAGGCATGGCCAAATGGCCAGCCTCTAAGTCTAAGGAAAAATGTTCCAAAGATGATCTAAGGATAATCCAAAGATGTCAAGATCCAAAGATGTGAGTACAATAGTAAAAGGTCCTATTTATACTAGACTAGTTACTAGGATTTACAGAAATAAGTAAATGATGTAGAAATCCACTTTTGGGCCCACTTGGTGTATGCTTGGGCTTTTCATGAGTAGAGACTTTTCTTGGAGTTAAACACCAGTTTTTATGGCAGATTGGGCGTTTAACTGCAGCTTCTATCCTGTTTCTGGCGTTTAACGCCAGAATAGGGCAGGAAGTTGGCATTTGAACACCAGTTTGCGTCGTCAAAACTCGAGCAAAGTATGGACTATTATATATTGCTCAGGTCCCTTAATTTTAGCCAGAAAATACCTGAAATCACAGAAAAAAACACACAAACTCATAGTAAAGTCCAAAAACATGAATTTTCCTTAAAAACTAATAAAAATATACTAAAAAGTAGCTAGATCCTACTAAAAACTACCTAAAAATAATGCCAAACAGCGTATAAATTATCCGCTCATCACCAACAACAATAAACAAAATCTCTCCTGTACACCTAGCTCCAATTTTTAAGATGGATAAAATAACGGAGGGCAACTGGGGAGCCCATGTGCTGAATTTCATCATCAAAGGCATAACTGACTACCGTCTGAAAAAGAAAAAATTAATCGACGGCTGCCTCTTTTCCTTGATGATAATCTATTTTCATCTAGAAAAAACAAAGACAAGAAAGGAGAAGAAAACCTGGACTGCCCTGGGTTAGCAACTGGAATAGAGAGTAGTTGATTGCAAGGATGAGAGCAGAAATAGCTGGACATATGGTAAGTGAATAGAATACCTTCTCTAATTTGGGTGTATTTTATTTATGTAGATGCTGTAAATTAACATTTCTACTATTTCAGGGCATCGTAAAGAAGGCAGAAACAAAAAAAAAAGGAAATTGAAACAAATGAAAGAAAAAGATAAGAAAGAAAAAAACATAAAAAAAAAACAAAAAAAAACAAGGCAAGTTCATCATCTGAGAGTGATACATCTGAAACTAAAGTTGATTCTTCCTCTAAGTCTGAGTCTGAAGAAGACTTAGAGGAACCAAAAAGGAAACAATCCACCAGAGCGGCCAAAAAGTAAGTAATATTTTTTGGTTTATTTTGTCACTTTTGGGTTATTTTTTACTAATGATTGTTTGCCTTCCAAAATAAAATCCGGAGAAAGGAAGCAGATTCTGGAGGATTCCAATTCAGAAAGTGAATTGAATGATAAGTAAGATTATGAAATTATTATCGCTTTCTTTTCCATTTATTTTCAAAATTTGATGTATTAACAGAGTGTTTCTCATTAACTTTCAGAAGTGAAGAATCATCACCAATAAAAAAAAAAGAAAAAAAATTCAAACTACACCCAAAAACTAAGCACTGCTTTGGATAGTATTTTATGATCAGTTTCATTGTGTTTTTCTGATTCATACATTTTTTTATTTCCAAGGCACAATTTAAAAAGAGAAAGCACGTTGTTGAGGATTCGTCTCCTGAACAAACTCAATTGTATGATGGGTGAGATACTTTGTAAAGCTATATTACCGTTTATCATCAAAATTATATTTGTTAACATGTTCTTTTATGCATGTACTGTCAGATCTAAACTTGGAACTGAAGTATTACAAGAATATTTAAGGGAATCAAAAAAGAAGAAAACCAATGAAAAAGCTGCTACACAAGGGTTTGTTATATTTGGGTGTATATTACCGATTTTAATGTGTTTTTGTTGCTGATAATTGTTTTTGGTTCCCCCAGGAAGAAGGGAGCTTAGCTGCGATCGATAGAAGGTCACTATGACTCATCCAAAATGTAAGAACCTTTATTTGATAAAATCTTGATATCCTGATTTAACAGTATAGTATTTTTACTGAATGATATTTATTCTATGTTTAGAATGCCTGAGGTGAACTTAGGAAGTGAGAATGATCCTTTGTTTCAAGGACAAACAGATCAAAGCAGCATAAACAAATTGGCGGATAGCATGTAATTCTCGTTTCTAATACTGGTTGCTTTTATCTTTTTTACCTTCTGCTTCTAATTCTGTATGTATTTTTTTTTAGAAAAAAAAGCCCTTTAATATTTTATTCAAGAAAAAAAAAGGCAGGAAAAAAAGCAAAAAATGCAACTGCGTAAGGTATCAAAAAACAAAGCTTGTGTTTCTTGTTAATGGTTCAGGTGTATTTTGACTTTATTTGGGTGTATTTCAGGTTGAGTCTGGTAGAAGAATCAGCTAATGACCCAGCTCAATAGAACATGACGGTTATGCGGATGGAGACACATTCACAACCTGAAGTGCTTTCAATGTGAGTTTTACGACTAAATTTCAACCTTATAATCATGAATTTTAACGGGCTTCGTTAACTTTTTATTTTGTCTTGTTTAGAGTTTCGATTCAAGTTTATTTCCCTCTGTCCCAAACAACCCCTGTGCCAGCAATTGAACCATCCCCCGCAAAGTCTCCGAGAGAGAAAATTAGCGAAGAAAGAAAAAAAAGGTAAGGAATAATATTCGGGTGTATATGGTTATTATTTGGGTGTATATTGTACTTATTTGGGCGTATGATGAGCGGATAATTTATACGCTTTTTGGCATTATTTTTAGTATGTTTCTAGTAGGATTTAGTTAGTTTTTAGTATATTTTTATTAGTTTTTAGTTAAAATTCACTTTTCTGGACTTTACTATGAGTTTGTGTGTTTTTCTGTGATTTCAGGTATTTTCTGGCTGAAATTGAGGGACCTGAGCAAAAATCTGATTCAGAGACTGAAAAGGACTGCAGATGCTGTTGGATTCTGACCTCCCTGCACTCGAAGTGGATTTTCTGGAGCTACAGAAGCTCAATTGCGCGCTCTCAACGGCGTTGGAAAGTAGACATCCTGGGCTTTCCAGCAATATATAATAGTCCATACTTTGCCCGAGATTTGATGGCCCAAATCGGCGTTCCAAATCAGCTCAAGAATGCCTGGCGTTAAACGCTGGAACTGGCACAAGAATGGGAGTTAAACGCCCAAACTGGCACAAAAGCTGGCGTTTAACTCCAAGAAGAGTCTCTACACAAAAATGCTTCAATGCTCAATCCAAGCACACACCAAGTGGGCCCAGAAGTAGATTTTTATGTCATTTACTCATCTTTGTAAACCTTAAGCTACTAGTTCTCTATAAGTAGGACCTTTTGCTATTGTATTTTCATCTTTTGATCATTTTCGATCTTAGGATCATCTTTGAACATCTAGTTCTTAGATCATTGGGAGGCTGGCCTCACGGCCATGCCTAGACCTTGTTCTTATGTATTTTCAACGGTGGAGTTTCTACACACCATAGATTAAGGTGTGGAGCTCTGCTGTACCTCGAGTATTAATGCAATTACTATTGTTCTTCTATTCAATTCAGCTTGTTCTTATTCCAAGATATTCATTCGCACTCAAGAACTTGATGAATGTGATGATTATGTGACGCTCATCATCATTCTCACTTATGAACACGTGCCTGACAACCACTCCCGTTCTACAAGCAAACAAGGCTTGAATGTTTATCTCTTGGATTCTTTAATCGGAATCTTCGTGGTATAAGCTAGAATTGATGGCGGCATTCAAGAGAATCCGGAAGGTCTAAACCTTGTCTATGGTATTCTGAGTAGGATTCAATGATTGAATGACTATGACGAGCTTCAAACTCCTGAAGGCTGGGCGTTAGTGACAGACCCAAAAGAATCAATGGATTCTACTCCAACCTGATTGAGGACCGACAGATGAATAGCCGTGCCGTGACAGGGTGCGTTGAACATTTTCACTGAGAGGACGGGACTGTAGCCACTGACAACGGTGATGCCCAACATACAGCTTGCCATGGAAAGGAGTAAGAAGGATTGGATGAAGACAGTAGAAAAGCAGAGAGACGGAAGGGACAAAGCATCTCCATTCGCTTATCTGAAGTTCTCACCAATGAATTACATAAGTATCTCTATCTTTATCTTTATGTTTTATTCATATATCATCCATAACCATTTGAATCTGCCTGACTGAGATTTACAAGGTGACCATAGCTTGCTTCATACCAACAATCTTCGTGGGATCGACCCTTACCCCCGTAAGGTTTATTACTTGGACGACCCAGTGCACTTGCTGGTTAGTTGTGCGAAGTTGTGTTTATGCCATGGTATTGAACGCCAAGTTTTTGGATTCATTACCGGGGATTATTTGAGTTGTGAAAAGTATTGATCACAATTTCGTGCACCAGCGTATATTTTCCTTATGTGGGTGTTTAGGTGTATTTGATTATTATTTGGGTGTATATTTTTCTTATTTGAGTGTATATCTTCAGAATTGATCTGTAATTGGTTTTTTTATAATATAATTCATTTTATCTAACCCTGCAGCACTCCACAACCCCCGAAACCTGATGAAAACACACCCATGATTCTACCAGCTCCATTAAAAATGTAAGTTCAGCAAAATATGATTTGGTTTTTGATATCATTCATCTATTCTTATTCTTATAGTACGTTATATGTCAACACGTAGTAATCCAGCCCCAGAAGACACTGTTGCACGGATGATGATGGCCCGGACAGCATCCTACATACCTAAAGAAGGTTTGATGCCATCATTCAGCCTTGGCTTAACTGATTCAAGCCAAGAAGAAGCACTGACGCAAGAGGGACAGGGGCAACCAGGAGCTCAGAAGGCAAAATGTAACACCCTACCATACAGAGTCTTATGCTTAAGTCATAATTCAGAGATGGCAAGGTATTACGACCTCTAAAATAAAAATTTAGTACATATAGTAGTATGAATGATTGATTATAACTAGGAGCCTTTGTAGAAAAAGGGGTAAACAAAAATCGCAACTCGAAAGTGCAACACTCCGATCGATAACGTAACGAACAAGGATAAACCAATGCGAGATTATATATATACAAAGGAGTGTCAAAAATAGGAATATCAAGACTCAAAATCTGGCTGCGAAGATAACCGGTTCGAGCATATAGCAATATATATACATATGATAAAATAAGGAAACCCCAAAGGAAACCCAAAGGGACACAAATACAGAAACCTATTCTCCAAAATCTCCCATAAGAGGAGTCATCACAGTTTGTATTATTTAGTGGAGATAAAAGTATCTAAACAAAGCATATAAACCAAAACATAATCCCGAGAACAAAGGATCTTCGCAAATCTAGAAGTCTCAAACATGCCTCAGCGGGAAACCTCACGTCCTGCATCTAAAAACCACAAAATCCGCATGGGTGAGAACCAGAGGTTCCTAGCATGGTAACAGCTTCCACATATATAATACATAATAATAGAGGAAAGCCAAAGGCAATCCTAGAACTTCCTCCAGATAATATCAAGCTTATAAACAAGCTAAACCATAAAAGGGCATATGACTAAAGGTTATTCAGTCTAAATAATGCTTCCCTTTCCAATTCCTTCAAACCTCCCAACCACCAACAGGAGTATAATATAGCAAACACAGTTATATCAAACAAGAAATATACAAATAGGAACAATTAAGGCATTTAGACAATTAGCAAGTAATATGCAGTCAAATAGGCAATCTCATACAATTCATATAGTATGCATATGATGAATGCCTGTCCCTAGTGGGTGATGATATCATCTGTCGGTTATAGAGCCAACCCGACAAGTCCTGGTAGCTAACCATTGGACTGTCCCTCTGTCACGCATCCCTAACTCGAGTTATACTCATCATAAACTTGATCATAATCATGATCTATATCCATCACCTTCACTGGTGAATATTTACGGGGGCGAGCTCATCCGGGTCTTTCACAGTGCCCGGCCACACTTATGACATAGGGTCAAAAGAGGTTCGAGTCTCAAACTGGAGAACGTGGTGGCTAGCCACTGCTTCCTCCCAGGGAAACTCTCATCTCCAACAGTGGAAGTGCAACATTCACAATTCATTCAACAGCATATATGCATTTATACATAGCCATAATCATGGCTCTGCCGTAACACGGCAATAATCCAGCCATCCGGCTCACAGTTAAATCCATAACCAGCCACCCGGCTCACGGTTAAATCCATAACCAGCCATTTCATTAACAATTACAGCCTTTTGGCCCATGGCATAACAAGCACTTCCACCACCATCCTCCGCCTCTCACATAATTATGCTTGATCTTCATTGATCATTCATTTTTCCCTTGCTTCACTCGCAAGTTACCACATTCACTAGCTCCTTTTCTAATAGCTAGGCATATCATAATGATTTAAGACATAAGTGGTGAGATCGGAGGCTTAGAAGTATGAGATTTGGCTTTTAAAACTCAAAAATCAACTTTGGGATGAAAACAGGGCCACGCGTACACGCACTCCACACGCACGCGTGGATGGCCTCAAAAACTCTTCGACGCGTATGCGTCATGCACGCTAATGCGTGGATTGAAAAATACCCAAGCGACGCGCACGCGTCAGCCACGCGTACGCGTGGGTGCTCTCGTGCCCCTAGCACAAAGCTGGCACAATTCTGGCACAACTCTCGGGCAAAATGGCTGGGCATTGGGTGCAGCACATCGGCGCACCCGCGCACACCACGCGCACACGTGGATGGCGTTTTCCAGAAGAATGACGCGTACGCGCCAAGTGCGTCTACGCGCGAGGGGTCATTCTGCTAAAAATTTTCTAAGTTAAAAGCTGCAGAATTCACAGATTTAAACCCCAATCTTCCAACGGACATAACTTCCTCATTTTAAATTGTTTTTCACCCGTTCTTCGAACGGCATGAATATCCCGGATCCAATTTCATTTCTAAACAGATTTGGTACAAAACGGAGATCCGTAGTCCAAGTTATGTCCCGTCAAAGTATACCTAAAAACCATACTTTCATACAAAACCACAATGTGCCATTTTCAAACAAGCCATTTTCAACTCTTTTCAAAATCAATCAAAACATGCCAATTTCATCCCCTTTCTTTGAAATCAATCAAAATATATCAAATTCAACATCAAGCCTCCTCAACTCACACTTTGACACTTTACCACAATTTACAAAATCATTATCCCATCATTTTAACCCACTTCACCCAAGTGGCTCAAACTCAAACACATTGACATATCATATACTCTTCCTCATGCCAATTCTCAACAACACCAATTCCAATAAATCACTATTGTACCCAACTAATATCATACTCACCATCAACATGGTTCAACCCACAATTCAACCATAACCAATCATCAAGCATATATCACAACATGCATATTTCTCATACATCATACCATCAAGGCATCATTAATCATCATCACATATATGACCACATCATATGTATCAACTATTCAACAACATCAACAATTCAATGCCTATCTTAGGGCTTCTAGCCTAAGTATTTCCTACCACATTACATATTAGATACGAGAAACCGAACCATACCTTAGCCGATTTCCCAAGCTCAACCAGAGCACTTCCAAACCACTTTTCCTCAAGCTCTCAAGGCCTCAACACCTCCAAGAATAGATTTTTCACCACCAAACCCTTTTCAAGCTTTTCAATATCACCAAATCAAGCTCCAAGATTCACATATACATAACCTAAGCCACAATCATCATACCCATACACAACATCTCAATACCCAAACATCATAGAACAACAAATTACACTAGGGTTGAGAATCTTACCACACCCAAGGTCCAAGGAGACAAGATTAACCTTCTCCTTCAAGAGAGTTGGGTCCAATAACATCAAAGAGCCCAAAATCTCAACATTTTTGCTCATGAAACTCAAAAACAAGGCTGGAAATTCAAAGAGCAAAATGTGGCTTACCTCAAGATTGATTGTATGAGTTTTGTATAGCTCTCCGCGCGGAGAGCGTGGCCCACAAACGGTGCGGCAATCGGAGCTCTAGATCAAAAGTTATGGTGGTTTGAAGATCAACCAAGGGAGAGAACTTGAGAGAGTGTTCTTCCCTCTTGTGCCTCCAATTTCAGCATGTGAGTGTGTTTAGTGAGGAGAGAGAATGCTGAAAACTAGGGTTTTGGTTTAGTTATGTTGGGCCAAGGGCCCACTTTGGGTCCGGTTGGTCCGGTTTGGCCCGTTTGGTCCAATCTTGGTCCGAATTCTATAAAATTGGTACCAAAATTCTCGTCTCAATCTCTTCTATCACATTTAGCCATAAAAATCAGATTTAGGGCTTTCTAGAATAAATTCTCATTTATGGATTAATTAGCCGTTAATTAACTGGGTTTTACACAAAAAGTCCTAAAACACCAAAACTAATCGAACAATTAGAGTAACTGGTGAAAAAATTGCAAACAGTGGGGTGAAAACAGCATTGGATTATGCAGAGGGTAAAAGTCCACCGATTGAAAAGTAGTGTGCCAAAGAAATTTTTGAAAAGTTTGAAACTCCTGTGAAGAGCAAGGAGATATCGGCTGAAATGAAAGAGAAATGCTACGTCTGGACCACATTTGTGAAGACATATGGAGATGGAAATACTAATGAGTATGACCCGGTGTGCACCATTAAAGCCCAAGATCGATTCATTTTGTCAAAGTCTATTTTGCATCTCTGAAAGCTGCTACACATATAGAAGTTGAGGTAATATTAGAATAATATTAATGATTTTATCATAAAATGTAACTGTAATGTTGATTGATGTAAATCGATTTGGATTTTTTTTCTAGATTGTCACTACCATGTGCCTGATCCTAAACCAACAAGACATTAAAAGATTTTAAGAAGAAATATACTGTCTCCCCCTTGATATTGTAGTAAGGTAAACTTCAATGGAATTTGGGTTTATTTATGTAATCTTTTGGGTGTATTATATATTTCATTTGGTGTTTCACAAATGTTGCAGAACATGGCCATTGGAAATCATCCAAATGGCGAATTCTTACAGCCTAAATCCAAAAAGCCATTTAGAGTCGAAGACTACCCAATGTTTATACCCTTTTTGGACCTCAAAAAATTAGCATCACATCGATATATAAATTTTCATTTCTAAAACTTCTTATCACAGTTCTTTAGTTATGTGCCAATTAAACTAAAACACTGTTCAATGTGGACATGCTTAAGATTTTTTCACCTGTTTGCTATTCAGAGCATTGGTGGATATGGGTGGCTGATGTAAGAAAGAAAAAATTTTATATACTTGACCCGTATCACAAGGAGTGTCCCTCCTAAGCCAGAATGAAGCTAAATACATTTGTTGTAAGTTGTTTCTGTGTTTTGTGTTTTAATATTTGGGTGTATTTCTGTTCAAAATAAGGTGTAGTTTGTGATCCTTTGGGTGTATTCCTTTATAAAATTTATTCTTATATTTTGCTTTGTTTTTTGTTTTTAGGGATATATAATTTCGAGAATGAGGGTATATGCTGGGGGGCACCTCTTAGGAAAAAGGATCATGAAATTGAACCACCATACATTAACATTTCAGGCCAAAAAACAAGGTATAAATCTTTCACTCTGAAAATTAATCTTTCCTAGCTAATTTATTTTTTATTTTTCAGCTATGATTGTGCTATTTATGTAATGAAATAGCTTGAAATAATTCAGCCTGAAAACATTAAAAGGGAAAAGTATGAGTGGAACACTTGGACTCAGATAATTGTGTTTAAAACTATATAACTCTCTATTAATTTACTAAATTAACATAATTGATTAAAAAGAATATTCTTTTAAACTGTAGGAGGAGGTGGACCACTTTAGAGTAGAATTTGCTTTTCGGATTCTATTTCATGAAATGAATCAAGACAGAGCTGAAGCCATTAGGGGAAGTGAAGCAGTAAGATTGTCCAAGCCATCCTCACTATTGTTGAGTCCATATTGTCAGATAGATTCATATGATATTGACAGTGATTAATCTAAGTGTTATGTATTCTTGGAATAGTTTGAACACTTGTAAAATTTTGCAAATATAATCCAGTTTTATGATCATTTTTTTCCATAATTAAACTGTCTCTCCTGTATTCAAAAGCTCTAAATTACAGGTTCTAAAAAAATGAAGGAAAACAACACCAAACCTACTAATACACAATTTGACACCCAAAAAATTAAATTTTACACCCAAATATTTTTACTATACACCTAAAATTCTATCCCCTGCTGCTAGATCACTAAAACCCTAAACTTTAAACCCTAAACCCTAAAATCATAAACCCTAAATCCTAAAACCCTAAACCCTAAACCCTAAACCCTAAACCTTAAACCCTAAACATCTAACCACTAAACCCTAAACTACTAAACCCTAAAGCCTAAACCTTAAAACCCTAAACCCTAAACCTTAAACCATAAAACTAAACAAAACACTAATTTCTAACATAAACAATAGCTTCTGAAAAATATAAAAAAAATTGAATTTTACACCCAAAAAGTTAAATTTTACATCAAAATATTTTCACTATACACCCAAAATTCTATCCCCTGCTGCTGGATCCCTAAAACCGTAAACCCTAAACTCCTAAACTCATAAACCCCTAAACCCTAAAACCCTAAATCCTAAAACCCTAAACACTAAACTCTAAATACTAAAACCCTAAATCCTAAACCCCTAAACCCCTAAATCTTAAACCTTAAACCCTAAAATCCTAACACCCTAAACCCTAAACCCTAAAACCATAAACCCTAAACCCTAAAACTAAACTAAACAATAATTTCTAACATAAACAACAACATCTGAAAAATATTAAAAAAAATTGAATTTTACACCGAAAAAATTAAACTTTACACCCAAATATTTTCACTATACACCCAAAATTCTATCCCCTGCTGCTGGATCCTTAAAACCCTAAACACTAGACCTCTAAACCCCTAAACCCTAAATCCTAAATCCTAAAACCCTAAACCCTAAACTCTAAAACCTTAAACCAGAAACCTTAAAATCCTACACCCTAAACCCTAAACCCTAAACCTCTAAACCATAAACCTCTAAACCCTAAACCCTAAAACGCTAAACTCTAAATCCTAAAACCATAAACCCTAAACCTTAAATCCTAAAACTAAACAAAACACTAATTTCTAACATAAACAGCAGCATCTGAAAAGTATAAAAAATTGAATTTTACACCCAAAAAATTGAATTTTACACCCAAAAATTGAAATTTACACCCAAAATTCCATCCCTTGCTGCTGGATCCCTAAACCCTTAAATCCTAAACCCTAAACCCTAAACCCTAAACCTTAAACTATAAAAACTAAACAAAACACTAATTTATAACATAAACAGCAAAATAATGAAAATCAAATAGAAAAGTATCTTTGCAAAATCATAAACATAGGTATCTGAACAGGGTTAATGGGCAATTAAAAGAGTAAAGGAATAAGGAAACAAACTAGAATGATAAAACTACAACAGAGGTAGTAATATCCAACTCAACAGCATAAAACTATGAATCCTAAAACCTAGAGAGAGGAGAGAGCCTCTCTCTCTAGAAAACTACATCTAAAACCTAAATTTTTGTGAATAATGAGAAGTGAATGAATGTTTCCTCACTCAGCAGCCTCTAATCTGTGTTTTCTAGGTCAAAAATTGGGTCAAAAATCGCCCAGAAATTGCCGATACACTGAATTTTTGCAGATGCACGCGTGCGCGTGATTCACGCGTGCGCGTCGCCTAGCTGTACAGCCACTATAAAAAATTATATATCATTTCGAAGCCCCGGATGTTAGCTTTCCAACGTAACTGAAACCGCCTCATTTGGATCTCAGTAGCTCAAGTTATGACCGATTGAGTGCAAAGAGGTTAGGGCTGACAGCTCAGCATTCCTTCAATTTCTTGTATTCCTTCCACTTTTGCATGCTTCCTTTCCATCCTCTAAGCTATTCCTGCCCTATAAACCCTGAAGTCACTTAACACACATATCAAGGCATCGAATGGTAATAAGAGAGGATTAAAATTAGCAAATTTAAGACCAAAGAAGCATTGTTTTCAATCATAGCACAAAATCAAGAAGAAAAATATAAAACATGCAAATTCTATGAATAATTGTGAGAATAGTGGATAAAATCCACTCAATTAAGCACAAGATGTACCATAAAATAGTGGTTTATCAAGCACTGATGCAGCATCAAAGAGGTTTAACTGGAAATAATAAACTCACATATTAGCAAAACTATTAACAAGAAAATTAAACTCAATCACCACCTATTTAAAGAACATCACTCTTACCTCGCATAGAGCTTTCGTTTTCTTCTTCTTTGAGGCATTTGCAATCTGTTTGTCCAACTTTGAACCTAGCCTATTTTTTGGATGTCCTCTTATTCAAACCCTTGGAGGGCTTTGAAGCTCATTAACGGATTCCAGGTTGGCATCTTTGTGAGATAACAAACATGTCCCCTTCCTTTTGGCTTTCAGTTCTTCCATCTCAACCATCACACTATCGTAGGCACGGTGTAGAATGGCAGTCTGCTCCTCAGATTCTGATGCAAATTTGCATATATTTTGCGAACGAAACATCAATTTGTCAAACCTCTTGCTTCTTGGCTCCAACAGTGGCTCGTCGTGGCTGCTCTTGATGTGTGTGTGTCGCCTCTTTACCTTCTTACTCCATCGTTCCAATATATATCTCGGTGACACTTGGATTACTCATTCAAAGCTTAACACGCTTAGGGCGTGATGACATAATATCCCTCTTGACTCGAAGAATAAGCACTGGCATTTCACTTGGGTTGCTACTGAGTCGTAAGTAATCACAAACTTGTTGAAAAATGAGCTGGAAACTTGTTGCTAGAGCGGAGTTCGTTAATCTTGTGATGCAATCGCCTTACCTCTAAATTGTGCTTGGACTTCCCTAAACTTTTGGTGAGTGTACACATGTTGAAACTGAGATTCTATGGAGGATTTTGTTGCACACGGTATGACGGTGTGAAAATTTGCAGCATTGGATTCTCTCTCTCTTTACTCCCTGCTTCCGAGGCAATTATCGTATTATTTGACAAATTGGATAAGTGAGCTGTTCCGGGTAATGAAATTGTTAAAAAATGAATGCATGCTCTTGCTCCTTTGTCTACTTCTCATCGGCCCAGAAGTGGTGATCTAGATAAATTAGAACCCATATATGACGGTCTTCGTAAAGATCTGCAAAATACACCCAAATCAAACTATATTACACCCAAAAACATGAAATTTACACCTCTGTTGCAGATTTTAAATATCATTACCTGAAAGCCACTTGTTTTCCACAAGACCATACTTCAGTAGAAAATCATTCCAATTCCTATCAAATGAGTCTTTGGTATGAGAGTTCCAAACAACTTGGCTCATTTCTTGTTCGATTTCTGTGTGTCCCTTGTAGCCGTTTAATTTGCTTGGAATCTTCTTTATGATGTGCCAAATACACCAACAGTGAATTGTTGTAGGCATACAAGCCTCTATAGCCCTTTTTATTGACGCGCATTGATCGGTGAGAATCCCTTTTGAAGCATTTCCTCCCATGCAACGAAGCCAACATTGAAATAACCATTTGAATGATTCAATATCTTTATTTTTCATCAAAGCACATCCAAGAAGTATTGACTGACTGTGGTGATTCACCCCGACAAAAGAACCACAAACCAAATTATACCTGAACAAATTATGAGAAAACAGAATTAAAATCATTACATACACCCAAATAATGATTTTATACACCCAAAAAGATCCAATATACACCTCTGCAATAGATTCATAAAACAACACACAAAACAGAATTAAAATCATTAAATACACCAAAATAATGATTTTATACACCAAAAAACATCCAATATATGCCTTTACAGCAGATTCATAAAATAACACACAAAACAGAATTAAAATCATTAAATACAACCAAATAATGATTTTATACACCTAAAAATATCCAATATATGCCTCTGCAGCAGATTCATAAAACAACATTAATTTAGCATCATAAACAAGAACAAAATATTTCCTGTTTGTATTCTAGGTGGTGTCGAATGAAATAACATCTACGAAATACTCAAAGGCAGCTCTGCTCCTTGCGTCAGCCCAAAAAGCCAGCTTAATCGACTGATCGCCCTCGAGTTCGAGCTCAAAAAAGAAATTTTGATTCTTCTCTTTCATTCATAATAAGTATTTCCCGAACTCTTTTGCATCTTCTTGTTCTGAAACATTTCGCACTTCTCTCGTGATGTAATTTCTCACGTCTTTTTCAATAAAATTTAACTTGCGGTAACCCCTGGCTGCCGCAACAAATGATTGGTAAGCTTTGCTTGGTCTGATACCGGCTTTCTCGTTATTCTCTATTGTACGACGGACGGACATGCTTAGTTCCCTGTGTTGTTTGAGCATCTCTGCTTGAGTTGGATAGCAAGAATGTGAATGATGCAACACGACCTTCGAAATGATCCAAGCACCAACATCCTTCAATGTGTGTATATAAATTATTGCAGGAAAATTTAAGCCAGTTGTGGGATTTGTCTTCTCGGTCGAAGATATTTTAGATTTCCATTTTCCCTCTCTGCTTCATATAATCAATTGATTATTAATTTTGTTTCCCTTCTAATTTTTGCTCTGAACTCTTGTAGAAAAACCTGCAGCCTTTGCATAATCCTTGTAAAATTTTGCAGCATCTTCAAGGGTGCTAAAAGTCATTCCAACCTTGGGAACAAACTGGTCATCAACAACACAGAGGGGTTGCAAAATACACCCAAAAAATACACCATGTTAAAAACAAGGATATACTATAGAATTTCTACACATCATAAAAAAATAACAATTCAACTAAAATACATCCAAATATTTCTGATCTACACCCGAACGACAACAACTCAATTAAAATAATAAGAAAAGCCATAAACTGTAAATACAACCAAACTTCCCTAAAATACACCCATACAGTTCTGATCTACAATCGAATGTCTGGTATAAAATGCACAAAATTAATCAAAACTAGTACATTAGATTCAATTCACAGTTAATGTTCACGCATTAATTTCACAGTCAATGTTCACGCATTATTCAGCTACACAATCATAAATGACTAACTGCATCAAATTCAGATTCAATAATTAACTGAAACTAAACCACACCTCAGGAACTTCATTCTATTCAAATTCAAAATTCACTTCACCCTGGTTCAGCTGACAATCTAAAGTTGAATCATCCATTATCTTCAAAACGATTTCAAAGCTTGATTTCAGAAACCATGAAAATCGAGAAAAACGAAGCAAAAAAAAAGAGAGAAATGCACGTAAATGACGAAGGAGAAACCAGGGAGAAACGCATGTAAACAACGAACGAAAAGGCAAAGAGAAACGCACGAACGAGATCAAACAAAGAAGGCAAGAAATTCGAAAAAGGAAATAAAATCCTTTGAAAACAAGGAAGTTATATATTTGTGCGTTAATTAATTTAAGGAGGCATGTGAAACACACTTGCCACAAGAGGCGCATTTGAGGATAAAGGACTTGTAAGACTTGTAACTGTTAATCACTTGTATGCTGAGATTATTCCTTCAAAAATATAGGAATTATTTGTGGGTAACATCAGATGTGAAATATGATAACATGATACGTTTATGATGTGTATCGTTGAGTAATTTGTTTTAAAATCATCCAGTTATATTTATACAACTTAAATATTTGGGGGAGATTATTTACGATATATTATTAAATAGTGTTGGTAAAAAAATTTAATAGTTTGATGTGTGTATTTGAATTGATTCCTTAGTAATTTTTATCTACTTAGAGAAAAAATTATAGATATTTAAAAAATAAAAATTTAATAAATAAAAAATTTTATCTGTAGAAAGAATTAATTAAAAAATCTAATTGAGATATAATAAGAATTAAACTATGGAGATGTAAATTTTGAATAACAGACATGGTTGAATGAAAAATATTATTATAGTTTGAATTAATTTTCTCTTATTTATTTATATAAGAGAATAATAATATAAGTGTTTGTTTTATTTAATTTATAATACTCTTATTTAAATATTTTAATTTATTTATAATTATACTATTGTATTATAACATGTTAATTTTTATTAATAATATATATTGTATATATATATATATATATATATATATATATATATATATATATAAATCTTTATATTTTAATAATAATAGAAGAGTATTTATACAAAAATATAATATTTATTAAATAATATAATATATATAGATTAAATAAATGAATAAAAAATAAATTTAAAAAATTCTAACAAAAACATAAATTCTACCCTCCTCACTTTATTTAGGAGTCTTCACACCGTTTCCGTTGACTTTTTCACCTAATGTTGTAGGGATCTTTCTTCACCATTTTCAGTTTTAAGATAGAAGCATGTGCTTATCATCCTCCATCATTCCCCTGTTTATTTTTTTTATTTATCTATTATTGTTATTACTATTGAAACTGTTATGGATCCGGCCCACGGACCCCGGACCCATGACCAAAACCCGAACCCGGCTTACCGGGTCAACCCATCTCGACTTTCTAGAAGGCACCGAATCGGCCCTCTAGATCCTCTAACTAACTTTCGAATTCAAACATCTCCCTTATCTTAAGCAAATAAGATAAGATAAGATTATCACCATCACCTATAAATAGAGGACCCAGGTCCCTCCAGGTATTCATTCATTCCACACACCTGATACCTCTTAGATCTATTCTGACTTGAGCGTCGGAGTGTCTTTGCAGGTACCCCCCCCCCCCCCCGCGCTCCATCAGGGCCGTCCAACATCCGATCCGACCCGCAGGTTCCCGATCCTCCTCTCAACCCGTATCAGAAGCATTCTGTACATTGGCGCCGTCTGTGGGGACCTGCAACAATCAGACCGGATGGAGGGCATCCTGGAGGATAACCCATCAAGCCAGGACGACTCCCAACCGCGTCGTCCGATCTCAGAACACCATGAAGCCACAAACCAAGCAAAAATAGCAAGCACCATCCACCACGCAAACGAGGACGTCACGACGGACCCACAGCATCCCGAGAAAGCCAGGGACAAAGCGGCACAAATCATCCAGGATCTCTGTCTCCGAGTCCAAGAACTTGAAGGCAAGCTAAGCGACCGAGAAAAACACAATAACGAGCATGGAAGCCAGGCAACTTCCAGGTCAAGATCCCACCACGGAAGGTCGCCAATCCGGCGGCACAATAGGAGAGATGGTCGCAGCACCTCACGCAACCGCCGACGCGAGAAGTCGCCTGAACGACGATACGACAAGAAACACCATCGCAGCGATTCTCGGGATGTAAACCGTCAGCATGATTCAGACGAAGACCGGAGATACCGAAGCACCAAACGCACGAGAAGCGACCATACCATAATGGGAGCTACACCCTTCACGGAAGGAATCTTAAGAGCAAAACTCCCCAAAGGTTTCGACAAACCCACCGACATGAAGTACGACGGAACTAAAGACCCTCAAGAGCACCTAACGGCCTTTGAGGCCAGAATGAACTTAGAAGGAGCATCTGACGCAGTCCGATGCAGAGCCTTCCCAGTAACCCTTGCCGGGCCAGCGATCAAATGGTTCAACGCCCTCCCAAACGGATCCATAACTAGCTTCCACGACATCACAAGAAAATTCATGGCCCAGTTCACAACCCGAATCACCAAAGCCAAACACCCTATCAGCCTGTTAGGGGTCACACAAAGGCAAGAAGAATCCACAAGAAAATACCTCGACCGCTTCAACGACGAATGCCTAACGGTCGACGGACTCACGGACTCCGTTGCCAGCCTCTGCCTAACTAACGGACTCATGAATGAAGACTTTCGCAAACATCTCACCACCAAACCAGTATGGACCATGCACGAAATCCAGAACGTCGCCAAAGATTACATCAATGACGAGGAAGTCAGCCAGGTCGTCGCCGCCAACAAACGGCAGCACGCCGCCACCCAACACGGCAACCCGACTCCCCGTCATAACGCACCACCCAAAGAGAACCAACGAGACCACCTTAAACCAACCCACAGACCACCAAGAATAGGAAAATTTTCCAACTACACTCCCCTAACAACATCAATTACTGAGGTATACCACCAAATAGCAGACCGAGGCATCATCCCCAGAGCCCGACCACTCAAGGAAAGGACAGGAGGAAACAAAACCCTCTACTGCGACTATCACCGCGGATACGGCCACAAAACACAAGATTGTTACGATCTCAAAGACGCTCTTGAGCAAGCTATACGAGACGGCAAACTCCCCGAGTTCGTCAAAATCATCAGAGAACCAAGGCGCGCCGACAGAGACAAATCACCAGAAAGAGAAGGACGCAACCCAAGAACTCAAAAACCACCCAGGGAAAACACCGAAGAAGATCCGACCATCATAGTGAACGTCATCACGGGCAAAGACGTACCAAATAAATCAAAACTAACAATGAAAAAAGACCTCAAGATAATGGCCGTCAAAAACCGCGACCCAGTAACCATTGCCGATAGCACGATAACCTTCTTACCCGAGGACTGCCAGCACGGCACCTCGGCAGGAGATGCCCCCTTCGTCATATCAGCCCGAATCGGAACAGGACTAGTAAGAAGAATACTCGTGGACACGGGTGCCGACTCCAATATCCTCTTCCGAGGAGCCTTCGACAAACTCGGGCTCCGCAACGACAACCTCCAAACGCATCGCCACGGCGTCACGGGCCTCGGAGATAACTTCCTCAAACCAGACGGCTCGGTCACCCTCCCCATCACCATAGGAACAAGCAATCAGAGAAAGACGATCCTATCCGAATTCGTCGTCCTAAAAGACTCCACAGCCTATAACGTCATTCTCGGGAGAAAAACAATTAACGACTTCTCGGCAGTCATCTTCACCAAATACCTTCTCATGAAATTCAAAGCCGATGACGGCACCATCGGAACCATTCACGGAGACCGAGAAGTTGCAGCCGAATGCGACAACAATAGCTTAGCTCTAAGGAAAAAATCCCGGGACGCGGCCGGAATATTCCTTGCCGACCTAGACGCACGGCTTGACGGCCAACCTAGACCGGAACCAGAAGGGGACATGGAAAAACTACAAATAGGGCCAACCAAAGATGAATACACGTTCATCAACAGAAACCTCCCACACGACCTCAAAGAAGAACTCTCTCAACTTTTGAAACAAAACAGAGACCTATTCGCATTCACACCAGCCGACATGCCGGGAATAAGTCCCGATCTGACGTCTCACCATCTGGCAGTAGACCCCCTAGCCAAACCCGTGGCGCAAAGAAGACGGAAAATGTCACCAGACCGAGCCGCCGAGGTCCAAAAACAAGTAAAAGCCCTGCTCGAAGCCAACTTCATCCGAGAACTCCCTTACACGACCTGGCTAGCCAACGTCGTACTAGTTAAAAAGTCTAACGGGAAGTGGCGAATGTGCGTTGATTACACAGATCTCAACAAAGCATGCCCGAAAGACGCCTTCCCCCTACCAAACATCGACGGACTAGTAGATGCAGCATCCGGACACCGGTACCTCAGCTTCATGGATGCATACTCCGGCTACAACCAGATCCCGATGCACCGACCAGACGAAGAAAAGACAGCATTCATCACCCCAGACGGAACCTACTGCTATAAAGTAATGCCCTTCGGCCTGAAAAACGCCGGAGCCACCTATCAGCGACTCGTTAACAAGATATTTCGCAACTTAACCGGGAACAAAATAGAAGTCTACATTGATGATATGCTCGCCAAAACGGAATCCGGGGAACAACTAACCGACGATCTAAAGGTCATAATGAACACCTTGCGAAAGCACCAAATGCGACTCAACCCAACAAAGTGCGCTTTCGGAATGGAAGCAGGAAAATTCCTCGGATTCATGATCACACAACGCGGAGTTGAGGCAAACCCGGAAAAATGCCGTGCCGTCCTGGAGATGACAAGTCCCAAGAACCTCAAAGATATCCAAAAGCTCACCGGCCGACTAACCGCACTATCCCGGTTCCTCGGAGCCTCGGCACAAAAGGCAATTCCTTTTTTCAAACTTATGAAAAAAGGGATTCCGTTCAAATGGGAGAAAGAATGCGAAGAAGCTTTCCAACACTTCAAAAAGGTCCTAACAGAACCTCCAATCCTTGCAAAACCTCAAACAGGGGAACCACTATACTTGTACCTCTCCATAACGGAAGAAACAATCGCAGCAGCACTCGTCCGGGAAAACGAGAAAAAGGAACAAAAACCCATATACTTCATAAGCAAGGTGCTACAAGACACGGAAGCCCGTTATTCACGACTAGAAAAACTGGCTTTCGCACTCCTCTCGGCATCCCGACGACTACGATAATACTTCCAGGCCCACCCCATAACGGTCCGAACCGACCAAACGGTCAAACAAGTATTACAAAAACCCGACCTAGCAGGAAGAATGCTAGCATGGTCCATCGAGCTATCCCAATTCCAGATCAGGTTCGAGCCCCGAAACGCCATCAAAGCACAAGCCTTGGCCGACTTCATCGCCGAAATGACTCCGACGAAGCTGACACCCGAACCATGGAAACTGCACGTCGATGGCTCATCAAACTCCACTCACGGAGGCGCCGGAATCATACTCGAAAACCAAAATGGGATCACAATTGAACAATCAATAAGATACGACTTTCCAGTATCAAACAACCAAGCAGAATACGAAGCCCTTTTGGCAGGCCTAAACCTAGCTCGGGAAGTCGGCACCAAGATACTCGAGGTTAACACCGATTCCCAGGTGGTATGCTCCCAAATCAACGGGAGCTACCAAACCCGGGACCCCCTGCTCCAACAATACCTCAAAAAAGTAAGTGAAACAAAAGAAGGATTCGAAAACGTCTCCATACATCACGTCCCCAGGGAACGAAACGCCAGGGCGGATCTACTTTCCAAACTAGCCAGCACGAAGTCAGGACACGGCAACAGATCGCTAATCCAGGAGGTCGTTAAGTCGCCTTCCGTATCAACGGAAATCAACGCACACCTAACATCCTCAAATCGGGAATCTTGGACATACCCGATCTTGCAATATCTCCG
The DNA here is from genome assembly GCF_014773155.1 of Arachis stenosperma. Lineage (NCBI taxonomy): Eukaryota > Viridiplantae > Streptophyta > Magnoliopsida > Fabales > Fabaceae > Arachis > Arachis stenosperma. The sequence goes on along the minus strand of NC_080381.1, from coordinate 74,509,549 downwards.
CGACGGAATCCTACCACCAAACCCGAAAGAAGAGAGGAAGATAAAAAGAGAAGCCGCTAACTACACCATCGTAGCAGGACAGCTATACAAACGCGGATTCTCGCAACCCCTACTCAAATGTGTAGAACCCGAGGACACGGAATACATACTCCGCGAAATCCACGAAGGCTGCTGCGGTCACCACATCGGAGGAAAAACGCTAGCCCAAAAAATCATCAGGGCCGGCTACTTCTGGCCCACAATCATTCGAGATTCCATACAACTCACAAAAAGCTGCGACAAATGCCAAAAGCATGCCAATATCCACCAAGCCGCCCCACACCAACTCAGCGTTATATCGGCTGAACGGCCATTCGGCAGTTGGGGAATCGACCTCGTCGGGCCCTTCCCCACGGCACCCGGCCAACTTAGATATCTCATCGTCGCCATAGACTACTACACCAAATGGATTGAAGCCGAACCCCTGGCCTCCATCACGGCAACCCAATGCCGGAAATTCGTCTGGCGACAGATCATTACTCGGTTCGGAATTCCCGAAGTCATCATCTCCGACAACGGAACCCAATTCACAGACAAAAAATTCAGAGAACTCTTAGAAGGATTACACGTATCCCATCGCTTCAGCTCGATAGAACATCCCCAAACAAACGGACAGGTGGAATCCGCCAACAAAATTATCGTCAAAGGACTTAAGAAACGACTTGACGAAGCCAAGGGATTGTGGGCAGACGAGTTGGGATCAGTCCTATGGTCATACCGAACAACACCCCAAACAAGCACGGGAGAAACGCCCTTCCGACTCACATACGGCGTAGAAGCTGTCATCCCAGTAGAAATCGGAGACCCCAGCCCCAGAAAAACGGTTGGAGGTAACGACGAAGAAGCAGAACGAGACCTCATAGACGAGGCAAGAAGCATAGCCCACGTCAAAGAATTAGCACTCAAACAAAGGATCAGCCTAAGGTATAATCACGGCGTCATCCGACGAGAATTCGCGGACAACGACCTCGTCCTACGACGAAACGACATCGGCCTCCCGACCCCAGGAGAAGGAAAGCTCGCACCCAACTGGGAAGGACCATACAGAGTCAAGGCCGTAATAGGAAAAGGAGCGTATAAACTCGAACGACTAGACGGCAGCGAAATACCAAGAACTTGGAACGCGGCCAACCTACGAAGATACTATACTTAAATAAGTCACTCTTTATTTTTTCTTTTAATCACCCTTTATTTCCCTTTATTTTTTATTGTTCATTGTCTTTTAGAACCTCGGGTACTCTTTCCCTCACGAAGGGTTTTAACGAGGCCCAACTATTCAAATAAAATTCTTTACAAGTTATTTTCACTTCATCCCCATTACAAGTCACTACTGTTTCTTAAAACACCAAACGAAGACACGGCCATCGCTGGAGGACTGATCACCCTCCAGGCCGAACACACGGGTACCCAAAAAACCGACCAAACAAACGGTTATGATAAACGAAACACCTAAGGCCCGAACGGCTAAACAAAACATCCAAAAAACGGATCATACGAAGACCCAAAAAACGGTCATAAATTTCACACAAAACAAAGTTACGGCTCTCAAGCCACTAGAAACAAATCTACACATAGTTCAAAACTAAATACAAAACAACTATTCAAATATCAACAATCCGCCCATCACGGACGGTCTTGAATGCTCCCGTCATAGACACATCCACACCAGGGGCCAACACCTGAAATTGCGCCTTCATCGTCTCCTCGGTTGCAGCAACGGCCTCCCCAGCATCAGCCAACAAAGCCGCTTTCTCCTTCTTCAAGGCTTCGACCTCAGCCTTCAGAGTTTCCGACTCGGCGAGAAGCAAGGCAGCTTGAGAACTCGCATCCGAGGAACGTTTCCGCTCTTCAGCCAGTTGAGAAAGAAGCGAAGTCTCAACACCGGCAAGGCGGAGTATCTCCGCCCCGGAATCCTCCGACGACTTCTCCGCCTTCTCCTTCGCAGTCTTCGCAGCCTCAAGCTCTTCCTTCAACTTGCTCACATCGGTTTGGGCCTGCCGAAGCTTCTTTTCCAACAAACCCACTTGAGCCATCACAGGCTCGGCCTTCCGAACAACTGCGGCAGAACGAAGAAGAGCACGATAAACCGACTCAGCCTGAAACGAGACGTCACAACCATCAAAAAATGACTCCGTTCCAGGCATTAAGTGCTGATCAATGAAACCCGTGGCATCAAAACGCCGATCCATCACACTAGGGACCAAGCCCTCCTCTTCAAAAGTTTCACTACCCGGCTCCTCCGGCCTACTTCTCTTCCGAGAAGCCTCGGTAGAAGCCAGTACAACGACTTCCGGCGATCCGGGAGGAGCTTCAACGCCAGTGTGCACCCCCGAGGAAACCACCTCTTGAGGAACAGCCTGAGAATCTGTGGCTGGAGTCGGAGCCGGAGAAGGAGACGACGACCCCTCCCCCCGACCCAACGCTGCCCTCAACCTCGCCAAAGTAGTCAGCCCTCCAGCCATCTCAACTAAAAAAGGAACAAGAAAGGAGTTATTACTAAAAAAAAAAAAAAAAAAAGAAGAAGAAGAAGAAGAAGAAGAAGGAAGCAAAACACACCAATATATGTCCGACACGCCTCAGGATCCCCCATAACGTCTCGAGGACTTAACGGGCGTTCACCAAACAAATGCCACAAAACTTTGGCAATATCCTTATCCTCCCGAGACAAATCATCGTAGGAGATCTTAGTTAAAACCGACGGCCCGGCACCAAAATTCCAATAGGTCGGAAACCGGCGCTCGCCCTCCAAAGTAAGCCAAAACGGGTGGTGCCCCCGAACGGGGCGCACCTTAAAGTACTCCCATTTAAACCCATGAAACGAATCTTCAAACAACCCGAAGATCCGGCGATGGGGCTGAGCACGAAACGACATATATCCTTTCTTGTGCTTCCCCTCCTTAGTCGGAAGAGTGCACAAGAAAAGAAAGAGAAAAACGGGAACCGAGGCCGGGAGCTCAAGGTACTGGCACACCAACTCAAAACACCGAACAGCCGCCCAGCTGTTCGGATGAAGCTGAGACGGTGCCACGGAACACCGGCTAAGCAAACCCTGAACAAAAGGCGAGAACGGGAACCGCACACCGAGCCGAGTAAACATGGACTCATAAACCCACATCCAGTCCGGCACGGTGGGTGAACGGAGGTTCAAGTAGCAAACGCGCTCGTCGGCATCAGGAAGGACGAGCTCGTATCGCCCCTCCTCTTCACCACCGCCACAAATCGCCCCCCGATCGCGGAGCCGTTGGAGATCATCCTCCGTCATCCGCGACGGAACGCCCCATACATCACTGGTCACCCAACCGTAGCGATTGGGGACGCCCCTGGAAGGGGCTACCGGGGCACCCACACTCTCATTTCGCCGACGCTGCATACCTAAAACAAGGGAGGAGCACCACCATCAGCCTACCAACTCCGCACAATATCAAAAAACAAAAACCTAAACACCACTACAAAGCAAAGCAGAAAATGGCGGTGCTCAGCCCCTTCCCCAAACTCAAAACGCCAAACACAGCAAGAAAAAAAAAACAGGAACAATCACACAAACAAACGTATGGAAGAAATAGCAGAAAAGGAAAAACCAACCTGGTAAAAACAGAAGGAAACTTGAAAGAAACACTGGGAAATGAGGAGAAGCAGAAACAGCACTAGAAAGCAAAATCCACCAAAGCAGTTTTTTCTCAGGAAAGGGAGAAGTTCTCTTTCAAAAGAAAAATCGGACGAGGGAAATAGAAGCCAAAACGAAACGGTTTCAAAAAGACGAAAGGACACAACTGACCCTGGACATAATGAAAATAATAGGGGCAAAAAGGAGAAAACACCTCCTCAATAAATGCCCCCCTCGGAAAAGCAAATTAATCAATTACGCCTCAAAAAACGCAACAGGCGCAGCAGGCACGGAAAGGTCACGTCAAAGACCAAAATGCGGTCAGGACAGATCCTTTACCAAACGAAATCGAGAAACCGACCTCGTCACCAAACGAACACTCGAAGACACGATGAGAGAACATCTCAAACTCTCAGCGAGAAACCGACCTCACTCGCTCTCCCGCTGCGGGGGCAACTGTTACGGATCCGGCCCACGGACCCCGGACCCATGACCAAAACCCGAACCCGGCTTACCGGGTCAACCCATCTCGACTTTCTAGAAGGCACCGAATCGGCCCTCTAGATCCTCTAACTAACTTTCGAATTCAAACATCTCCCTTATCTTAAGCAAATAAGATAAGATAAGATTATCACCATCACCTATAAATAGAGGACCCAGGTCCCTCCAGGTATTCATTCATTCCACACACCTGATACCTCTTAGATCTATTCTGACTTGAGCGTCGGAGTGTCTTTGCAGGTACCCCCCCCCCCCCCCCCCGCGCTCCATCAGGGCCGTCCAACATCCGATCCGACCCGCAGGTTCCCGATCCTCCTCTCAACCCGTATCAGAAGCATTCTGTACAGAAACTTTACTTAATTTTTCTCTATATACTGAACTATGTGTATTTGTCGATATAGGGATAACCAATTTATCAATATATATATATATATATATATATATATATATATATATATATATATATATAATTATTTTAGTGTTATTTTATTTGTGTTTTTATTTTTTATAATTATTTTTAATATTTTTTATTTTTTAGATTTTATAAAAAATAAAAAAAATAAAAATAAAAATAAAATTTTATTATTTTTTTATAAAATTTAAAAAACAAAAAATAAAAATACAAACCAAACGTATCCTTAAGTTTCCTTTAAATTGCATCGCCAAAGACTCTTGAAAAAGCATTATTATCCTGAGCTTGGTCATCATTTTAAAATTCAGTTACTTTTTTAAAGTGTTTTTATATTTTAAGAACTAAATTAATGCTTGCAATATTGGATTATTTTAACTATTAATTATTGCAAGATTTTAAAAATCGGATTGAACTGGTCAATTCAATTAAGTTAATTGAAAACCGATCACATGATCAATTTAGTTGACTTTAAAAATTATCTTGCAAAAAATTAGTGTAAAATCAGTTGAACCAATTGTTAACCAGTGAACCGTTCAAATTTTTAAAAGTACCATTTTTGAAATATAGGTCCAAAATGGTGGCGTTTTGACGGAAAAAAAAACCAAACGAACCCAGCCCACATAAGCACCCGATAACTTGTGATCCAACCCTTTATGTTGAGACCTCAGTCCCTTTCCCATCACTCACCAGCCATCACACTTCAACTCTAAATTCCTAATTTCACTTCCAAGTTCCAATCTTCATCCAACTCCAACAGAAGCCAACCGCAGCTCACCGCTCTTCTTCCACACTCACCGCTCCTTTTCCTCACTCGACGCTAACCACTCGAGAGCCATCAGTCATCTTCGCTGCGTGCTCACATCGATCATCATCATCATCCTCCCGTCGCTCACCACGTGGTGGAGAAGGTATATATTCAGAGGGTTAGGGTTTCGATTTTAGGTTTTCAATTTGGGGGTTTGGGTATGTTGCGGCGCGGGTGAACTCTCATACCCTCATTTGTCCTTTTGTTCCACTTGATTTCCTTTGGTGCTATTATTGTTAGAACCGCTTCCATTAAAATGAAGCAGGTTTCTCAAGAACTCAAACGACTCGCTTCGATTTCTTCCAAACAAACAACACCTTCTTCTTCTTTTAATGCTGCTGCTGTTGCAAGAAGCGGACACTACGATAGGACTAAGTCCGCGGCTTTGAGTGCTCTCAAGGGACTTAAGTTCATCGCTAAGGGTGGCGGTGTCGGTGGTGCAGGGTGGCATGAAGTGGAGAAGCAGTTTGATATTCTTACTACTTCAACTAATGGATGGCTTCATCGTTCTCTCTTTGGAAAATGTATAAGTAATAATTAAAATTGAAGATTTCATAACAAATATGCACTATTTTTTTGTTGCTTTTTAAGTGTTTGTGAAATTGTTTGTGTGTGCATGAGTGAGTGAAATACGAACTTGTTCTGAGTAGTTTTCTTTTAGGAAGTGTTTGGGTAACTATGGTTCGAATTTGTTGAATTGTTTGTATATAGGGATGAGCAAGGAATCTGAGGCATGCTGGCATATTTTTTATTCTTTGTCTAGGAGGAAGGATATTCATGGGGATTCAATTAGCAATGCACAATTGAAGGACTTTTGGGACCAGATTTCTGAACATAGTTTTGATTCCAGGCTCAGAACCGTCTTTGACATGTAACTAATTCATTACCTCTTTACTTAATTTTAGAACTAGGAAAAGAAATTGGTTGGTATTTTCTTTAATTCCCACCATTAAGTATGTTAACCTTCATTTGGAATAATGTAGGGTTGATAAAGATGCAGATGGAAAAATCACCGAGGAAGAAATTAAAGAGGTTTATATGAATTTTCTTTTTAAATTCATCAACAAAAAAAGAAATTAAAGAGATTTATATGAAGTAGTTTTTATCGGCAACCTTTTTTCCTTTCCTATCTTTGCATTTTGTTCTTATGAGAATAGGAGTTTCCTTGATCACAAATGATCAATTCTGTTTTCAGATCATCTACCTTAGTGCCACAACAAACAAACTCTCAAACATACAGCAGCAGGCTGAAGAATATGCAGCTTTGATCATGGAAGAAGTAGACCGCGAAGAGACAGAATTTATCATGGTATTCACATCATCCTATTTTAGATCGTTTTGGTATAAAACTTATCAAAATTAAGTAAAATTAGACACTATTACAGTTTCATATACAGATAAGTACTTATATTTCAAATCATAACTCATAATTAAGAAGTTGATTTATATTTAAGATGATGAGAGGGACTGATTTCACTTGTATTTAGGAAATTAGATTAAATCCATAAGAAAAATTTGACATAGGCCAAAATCATAAATAGCTAACTCTAGAAGTGACTAGAAATTTATTTGAAAAGAAAAACAAAAACTCCATATTACTCATGTTTGATGGTTTCAGTGGCTAAGAGAAGGGGGGTTGAATCTTAGCCCCCTTTTTGCTTGATTACACTTTCTGGTCTTTGAGGAGACTTTTCTGTTTTTGTCTCGTCCCTAGCCACGAGACTTTTTATTTTTGTCTCGTCACTTCCCACGAGATATTTTTTGTTTTAGCTCCTGTGCAGTAGAAACAGAAATGGAGAAGTAGAGAAAGAAGATTACACCCAGATATATCCCGGTTCAGCTGCTAAATGCAATGCAGCCTACATCTAGTCTCCATCACAATAATGATGGAATTTCACTATAATCAACCTGATTACAAACTGTAAAGTGCTAACCAAACTTACAAGGGGATTCCCACAGAATCATTGATAAACCCCAATTTGACGGTTTATCTTGTATTGAATTTTGAGTATTTTGTAGACCTTTTCTCACATTTACCCAATGAATTAGCATGGTTTTATAACTTCTCCTTTAATTGTGCTTAAGAGTGAAAACATGCTTTTTAGGTCTTAAAATAGCTAAATCTAATTCACCTTGATTCCATTAGATGCCTTGATATGTTTGCTAAGTGATTTAAGGTTTAGGAGGCAAAGATTGGATCAAGGGAATGAAGAAAGAAAGCATGAAAAGTTGGAGAACTCATGAAGAAATGAAAGAACCGGAAAGCTGTCAAGCCGACCTCTTCGCACTTAAACGACCATAACTTGAGCTACAGAAGTCCAAATGATGCGGTTCTAGTTGGGTTCGAAAGCTAACATCCGGGGCTTCGAAACCATATAAGATTTTCCATAGTTGCATGGCGCATAGAGGCGCACACGTGCACGGTATGCGGACGCACCGATGGTGGCACATGACCCACTTAATGCAACACGTGGCCAGTGATTTTAGAAGCCTTGTGGGCCCAATCCAACTCATTTCTGATGCTATTTAAGCCAAAGATTGAAGGGGAATCAACATACTTTACATACTTTTGATCATTAGTTTTAGTTTAGCTTTTAGTTAGTTTCTAGAGAGAGAAGCTCTCACTTTTCTCTAGGATTAGGATTAGGATTAGGTTTAGTTCTTAGATCTAGATTTTAATTCATCTTCTTCTACTTCTATCTTCTCAATTCCTTGTTGTTACATTCATTCTTTTTCCATTCTTTTGTTGTAATTTCCTTTATGTTGTTCTTATGCTTTGTTGTAGATCTACTATTGTTCCTTCCATTTTCTTTCAATTCAATAAGAGGTAATTCATAATAATTGTTCTTCTTTGCTTTTCTATTGTTGATCTCTTGCCTTTGTAGTTAGATCTCTCTTTAATTCTTGCAATTTATGTTGTTTACTTTTATTGCCTTTTATGTGTTTGTTGAAATGCCTCTTCTAGATATAGTATAGATTTTGTTCCTCTTGGCCTAGGTAGAGTAATTAGTGACACTTGAGTTATCTAATTCCTTTGTTGATTGGTAATTGGAGAGATTGCTAATTGGTTTGGAGTGCACTAAAGCTAGTCTTTCCTTGGGAGTTGGCTAGGACTTGTGGCTCAAGTCAATTCATCCACTTGACTTTCCTTTATTTAGTAAGGGTTAACTAAGTGGTAGCAATGAACAATTCTCATCACAATTGAGAAGGATAACTAGGATAGGACTTTTAATTTTCATACCTTGCCAAGAGCCTTTTATAGTTGTTAGTTTATTTTCATTGCCATTTACTTTTCATGCTTCTTATCCAAAACCCCAAAACACATTTCTAACCAATAACAAGACACTTTATTGTAAATCCTAGGGAGAACGACCCGAGGTTTAAATACTTCGGTTTATAGATTTTAGGGGTTTGTACTTGTGACAAACAAATTTTTTGCATGAAAGGATTATTTTTGGTTTAAAGACTATACTTCAACGAGATTTCATTTGTTAAATTCTAAACCGTCAAAAATCCAATCATCAAAATGGCGCCGTTGCCGGGGATTTGCAATGATGTTATGTTATTGGTTATTGTACATATGTGAATAATTATGAATAGGTTTATCTTTTGTTTGTTTCTTAATTTGTGTTAGTTTTATTTTGCTCTCTCACTATGAATTCTCACTTTGGCTTTGAGTTTGGTTCTAATTGTGTTGTAGGAAATGTGGACTTTAATGGCAACATGTACCATGGATGGAACCAACAAAGATGGGAGGAGCCTCAAGGAATTGATTACTCCTGTTGGCAACAACCTCCGGATACTTATAGGTATAATTCCCATCTTAATGCATGCCAATTTAACGGCTATTATGACTCTTTTTGTGACACTCAACAACCACCATCATATGCCTATGAATCTCATCCTTAACATGAACCTCAACCATTCTCACAAGCCTTTCATTACCAAACACCACCCTATGATCCATATCCATCATATAACCAATCACCCATACCATATTCTCATGATCATTATGAGCAAGAACCCTTAGAACCACAACAACCCTATCAAGATTACTCCCAAGAACCACCTCAATACACACCATCTCCACAATTTTACCAAGAGAAATCACTTTCCTACCATGAACCCTCTCTCCAAAATAATGAACCTTCCTATTCACCCCAAGCCCCAATAGACGATCCTCTCACTTTGTTACTTCAAGGACAAGAGGCCATGAAGCGGGATACACTTGAGTTTGTGACCAACTTGACTAAGGTAGTTGATGAGCGGATAATTTATACGCTTTTTGGCATTGTTTTTAGGTAGTTTTTAGTAAGTTCAAGCTACTTTTAGGGATATTTTCACTAGTTTTTATGTTAAATTCACATTTCTAGACTTTACTATGAGTTTGTGTGTTTTTCTGTGATTTCAGGTAATTTCTGGCTGAAATTGAGGGACTTGAGCAAAACTCTGAAAAAGGCTGACAAAAGGACTGCTGATGGTGTTGGAATCTGACCTCCCTGCACTCAAAATGGATTTTCTGGAGCTACAGAACTCCAATTGATGCGCTCTCAACGGCGTTGGAAAGTAGACATCCAGGGCTTTCCAGCAATATATAATAGTCCATACTTCATTCGGAAATTGACGACGTAACTTGGCGTTGAACGCCAAGTACATGCTGCTGTCTGGAGTTAAACGCCAGAAAAACGTCATGATCCGGAGTTGAACGCCCAAAACACGTCATAACTCGGAGTTCAACTCCAAGAGAAGCCTTAGCTCGTGGATTGATCAAGCTCAGCCCAAACATACACCAAGTGGGCCCCGGAAGTGGATTTATGCATCAAAAACTTACTCATATAAACCTTAGGAGCTAGTTTATTATAAATAGAACATTTAACTAATGTATTTGACATCTTGGGACGCATAGTTCTCAGATCATGGGGGCTGGCCATTCGGCCATGCCTAAACCTTTTATTTATATATTTTCAACGGTGGAGTTTCTGCACACCATAGATTAAGGGTGTGGAGCTCTGCTGTACCTCAAGTTTTAATACAATTACTATTACTTTTTATTCAATTCTATCTTATTCTTATTCCAAGATATTCATTCGCACCCAAGAACATGATGAATGTGATGATTATGTGACGCTCATTATCATTCTCACTTATGAACGCGCGTGATTGACAACCACCTCCGTTCTACATGCAACCGAGCTTGAATGTGTATCTCTTAGATTCCCCAACAGAATCTTCGTGGTATAAGCTAGATAGATGGCGGCATTTATGAGGATCCAGAAAGTCTCACCTTGTCTGTGGTATTCCGAGTAGGATCCTGGGAATCCGGAAAGTCTAACCTTGTCTGTGGTATTCCGAGTAGGATTCCGGTAATGAATGACTGTGACGTGCTTCAGACTCGCAAGTGCTGGGCGTTAGTGACAGACGCAAAAGAATCAAGGGATTCTATTCCAGTAGGCGCGGAAACCAACCAGTGATTAGCCGTGCTGTGACAGAGCGCGTGAGTGTAGTTTTCACTGCGAGGATGGGATGTAGCCTTTGGCCAGGTGATGCCTCCAGACGATTAGCCATGCGAGTGACAGCCGCAGAGGACCATTTTCCCGAGAGGATTCAAAGTAGCCATCGTCGAACAGTGAACCCCTATACACAGTTTGCCATGGAAAGGAGTAAGAAGGATTGAGTTGAAGCAATAGGAAAGTAGGCGTTCTTGAGCCATACAGTATCTCCATTCGCTTGTCTGAAATTCTCACCAATGAATCTGCATAAGTATTCTATCCCTTTTATTTATTTCTATTTTCTTATTTCTATTTTCGAAACCATAAACCTATTTAATCTGCCTAACTGAGATTTACAAGGTGACCATAGCTTGCTTCATACCAACAATCTCTGTGGGATCGACCCTTACTCACGTAAGGTTTATTACTTGGACGACCCAATACACTTGCTGGTTAGTTGAACGGAGTTGTGTTCACTCGTGCCAATTTCAAATTCCATAATTTTACAAGGAGTGCAACTTAAAGAATAAGGATCACAATTTCGTCCACCAAGTTTTTGGCGCCGTTGCCAGGGATTGTTCGAGTATGGACAACTGACGGTTCATCTTGTTGCTCAGATTAGGTAATTTTCTTTTCAAAAATCTTTTTCAAAATTTTTCTTTTCTTTTTCGTTTTTACAAACTTTATTTTCAAAAAAAAAAATAATAAAAATCCAAAAAAATTAATAAAATCATAAAAACAAAAAATATTTTGTGTTTCTTGTTTGAGTCTTGAGTCAATTTTTAAGTTTGGTGTCAATTGCATGCGTTAAAAATTTTTCTTGTATTTTTTTTGAAAATTCCATGCATTCATAGTGTTCTTCATGATCTTCAAGTTGTTCTTGATAAGTCCTCTTGTTTGATCTTGATGTTTTCTTGTTTTGTGTTGTTTGTTGTTTTTCATGTGCATTTTTCGTTTGTTAGAGTCCATGCATTAAAGATTTCTAAGTTTGGTGTCTTGCATGTTTTCTTTGCATCAAAAATTTTTCAAAATTATGTTCTTGATGTTCATCATGATCTTCAAGTGTTCTTGGTGTTCATCTTGACATTCATAGCATTCTTGCATGCATTCATGGTTTTGATCTAAAAATTTCATGCATTGAGTATTTTTGTTGTTTTTCTCTCTCATAATTAAAAATTCAAAAATCAAAAAAATATCTTTTCCTTATTTCCCTCCAAATTTTCGAAATTTTGGGTTGACTTGGTCAAAAATTTTTAAAAATTAGTTGTTTCTTACTAGTCAAGTCAAAATTTCATTTTTAAAAAATCTTATCTTTTCAAAATCTTTTTCAAAAATCATATCTTTTTCATTTTTTTATTATTTTCGAAAATTTTAAAAAAATATTTTTCAAAAATATTTTTCTTATCTTTTATATCTAATTTTCGAAAATTAGCTAATAATTAATGTGATTGGTTCAAAAATTTGAAGTTTGTTACTTTCTTGTTAAGAAAGGTTCAATCTTTAAATTCTAGAATCTTATCTTGTAGTTTCTTGTTAGTTAAGTCTTTTTAAAAATTAAATCTTTTTCAAAATATCTTTTTCTTAAAACTTTTATCTTATCCTTTTCAAAATTTTATATTTTTCAAAATTTGATTTCAAAATAACTTATCTAACTTCTTATCTTCTTATCTTTTTAAATTTTGATTTCAAATCTTTTTCAATCAACTAACTAACTTTTTGTCTGTTTCTTATCTTTTTCAAAACCACCTAACTACTTCTCCCTCTTCTAATTTCGAAAATATCTCATCCTTTTTCAAAATTCTTTTTAATTAATTTAATTATTCTTAATTTAAATTTAATCTTATCTCTTATCCAATTTTCGAAAATCACTAACTCCTTTTCAAAATTATTTTCGAATTCTCCCTCCTCTTTTCTTCTTCTATTTAATTATTTGTTTACTAACACTTCTCTTCACCTCTCTTCATCCATAAATCCGAATTCTTCTACATTCTTCTACTCCCTTCTTTTTCTACTAACATAAAGGAATCTCTATACTGTGACATAGAGGATTCTTCTTCTTTTCTTCTCTTTCATATGAGCAGGAACAAGGATAAGGGCACTCTTGTTGAAATTGATCCAGAACCTGAAAGGACTCTGAAGAGAAAATTAAGAGAAGCTAAATTACAACAATCCAGAAACAACCTTTCAGAAATTTTCGAACAAGAGAAGGAGATGGCAGCCGAAAATAATAATAATGCAAGGAGAATGCTTGGTGACTTCACAAAGCCAACGTCCAAGTTTGATGGAAGAAGCATCTCCATTCCTGCCATTGGAGCCAATAACTTTGAGCTGAAACCTCAGCTAGTTGCCTTAATGCAACAAAACTGCAAGTTTTATGGACTTCCATCTGAAGATCCTTATTAGTTTTTAACTGAGTTCTTGCAGATCTGTGAGACTGTAAAGACGAATGGAGTTGATCCTGAAGTCTACAGACTCATGCTTTTCCCTTTTGCTGTAAGAGACAGAGCTAGAATTTGGTTGGATTCACAACCTAAGGATAGCCTGGACTCCTGGGATAAGCTGGTCACAGCCTTCTTGGATAAATTCTTTCCTCCTCAAAAACTGAGCAAGCTGAGAGTGGATGTTCAAACCTTCAAACAAAAAGATGGTGAATCCCTCTATGAAGCTTGGGAAAGATACAAGCAGCTGACCAAAAGATGTCCATCTGACATGTTTTCAGAATGGACCATATTGGATATATTCTATTATGGTCTCTCTGAATTTTCGAAAATGTCATTGGACCATTCTGCAGGTGAATCTATTCACCTGAAGAAAACGCCTGAAGAGGCTCAAGAACTCATTGACATGGTTGCAAACAACCAGTTTATGTACACCTCTGAGAGGAATTCCGTGAATAATGGGATACCTCAGAAGAAAGGAGTTCTTGAAATTGATGCTCTGAATGCCATATTGGCTCAGAACAAAGTGTTGACTCAACAGGTCAACATGATCTCTCAAAATCTGAATGGATGGCAACATACATCCAACAGTACTAGAGAGGCAGCTTCTGAAGAAGCTTATGATCCTGAGAACCCTGCCATGGCAGAGGTTAATTACATGGGTAAACCTTATGGAAACACCTATAACTCATCATGGAGGAATCACCCAAATTTCTCATGGAAGGATCAACAAAAGCCTCAACAAGGCTTTAACAATGGTGGACGTAATAGGCTGGGCAATAGCAAGCCATATCCATCATCTTCTCAGCAACAGACAGAGAATTCTGAACAAAACACTTCTAATTTAGCCAATGTAGTCTCTGATCTGTCAAAAGCCACTTTCAGTTTCATGAGTGAAACAAGATCCTCCATTAGAAATCTGGAGGCACAAGTGGGCCAGCTGAGTAAGAAAGTCATTGAAACTCCTCCTAGTATTCTCCCAAGCAATACAGAAGAGAATCCAAAAGGAGAGTGCAAGGCCATTGACATAGTCAATATGGCCGAATGCACAAGGGAGGAGGAGGACGAAAATCCTAGTGAGAAAGACCTCCTGGGACGTCCCTCAAGCAAGAAGGAGTTTCTTATTGAGGATCCAAAGGAATCTGAGGCTCATATAGAGACCATAGAGATTCCATTGAATCTCCTTCTGCCATTCATGAGCTCTGAAGACTATTGATGAGCGGATAATTTGTACGCTTTTTGGCATTGTTTTTAGTATGTTTTTAGTATATTTGGTTTAGTTTTTAGTATATTTTTGTTAGTTTTTAGTTAAAATTCACTTTTCTGGACTTTACTATGAGTTTGTGTGTTTTTCTGTGATTTCAGGTATTTTCTGGCTGAAATTGAGGGACCTGAGCAAAAATCTGATTCAGAGACTGAAAAGGACTGCAGATGCTGTTGGATTCTGACCTCCCTGCACTCAAAGTGGATTTTCTGGAGCTACAGAAGCCCAATTGGCGCGCTCTCAACGGCGTTGGAAAGTAGACATCCTGAGCTTTCCAGCAATATATGATAGTCCATACTTTGCCCAAGATTTGATGGCCCAAACCGGCGTTCAAAGTCACCCTCAGAATTCCCAGCGTTAAACGCCGGAACTGGCACCAAAATGGGAGTTAAACGCCCAAACTGGCATAAAAGCTGGCGTTTAACTCCAAGAAGAGTCTCTACACGAAAAATGCTTCATTGCTCAGCCCAAGCACACACCAAGTGGGCCCGGAAGTGGATTTTTATGTCATTTACTCATCTTTGTAACCCTTAGGCTACTAGTTTTCTATAAGTAGGACCTTTTACTATTGTATTTTCATCTTCTGATCTTTGGAATCTTTTGTTCTTTAGATCTTTTGATCACTTTGGGAGGCTGGCCTCACGGCCATGCCTAGACCTTGTTCTTATGTATTTTCAACGGTGGAGTTTCTACACACCATAGATTAAGGTGTGGAGCTCTGCTGTACCTCGAGTATTAATGCAATTACTATTGTTCTTCTATTCAATTCCGCTTGTTCTTTGTCCAAGATATCACTTGTTCTTCAACTTGATGAATGTGATGATCCGTGACACTCATCATCATTCTCACCTATGAACGTGTGACTGACAACCACCTCCGTTCTACCTTAGATTGGGTGAATATCTCTTGGATTCCTGATACACGATGCATGGTTGATCGCCTGACAACCGAGCGCTCACCTGACAAACGAGCCAGCCATTCCGTGAGATCAGAGTCTTCGTGGTATAGGCAAGAACTGATGGCGGCATTCAAGAGAATCCGGAAGGTCTAACCTTGTCTGTGGTATTCTGAGTAGGATTCAATGATTGAATGACTGTGACGTGCTTCAAACTCCTGAGGGCGGGGCGTTAGTGACAGACGCAAAAGAATCACTGGATTCTATTCCGGCCTGATCGAGAACCGACAGATGGATAGCCGTGCCGTGACAGGGTGCGTTGAACATTTCCACTGAGAGGATGGGAGGTAGCCACTGACAACGGTGAAACCCTTGCATAAGCTTGCCATGGAAAGGAGTAAGAAGGATTGGATGAAGACAGTAGGAAAGCAGAGAGACGGAAGGGAAGGCATCTTCATACGCTTATCTGAAGTTCCTACCAATGAATTACATAAGTATCTCTATCTTTATCTTTATGTTCTATTCATCATCTATACCCATTTGAGTCTGCCTGACTAAGATTTACAAGGTGACCATTCTGGCGCTGAACGCCAGAAACATGCAACATTCTGGCGCTGAACGCCAGGAATGTGCCTAGAGAGGAAAAAACTGGCGCTGAACGCCAGTAACAAGCATGAAACTGGCGTTCAACGCCAGAAACATGCTTTACATGGGCGTTGAACGCCCAGAATGTGCACCAATGGGCGTTTAAACGCCAGAATGGTGTGCCAAGGCATTTTACATGCCTATTTGGTGCAGGGATGGAATTCCTTGACACCTCAGGATCTGTGGACCTCACAGGATCCCCACCTACCTCGCCCTCTCTCACTCCATTCATGGTCATCCCTTCTGTTTTTCATTCACCACCTACATCTATCCACTCTTCCCCATACACCCCCTGCCTTTACAATTCAACTTCTCTTTCCCACCCACTCCCACCCATATAGCCAAATCCATCTCCCCTCACTCACCTCCATTTTCTTCTTCTTCTTCTTCTTCTCTTCTTTCTTCTCTTGCTCGAGGGCGAGCAATATTTTAAGTTTGGTGTGATAAAAGCATAGCTTTTTTCCTTTTCCATTATCATTAATGGCACCTAAGGCCAGAGAAACCTCAAAGGGAAGACAAAAGCTTCCACCTCTGAGTCTTGGGAGATGGAAAGACTCATATAAAGCCGTCTTAGCTCAGTGGTAGAACATGTGGCTGCAAATCAAGAGATCCCTGAGATACCTCAGGGGATAAATTGTCCTCCACACAAATATTGGAAGCAACTAAGGGTAGAAACACCAAAATTACTAGGAATCATTCAACAGAAGCAAGGAAGAGACATAGAGGAGCTCAAAGAGCACCATTGGACCTTCAAGAAGGCACCACCCTCACTCTGGTGGATTCATTCCTTGTTCTTATTTCTTTCTGCTTTTCGGTTTTTAATGTTGTGTTTATCTATGTTTTGTGTCTTTATTTCATGATCATTAGTATGTAACTATGTCTTAAAGCTATGAATAAATTCCATAATCCTTCACCTCTCTTAAAAGAAAAATGTTTTAATTCAAAAGAACAAGAAGTACATGAATTTCGAATTTATCCTTGAATTTAATTTAATTATATTGATGTGGTGACAATACTTTTGTTTTCTGAATGAATGCTTGAACAGTGCATATGTCTTTTGATCTTGTTGTTTATGAATGTTAAAATTGTTGGCTCTTGAAAGAATGATGAACAAAGAGAAATGTTATTGAGGATCTGAAAAATCATGAAATTGATTCTTGAAGCAAGAAAAAGCAGTGAAAAAGAAAGCTTGCGAAAAAAAAAATTTTGAAAAAAAAAATTGGCGAAAAAAAAATAGAAAGAAAAAGAAGGAGCAGTAGAAAAAGCCAATAGCCCTTAAAACCAAAAGGCAAGGGTAAAAAGGATCCAAGGCTTTGAGCATCAATGGATAGGAGGGCCCAAGGAAATAAAATCCAGGCCTAAGCGGCTAAATCAAGCTGTCCCTAACCATGTGCTTGTGTCATGAAGGTCCAAGTGAAAAGCTTGAGACTGAGTGGTTAAAGTCGTGATCCAAAGCAAAAGAGTGTGCTTAAGAGCTCTGGACACCACTAACTGGGGACTCTAGCAAAGCTGAGTTACAATCTGAAAAGGTTCACCCAGTTATGTGTCTGTGGCATTTATGTATCCGGTGGTAATACTGGAAAACAAAGTGCTTAGGGCCACAGCCAAGACTCATAAGTAGCTGTGTTCAAGAATCAACATGCTTAACTAGGAAAGTCAATAACACTATCCGAAATTCTAAGTTCCTAGAGAAGCCAATCATTCTAAACTTCAAAGGAAAAAGTGAGATGCCAAAACTGTTCAGAAGCAAAAAGCTACAAGTCCCGCTCATCTAATTATAATTAATATTCATTGATATTTTGGAATTTATAGTATATTCTCTTCTTTTTATCCTATTTGATTTTCAATTGCTTGGGGACAAGCAACAATTTAAGTTTGGTGTTGTGATGAGCGGATAATTTATACGCTTTTTGGCATTGTTTTTAGGTAGTTTTTAGTAAGTTCAAGCTACTTTTAGGGATGTTTTCACTAGTTTTTATGTTAAATTCACATTTCTGGACTTTACTATGAGTTTGTGTGTTTTTCTGTGATTTCAGGTAATTTCTGGCTGAAATTGAGGGACTTGAGCAAAACTCTGAAAAAGGCTGACAAAAGGACTGCTGATGCTGTTGGAATCTGACCTCCCTGCACTCAAAATAAATTTTCTGGAGCTACAGAACTCCAATTGGCGCGCTCTCAACGGCGTTGGAAAGTAGACATCCAGGGCTTTCCAGCAATATATAATAGTCTATACTTCATTCGGAAATTGACGACGTAACTTGGCGTTGAACGCCAAGTACATGCTGCTGTCTGGAGTTAAACGCCAGAAAAACGTCATGATCCGAAGTTGAACGCCCAAAACACGTCATAACTCGGAGTTCAACTCCAAGAGAAGCCTTAGCTCGTGGATTGATCAAGCTCAGCCCAAACATACACCAAGTGGGCCCCGGAAGTGGATTTATGCATCAAAAACTTACTCATGTAAACCCTAGGAGCTAGTTTATTATAAATAGAACATTTAAATAATGTATTTGACATCTTGGGACGCATAGTTCTCAGATCATGGGGGCTGGCCATTCGGCCATGCCTAAACCTTTTATTTATGTATTTTCAACGGTGGAGTTTCTGCACACCATAGATTAAGGGTGTGGAGCTCTGCTGTACCTCAAGTTTTAATACAATTATTATTACTTTTTATTCAATTCTATCTTATTCTTATTCCAAGATATTCATTCGCACCCAAGAACATGATGAATGTGATAATTATGTGACGCTCATTATCATTCTCACTTATGAACGCGCGTGATTGACAACCACCTCCGTTCTACATGCAACCGAGCTTGAATGTGTATCTCTTAGATTCCCCAACAGAATCTTCGTGGTATAAGCTAGATAGATGGCGGCATTTATGAGGATCCGGAAAGTCTCACCTTGTCTGTGGTATTCCGAGTAGGATCCTGGGAATCCGGAAAGTCTAACCTTGTCTGTGGTATTCCGAGTAGGATTCCGGTAATGAATGACTGTGACGTGCTTCAGACTCGCAAGTGCTGGGCGTTAGTGACAGACGCAAAAGAATTAAGGGATTCTATTCCAGTAGGCGCGGGAACCAACCAGTGATTAGCCGTGCTGTGACAGAGCGCGTGAGCGTAGTTTTCACTGCGAGGATGGGATGTAGCCTTCGGCCAGGTGATGCCTCCAGACGATTAGCCATGCGAGTGACAGCCGCAGAGGACCATTTTCCCGAGAGGATTAAAAGTAGCCATCATCGAACGGTGAACCCCTATACACAGCTTGCCATGGAAAGGAGTAAGAAGGATTGAGTTGAAGCAATAGGAAAGTAGGCGTTCTTGAGCCATACAGTATCTCCATTCGCTTATCTGAAATTCCCACCAATGAATCTGCATAAGTATTCTATCCCTTTTATTATTTCTATTTTCTTATTTCTATTTTCGAAACCATAAACCAATTTAATCTGCCTAACTGAGATTTACAAGGTGACCATAGCTTGCTTCATACCAACAATCTCTGTGGGATCGACCCTTACTCGCGTAAGGTTTATTACTTGGACGACCCAGTACACTTGCTGGTTAGTTGAACAGAGTTGTGTTCACTCGTGCCAATTTCAAATTCCATAATTTTACAAGGAGTGCAACTTAAAGAATAAGGATCACAATTTCGTCCACCAGTAGTGCACGCTATAGCCTACCAATGTTTGAACACTCAAGGTACTTCAGTAGCCACATGCGAATAGCCTAAAGAAGAGCAAAGTATGAAGGAGAAATCGGACAATCCAGTAGAGAAGGGAGAATCGAGTTTTGTGTTGGAACAATTGGAGGAGCCTATGATCATTGAAGAAAAGGAAGAGGTGGTTGAAGATTTAGGAGATGTTGAAAGTCCAAGAGAATGTAGCATCATGGAGCACTCTTCCAAGAAGCTTGATATTGATGTTGAGGAGGGTGCGCAACCTCCAAGGCATATCATCGTTGGAGACTTGGAAGAGGCTTATCAAGAGATGGATTCAATCATGGATGAATTCCTCTCTACAATGGAATCCTCTCCCATTGGACATGGAGTTGAAATTATAGAAGAGTGTGCATAACCTCCCATACCCTTGGTGAACAATGAAGAAGAGAGTGAATCAAAAGAGAGCTACCAAGAGGAAAAAGTTGGCATGGTGTATATTGGAATTGAAGAATATGAAGAGGTTGATCAACAGATGGATTCATTCATCAATGAATTTCTATCCAAAATTGACTCACCTCCCATTGGGCAAGATGAAGTTCTTGAAGACAACACCAAGCCAAGTGAAAAAGGGGAAAATGTTGAAATTGAAGAAGCTTGCAAAGTGGTGGAAACAACCAAAGAAGAACCTAAAGAAGTAGACCTTGCATTGTCTAAGTGTGGGGAGGTCTTCCTCCCCAAGTCACCATCCAACACAACATTCAAGTGGGTAAAACACTTATCCCTAAGCCTTACTTTCTCATTTGAATATGGTTTAATTGAAAATGATGGTCAACTTAGAGCTCTTTGTGGAGTTAAAAGTATAAGAGAATTGTGTAGTGGTTGGAAACATCATTCTAAGCTCATGACGGTTGTAAGCTCAAAATTCAAGAGCAATGGTTGGTGTAGAACCAAATTGCATGGGTCTAGGAAGTTGTTTGGAAGCTTCTTTGAGAATTCTAAGGTCATGCCACCCACATGGACTAATAATGATCAACCTAAAGATGGGTGTAGAAACAAGATATGGGATCATGGTATACATGAGGATCAACTTTTGGAGCCCCAAGCTTGTGAAGAACTCCATCAACACTTGGTGCAACAAATTAGAAGTCTTGGGGCACAATGGAGAACCAAGCATTGGTGGGAGTTCCAAGATGAGTACAAGCACAAGCCACCTTGAGAGGAGCTCCCCATAAGTCCAACTTAAGGACAATAAACAAAAGTGCTAGGTGGGAGACACCCCACCATGGTAACATTTTTTCATTTTCTTTCTTTGTAAATATTGGTAGAATTAGTTTAATTTCATGTTTTTATTGGTTTGTTAAGTTTAGTTAGAAGAATAATATGATAAATAAGGTTTTAGGGTGTTTTGGTAGCTGTTTGGAGGATTGAAAGGCATGGATTGGTGCAAGAACTTAGAAAAATTTTGAAAAACAGAACACCATCCACGCGTGCGCGCACATAACGCGTACGCGCACCTGAGCATTTTTCGACCATCCACGCGGACGCGCACTATAAGCGTACGCGTGGATGCAAAAATTCGACCCCAGCCCAAAAACCCGAGAGTTAGGCCTGCACTGTGCGAACATTGGGCCTAAGGCACAAGTCTATTGATGAGCGGATAATTTGTATGCTTTTTGGCATTGTTTTTAGTATGTTTTTAGTATCTTTTAGTTAGTTTTTAGTATATTTTTATTAGTTTTTAATTAAAATTCACTTTTCTGGACTTTACTATGAGTTTGTGTGTTTTTCTGTGATTTCAGGTATTTTCTGACTGAAATTGAGGGTCCTGAGCAAAAATCTGATCCAGAGACTGAAAAGGACTGCAGATGCTGTTGGATTCTGACCTCCCTGCACTCGAAGTGGATTTTCTGGAGCTACAGAAGCCCAATTGGCGCGCTCTCAACGGCATTGGAAAGTAGACATCCTGGGCTTTCCAGCAATATATAATAGTCCATACTTTGCCCAAGATTTGATGGCCCAAACCGGCGCTCAAAGTCACCTACAGAAATTCCAGCGTTAAACGCCGGAACTGGCATAAAATTTGGAGTTAAACGCCCAAACTGGCATGAAAGCTGGCGTTTAACTCCAGAAAAGGTCTCTACACGAAATTCCTTTATTGCTCAGCCCAAGCACACACCAAGTGGGCCCGGAAGTGGATTTTTATGTCATTTACTCATTTCTGTAAACCTTAGGACACTAGTTTACTATTAATAGGATCTTTTGACATTGTATCCGTACCTTATGACCTCATAACATTTTAGACGTTTCATTGTGTACTTTCCACAGCATGAGCCTCTAAACCCCATGGTTGGGGGTGAGGAGCTCTGCTGTGTCTTGATGGATTAATGCAATTACTACTGTTTCTCATTCAATCATGCTTGCTTCCATTCTAAGATAATACTTGTTCTTAATCCGGATGAATGTGATGATCAGTGACAATCATCATCATTCTCAACCATGAACGTGTGACTGACAACCACCTCCGTTCTACCTTAGATTAAGTAGTTATCTCTTGGATTCTTTAATCGGAATCTTCGTGGTATAAGCTAGAACTGATGGCGGCATTCAAGAGAATCCGGAAGGTCTAAACCTTGTCTGTGGTATTCTGAGTAGGATTCAATGATTGAATGACTGTGACGTGCTTCAATCTCCTGAAGGTGGGGCGTTAGTGACAGACGCAAAAGGATCACTGGATTCTATTCCGGCCTGATTGAGAACCGACAGATGAATTCCGCTATGCTGTGACAGAGCATATGCAATCGCTTTCACTGGGAGGATGGGAGGTAGCCACTGACAACGGTGAAACCCTACACACAGCTTGCCATGGAAGGAGACTTGCGTGTTTGAAGAAGAAGATAGTAGGAAAGCAGAGATTCAGAAGATGGAGCATCTCCAAACCTCAACCTATTCTCCATTACTGCAAAACAAGTACCTTTTTCATGTTCTTTAGCTCTTTACAATCAATCCTGATAATTCCTGATATCCTGACTAAGATTTACAAGATAACCATAGCTTGCTTCAAGCCGACAATCTCCGTGGGATCGACCCTTGCTCACGCAAGGTATTACTTGGACGACCCAGTGCACTTGCTGGTTAGTTGTGCGGGATTGCAAAAGTGTTATTGCAATTTCGTGCACCAAGTTTTTGGCGCCGTTGCCGGGGATTGTTCGAGTTTGGACAACTGACGGCTTATCTTGTTGCTTAGATTAGGACTGTTTTATTTTTGTTGGTTTAGAGTCTTTTAGTTGAGTCTAGTTTCATATTTTAAGTTTGGTGTCAATTGCATGCTTTTGTTTTTCTTTTAATTTTCGAATTTTGCATGTTCTTAGTCCCTTTTTGATTTATAAAAATTCTAAGTTTGGTGTCCTCTTTGTGTTTCCCTTAAAAATTTTCGAAAACTGTGTGTTTGATTTTCTAAAAATTTTAAGTTTGGTGTCTTTTTGTGTTTTTCTCCTTCCTCTTTTTAAAAATCAAATCTTTTTCATAAAAATTTTTCAATCATATCTTTGTAATTGCTGTTTTCAAAATCTTTTTTTACTAATTGATCCAGTTCTCAATTGACTTTGATCTTATTCTCTTTTGATTTTCGAATTTTCATTTTAATTTTCCTTTATTTTATTTTAATTTTATATTTTTCGGTTATTCCAAAAAAAAAAATAAACAAAATTTATCTCTTTGCAATCATCATCATTTCCCTTTTGTCCATTATGGACTTAAGTGGAATTAATCAGTCCAAGAGGACTCTGGGGTCATATGCTAACCCCATTACAGCTGCATATGGGAGTAGCATCTGTACACCTCCCATCAAAGCAAGCAGCTTTGAGCTAAGCCCTCAACTCATTATCATAGTGCAGCAAAATTGCCAGTATTCCGGTCTTCCACAGGAAGAACCTACTGAGTTTCTGGCACAATTTTTACAAATTGCTGACACAGTACATGATAAAGAGGTAGATCAGGATGTCTACAGACTATTACTGTTTCCATTTGTTGTAAAGGATCAAGCTAAAAGGTGGTTGAACAACCAACCTACAGCAAGCATAAAGACATGGAAACAGCTATCAGACAAATTCCTAAATCATTTTTACCCTCCAAAGAGGATGACACAGCTAAGGCTGGACATCCAAGGCTTTAAACAAGAGGATAATGAATCCCTTTATAATGCCTGGGAGAGGTATAGAGGTATGCTAAGGAAATGTCCCTCTGAAATGTTTTCAGAGTGGGTCCAGTTAGACATTTTCTACTATGGGCTTACAGAAAAAGCTCAGATGTCTTTAGACCACTCAGCTGGTGGATCTATACACATGAGGAAGACAATTGAAGAAGCTCAAGAGCTTATAGACACTGTTGCTAGAAACCAATACTTGTATTCTAGCAATGAGTTCGTTCCAAAGGAGGAAGTCATGGCATTAGTCACTGATCCTAATCCTCAAGAACAGATGAATGAGCTTAATCAACAATTGCTCCTGATGACAGAACAGTTAGCAGAATTTAAAGAGATGCTCCATGAAACTAAAGTTGCTAATAAGAGCATAGAACTACAGTTGAATCAAGCAAAACAGCAAATATCTAAACAAATAACAGAGGAGTGTCAAGCAGTTCAATTGAGGAGTGGAAAGACCTTGAATAACACTGTTCAAAAGAGTAAAAAGCCAAACAAGGAACAAGTGACAGAGGACAACCAAACCTCTGTTCAAAATCCCTCTGAGGACAGTAAGAGCCCAGAGAGGAATATTGGCGTTCAAACGCCAGAAAGGGAAGGAAAGCTGGCGTTAAACGCCCATTCCTTGCCCAGTTCTGGCGTTCAAACGCCAGAAAAGGGGGAAAAGTTGGCGTTAAACGCCCATTTTCCACCCAATCCTGGCGTCCAAACGCCAAGGGAAAATCAGACACCTGAGAGTGCTGACAGTAATCCCTCTAACAAGGCTTCTTCAACCACTTCTGTAAGGAATAAACCTGCAGCATCTAAGGTTGAAGAATATCAAGCCAAGATGCCTTATCCTCAGAAACTCCGCAAAGCGGAACAGGATAAGCAATTTGCCCGCTTTGCAGACTATTTAAGGACTCTTGAAATAAAGATTCCGTTTGCAGAAGCACTTGAGCAAATACCTTCTTATGCTAAGTTCATGAAGGAAATCTTAAGTCATAAGAAGGATTGGAGAGAAACTGAAAAAGTATTTCTCACTGAAGAATGCAGTGCAGTCATTCTGAAAAGCTTACCAGAAAAGCTTCAAGATCCTGGAAGCTTTCTGATACCATGCACATTAGAAGGCACTTGCACCAAGACAGCTTTATGTGATCTTGGAGCAAGCATCAATCTAATACCTGCATCCACTATCAGAAAGCTTGGGTTGATTGGAGAAGTCAAACCAACCAGGATATGCCTCCAACTTGCTGATGGCTCCATTAAACACCCATCAGGCATAATAGAGGACATGATTGTCAAAGTTGGGCCATTTGCCTTTCCAACTGACTTTGTGGTGCTGGAAATGGAAGAGCACAAGAGTGCAACTCTCATTCTAGGAAGACCTTTCCTAGCAACTGGACGAACTCTCATTGATGTACAAAAGGGGGAAGTAACCTTGAGAGTCAATGAGGATGAGTTCAAGTTGAATGCTGTAAAAGCTATGCAGCATCCAGACACACCAAATGACTGCATGGGCACTGACATTATTGACTCTCTGGTAGAAGAGATCAATATGGCTGAAAGCCTAGAATCAGAGCTTGAGGACATCTTCAAAGATGCTCAAACTGATCAGGAAGAGCCAGAGGAGGCAAAGGAATTTTCGAAAATTCCTCAGGAGGAGGATAAGCCTCCTAAGCCTGAACTCAAACCACTACCATCATCCCTGAAATATGCATTTCTGGGAGAGGGTGACACTTTTCCAGTGATTATAAGCTCTGCTTTAAATCCACAGGAAGAGGAAGCACTGATTAAAGTGCTAAGGACACACAAGACAGCTCTTGGGTGGTCCATAAGTGATCTCAAGGGCATTAGTCCAGCTAGATGCATGCACAAAATCCTGTTGGAGGATAATGCCAAACCAGTGGTTCAACCACAGAGGAGGCTAAATCCTGCCATGAAGGAGGTGGTGCAGAAAGAGGTCACTAAATTACTAGAGGCTGGGATTATTTATCCTATTTCTGATAGCCCCTGGGTGAGCCCTGTCCAAGTTGTTCCCAAAAGGGAGGCATGACAGTGGTTCATAATGAAAAAAATGAACTGGTTCCTACAAGAACAGTCACAGGGTGGCGCATGTGTATTGACTACAGAAGGCTCAATACATCCACCAGAAAGGATCATTTTCCTTTACCATTCATAGACCAAATGCTAGAAAGACTAGCTGGTCATGATATTACTGCTTTTTGGATGGCTATTCAGGCTACAACCAAATTGCAGTAGATCCTCAGGACCAAGAAAAGACAGCATTCACTTGCCCTTCTGGCGTGTTTGCCTACAGAAGGATGCCTTTTGGTCTGTGCAATGCACCTGCAACCTTTCAGAGGTGCATGCTCTCTATCTTCTCAGATATGGTAGAGAAATTCCTGGAAGTCTTCATGGACGACTTCTCAGTATATGGAGACTCATTCAGCTCCTGTCTTAACCACCTATCACTTATCCTGAAAAGATGCCAAGAGACTAACCTAGTTTTAAACTGGGAGAAATGTCACTTTATGGTGACTGAAGGAATTGTCCTTGGGCACAAAATTTCAAGCAGGGGAATAGAGGTGGATAAGGCAAAGGTAGAGGTAATTGAAAAATTACCACCACCTGCCAATGTTAAGGCAATCAGAAGCTTTCTGGGGCATGCAGGATTCTATAGAAGGTTTATCAAGGATTTTTCGAAAATTGCTAAACCTTTGAGTAACCTGTTAGCTGTTGACACGCCATTTGTGTTTGACACACAGTGTTTGCAGGCATTTGAGACCCTGAAAGCTAAGCTGGTCACAGCACCAGTCATCTCTGCACCAGATTGGGCATTACCATTTGAATTAATGTGTGATGCCAGTGATCATGCCATTGGTGCAGTGTTGGGATAAAGGCATAACAAACTTCTGCATGTCATTTATTATGCTAGCCGTGTTCTAAATGATGCACAGAAGAATTACACAACCACAGAAAAAGAGTTGCTTGCAGTGGTCTATGCCATTGACAAGTTTAGATCCTACTTAGTGGGATCAAAGGTGATTGTGTACACTGACCATGCTGCTCTTAAATACTTACTCACAAAGCAGGATTCAAAACCCAGGCTTATAAGATGGGTGTTGCTTCTGCAAGAGTTTGATATAGAAATAAGAGACAGAAAAGGGACAGAGAACCAAGTGGCTGATCATCTGTCCCGGATAGACCCAGTAGCTGGGACGTCCCTCCCTTCTACTGAGATCTCTGAGACTTTCCCAGATGAGCAACTCTTTGCCATTCAGGAAGCTCCATGGTTTGCAGATATTGCAAACTATAAAGCTGTGAGGTTCATACCCAAAGAGTACAGTTATATGCAGAGAAAGAAACTAATTTCAGATGCCAAGTACTACCTTTGGGATGAACCATATCTCTTTAAGAGATGTGCTGACGGAGTGATCCGCAGGTGTGTACCCAGAGAAGAAGCACAAAGGATCCTATGGCACTGCCATGGATCACAGTATGAGGGACATTTTGGAAGTGAGCGAACAGCCACTAAAGTTCTCCAGTGCGGCTTCTACTGGCCTACTCTCTATAAAGATTCCCGAGAGTTTGTGCGTAACTGTGACAGTTGCCAAAGAGCTGGTAACCTGCCTCACGGATATGCCATGCCTCAACAAGGGATATTAGAGATAGAATTGTTTGATGTATGGGGAATTGACTTCATGGGACCATTCCCACCATCATACTCAAACACTTATATTCTGGTGGCAGTGGACTATGTATCTAAGTGGGTAGAAGCAATTGCTACACCCACTAATGATACCAAAACCGTACTGAAATTCCTCCAGAAAAACATTTTCAGCAGGTTTGGCGTCCCCAGAGTGCTAATCAGTGATGGGGGCACTCATTTCTGCAATAAACAGCTATACTCTACTATGGTTAGATATGGAATCAGCCATAAGGTGGCAACTCCGTATCATCCACAGACAAATGGGCAAGCTGAAATCTCTAACAGAGAGCTAAAAAGAATCCTAGAACGGACTGTGATAGCCCGAAGAAAGGATTGGGCAAAGAGCTTGGATGATGCTCTGTGGGCATACAGAACAGCATTCAAGACTCCTATAGGAACCTCTCCATACCAATTGGTGTATGGGAAGGCCTGTCATTTGCCTGTGGAACTGGAACACAAAGCCTACTGGGCAACCAGATTCCTAAACATGGATGCACAGTTAGCTGGTGAAAAAAGATTGCTCCAGCTAAATGAGCTAGAGGAGTTCAGACTCAATGCCTTTGAAAATGCAAAATTTATAAGGAAAAGGCAAAGAAATGGCATGACAAGAAGTTGTCAACCAGAGTCTTTGAGCCAGGACAAAAAGTTCTGCTCTTCAACTCTAGGCTCAAACTGTTTCCAGGAAAACTCAAATCCTGGTGGAGGGGTCCGTATGTGATTACA
Source organism: Arachis stenosperma (assembly GCF_014773155.1). Lineage (NCBI taxonomy): Eukaryota > Viridiplantae > Streptophyta > Magnoliopsida > Fabales > Fabaceae > Arachis > Arachis stenosperma. The sequence goes on along the minus strand of NC_080381.1, from coordinate 74,481,182 downwards.
GGAGTCTCACCATATGGATATGTTGAGCTTCAGGATACTGATTCTGACAGAAAGTTCATTGTAAATGGACAGAGAATCAAGCACTATCTTGAAGGAAATTTTGAGCAGGAATGCTCAAAACTGAGGCTTGAGTGATTCTCAGTAAAAGTCCAGCTAAAGACAGTAAAGAAGCGCTTGCTGGGAGGCAACCCAGTCATTAGAAAGTTGTATGAATTGTTCTTACAGAGGCAAGTATCAAAAATGAAGGAATTCACAGAGTTACAGAAGGATTCAGCTCAAAAAGCAGAGAAAATGAGCTTATTGGCGAAAAAACGCCAGTAAGGGGCATTTTGGGCGTTAAACGCCAGAATGGGCACAATTCTGGGCGTTTAACGCCAGGTGTGCAGCATCCTGGGCGTTTTGGAAAAACGCCCAGTGATAAAGGATTTCTGGCGTTTAACGCCAGCCAGGGCACCTGGCTGGGCGTTAAATGCCCAAAAGGGGTAGCAAATGGGCGTTAAACGCCAGAATGGGTGCCATTCTGGGCGTTTAACGCCAGAAAGGTGGGGGGACCACATTTTTGTTTTCAACTCAAATTTTTTCAAACTTTCCTCTTTTTAACCATACTCTTCTACATAAATGCACTTCAACCTTTCATCATTCACTTTCAAATCTTCACAAATCAAAACCATTCTTCAAATCTATTTCAAATTAATCACAAATCTTCTTCAAAAACTCACCATTTTCTCAATTTCTTTTCATATCTTCTCAAATCTCCTTTCAAATTTTATTTTTTCGAAATCTCTTCTCCCTCCCTTATAAATTCACGTTTGGAACCCCTTTACCCACACCATTCGAATTTCCTCTTTCTCTCTCTTCTTTCTTTTCTTTTGCTTGAGGACAAGCAAACCTCTAAGTTTGGTGTGCTTTTCCGTGATCACTAAGCCAAGATTCATCAATATCATGGCTCCTAAGGGAAAACAAACCAATTTAAGAGGCAAGAAAGAGAATAATCCAAAGAATCTTTGGAATCAAGAGAAGTTCTTAACTAAAGAACATGAAGACCATTATCACAAAATAATGGGTCTGAGGTCAGTGATCCCGGAAGTGAAATTTGATCTGAAAGAAGATGAATATCCAGGGATCCAAGAGCAAATTCGAAACAGAGGATGGGAAGTTCTAACCAATCCTGAGACAAAGGTTGGAAGGAACATGGTTCAGGAATTCTACTCAAATCTGTGGCTAACAGATAAGCAGAGAATGACTGGAACTGCTTACCATACCTATAGAACCATGGTCAGAGGGAAAGTTATATACTTCCATCTGGACAAAATAAGAGAAATCTTCAAGTTGCCTCAACTGCAAGATGATCCTGATTCCTTTAATAGGAGGATGGTGAGAGTAGATAAGGGGTTGGATCAAGTTCTAGAGGACATATGCCTCCCTGGAACTAAGTGGATAACCAATTCTAAGGGTGTCCCAAACCAACTCAAGAGGGGAGACCTCAAACCAATTGCAAGAGGTTGGCTAGACTTTATTGGGCGTTCCATATTACCCACTAGCAACCGTTCTGAGGTCACCATCAAGAGAGCAGTGATGATTCATTGCATTATGCTTGGAAGAGAAGTGGAGGTGCATCATGTGATTGCTTGTGAGATCTACACAATTGCAAATAAGAATTCCACTGAAGCCAAATTGGCTTACCAAGCTTGATCTCCTTGCTCTGTAAAGAGGCTGGGGTGAAGATGGGAATAGATGAGTTCATACCCATTGAGCATCCAATCACCAAGAAGTCAATGGAAGGACAAGTGCAAGACAACTCCATCAAGAGGAGGGCGCAGGAATTCCTCCCTGAATTCCCAAGAATTGACTACTGGTCCAGCCTAGAAGCATCTATCACCAAGTTGCAGAGACTATGGAGCAACTGAAGGAAGAACAGCAGAATCAGAACTGCATGCTCTGCAAATTACTGAAGGAACAAGAGAAGCAGGGGCGTGAAATCCAAGAGATGAAGCGCCAAAAGCTCTCCTCTCAAGCTGAGGGAGCATCCACTTCTCAAAATCAAGGTTGTTGAGTCCTAACTCTGTGAAAACCTCTATCATTAGGAGCCTATTTTTCTTCGTTTTTCTTGTTTTGTTTTCTATTTTTATATCTATATTTGAGTCTTATTCTTAGTTCATAATTAATAAAATTTATGCCTTAAAGTTATGAATGTCCTATGAATCCATCACCTCTCTTAAAAGAAAAATGCTTTAATCACAAAAGAACAAGAAGTACAGGGTTTCGAAATTTATCTCTGAAACTAGTTGAATTAGCTTGATGTGGTGACAATACTTTTTGTTTTCTGAATGAATGCTTGAAGAGTGCATATGTCTCTTGAATTTGTTGTTTTAAGAATGTTAAAATTGTTGGCTCTTGAAAGAATGAGGAGAAAGAGAACTGTTGTTGAGGATCTGAAAAATCATCAAATTGATTCTTGAAGCAAGAAAAAGCAGTGAAAAAAAAAAGGGGAGAGAAAATTTTCGAAAAAAAAAAGAGAGAAAAAGAAAAAGAAAGAAATAAAGTTGTGAACCAAAGCAAAAAAAAAAAAAAAAAAAAGAGTGTGCTTAAGAACCCTGGACACCTCTAATTGGGGACTTTAGCAAAGCTGAGTCACAATCTAAAAAGGTTCACCCAATTATGTGTCTGTGGCATGTATGTATCCGGTGGTAATACTGGAAGACAGAGTGCTTTGGGCCACAGCCAAGACTCATATACTGGCTATGTTCAAGAATCAATATACTTAACTAGGAGAATCAATAAAACTATCTGAGTTCTGAGTTCTGATAGATGCCAATCATTCTGAACTTCAAAGGATAGAGTGAGATGCCAAAACTGTTCGGCAAAAGCTACTAGTCCCGCTCATCTAATTTGAGCTATGTTTCTTTGATATTTTGGAGTCTATAGTATATTCTCTTCTTTTTATCCTATTTTGATTTTCAGTTGCTTGGGGACAAGCAACAATTTAAGTTTGGTGTTGTGATGAGCGGATAATTTGTATGCTTTTTGGCATTGTTTTTAGTATGTTTTTAGTATCTTTTAGTTAGTTTTTAGTATATTTTTATTAGTTTTTAATTAAAATTCACTTTTCTGGACTTTACTATGAGTTTGTGTGTTTTTCTGTGATTTCAGGTATTTTCTGACTGAAATTGAGGGTCCTGAGCAAAAATCTGATCCAGAGACTGAAAAGGACTGCAGATGCTGTTGGATTCTGACCTCCCTGCACTCGAAGTGGATTTTCTGGAGCTACAGAAGCCCAATTGGCGCGCTCTCAACGGCATTGGAAAGTAGACATCCTGGGCTTTCCCGCAATATATAATAGTCCATACTTTGCCCAAGATTTGATGGCCCAAACCGGCGCTCAAAGTCACCTACAGAAATTCCAGCGTTAAACGCCGGAACTGGCATAAAATTTGGAGTTAAACGCCCAAACTGGCATGAAAGCTGGCGTTTAACTCCAGAAAAGGTCTCTACACGAAATTCCTTTATTGCTCAGCCCAAGCACACACCAAGTGGGCCCGGAAGTGGATTTTTATGTCATTTACTCATTTCTGTAAACCTTAGGACACTAGTTTACTATTAATAGGATCTTTTGACATTGTATCCGTACCTTATGACCTCATAACATTTTAGACGTTTCATTGTGTACTTTCCACAGCATGAGCCTCTAAACCCCATGGTTGGGGGTGAGGAGCTCTGCTGTGTCTTGATGGATTAATGCAATTACTACTGTTTCTCATTCAATCATGCTTGCTTCCATTCTAAGATAATACTTGTTCTTAATCCGGATGAATGTGATGATCAGTGACAATCATCATCATTCTCAACCATGAACGTGTGACTGACAACCACCTCCGTTCTACCTTAGATTAAGTAGTTATCTCTTGGATTCTTTAATCGGAATCTTCGTGGTATAAGCTAGAACTGATGGCGGCATTCAAGAGAATCCGGAAGGTCTAAACCTTGTCTGTGGTATTCTGAGTAGGATTCAATGATTGAATGACTGTGACGTGCTTCAATCTCCTGAAGGCGGGGCGTTAGTGACAGACGCAAAAGGATCACTGGATTCTATTCCGGCCTGATTGAGAACCGACAGATGAATTCCGCTATGCTGTGACAGAGCATATGCAATCGCTTTCACTGGGAGGATGGGAGGTAGCCACTGACAACGGTGAAACCCTACACACAGCTTGCCATGGAAGGAGACTTGCGTGTTTGAAGAAGAAGATAGTAGGAAAGCAGAGATTCAGAAGATGGAGCATCTCCAAACCTCAACCTATTCTCCATTACTGCAAAACAAGTACCTTTTTCATGTTCTTTAGCTCTTTACAATCAATCCTGATAATTCCTGATATCCTGACTAAGATTTACAAGATAACCATAGCTTGCTTCAAGCCGACAATCTCCGTGGGATCGACCCTTGCTCACGCAAGGTATTACTTGGACGACCCAGTGCACTTGCTGGTTAGTTGTGCGGGATTGCAAAAGTGTTATTGCAATTTCGTGCACCATCTATGCACGCGTGCGCGCACTTGGCGCGTACGCGCACATGATCTTAAATTGGCAATGCATGCACACTGTGCGCGCGCGCGTCGATTGCACAATCTGGACCCCCGGTACTTTTACCCGAGAGTTGTGCCACTTTTGGGCCAACATTATGCCTCCGGCCTAACTCGACGCACGCGTGCGCGCACCTGGCGCGTACGCGTCCTTTGACCAATATACCCATTGACGCGTAAACGTGCATGACGCGTACGCGTCGGTAAAAAAAAAGAGTTTTTTTTTCTCCCCTTCCATTTTCTTTTGCTTATCACATTCGCATACTTCTAGTCTTCCCATTTTCATTTAGTTTTTGTAGCATGTTTTCGTTTTTTTTAAGTCATTTTAATAATGGTGTTGCATCTTCCTACTCAATTGTTGAGGATTCCTTACGTTACTTTGGTGCCTCTTGACTTGTTTCATATTGTTGGGTGATGTTTCCTCCTCTACATGTTGTAGCTACCATGTAGTAGAGAACTATACCTTTATTTGGCATTAGCCCCCGCCTATGTTCTATTTGCTTTGATATCTTTGTTATAGGCTTAACTTTCTTTCTTTTTCTTTCCTTTTAGGTTGGCCACCAAGAAGGGAGAAAGAAAAAGCTGTTAAATGGGGGCAACAAACAAGTCATCCGCACAACCATTTGAGGAGCTCATCAATTGTAGCAACCCGTCCACCCTGCTCTTCTTTGCATGCACCGAGGACGGTGCAATCTTCAAGTGTGGGGAGGTCGTTCGACCGATCTCCATGGGTAACAATTTCCTTTTCAACACCAATGTTAGTTAGTTGTTGCATTGCATGATAGGTTGCATGTTAGTTAGAATTTGTACATATTTTTACCACTTTTTTTTGTTAGGACTACTTGGTTAGGGTGATGATTTCTTTCCCAAGAAACCGTTTTAGGGCAACCTACCAATTTGAAAAATTTTTTGTTGAACTTGCTTGAAAGAATGTATTTTGGAACATGGTTTTTGAGCTAAGAACACAAGCTTGCGAGATTCTAGCCTAATGGTGTGGTTACATCTTATAACCACTTATTTTTCCTTCTTGTGTGCATTATTCTCTTTCTATGATTGTAATCTTTGATTTTTTTGATTCTTTATATCCATTATTCCTTGTATTCATGCATTTATATGATTGAGGCCATCATTTCATTAGCTCACTTACCCAAATGGCCTTACCTTTTATCTTCCTTTGTTAGCCAAATTTGAGCTACGATTAACCCACTTTGTTCTTAATTTAGTACATTACAAGCCTTAAAGCGAAAAACAATAAATGTCCTTAATTTGGATCTTTGATTGGCTTAGGCTAGTGTGTGTGAGTATCATTCAAGTGTGGGAACCTTGGGACATTGGGTGAATAAAAGGGTAGTTTTGTATTATTAGTGTAAATATTGAGAATTGGGTACATACTCATGTATTGATCAAATGTAAAACCTTATGCATTGATGCTCTTGTATATAAAAAAATGAGAAAAAGAAAAGAAAAAGAAAAAAAACAATATAAAAAAATATAGAAAAAAAGAAAGAAGAAGAAGAAAAAGAAAGAAATAAAAAAGGGGACAAAATGCCCCAAAGTAAAGCTCAAATAAAAGTCAATGCATATGTGTTGTGAAATGAAAAGAGAATGCATAAGTATGTGGAAAAGTGAAGAATGGGTAGTAAGGTTAGAACTTAATTGTATAGGATGTCATAGGTTAGGTGGGAAGTCTAAGCCTATCAAAGATTCAAACTTCAAGCTCACTTGACTAAATATGCATCCTACCTTAACCCTAGCCCCATTACAACCTAAAGAAAATACCTCATGATAGTTGTATGCGTGCATTGAATAATTTTTGATTGTTAGATGAAAAACAAATCTTGGAAAGCATGATTAGGGGAGAATTGAGTGAATCAACCCCAAACACCGAGCGACTAGAGTGCAAACACTTCTGGTGAGGGTTCGATGCTCAATTCCTTGATTCCCGGCTTTCACGAGCGTTCTTCTTGCAAGTCTATGTGAACTTCATGTTTATACCTCAATTGGTAGGACTCATGAATCGTTATATGATCTTAAGCCCTACTTGTGCATGTCTTGGAGATTGATTTGTTTTTTTTAACCAAGTAGGTAGAATCATTTTGCATTTAGTTGCATGCATATAGTTTCTTTGCTTTGAATAAGTGTCATATCCCTTATTCCATTCTTGGTTTAGCATGAGGACATGCTAAGGTTTAAGTGTGGGGAGGTTGATAAACCCCAATTTGACGGTTTATCTTGTATTTAATTTAGATTATTTTGTAGACCTTTTCTCACATTTACCCAATGAATTAGCATGTTTTTATAACTTCTCCTTTAATTGTGCTTAAGAGTGAAAACATGCTTTTTAGGTCTTAAAATAGCTAAATCTAATTCACCTTGATTCCATTAGATGCCTTGATATGTTTGTTAAGTGATTTAAGATTTAGGAGGCAAAGATTGGATCAAGGGAATGAAGAAAGAAAGCATGAAAAGTTGGAGAACTCATGAAGAAATGAAAGAACCGGAAAGTTGTCAAGCCGACCTCTTCGCACTTAAACGACCATAACTTGAGCTACAGAAGTCCAAATGATGCGGTTCTAGTTGGGTTGGAAAGCTAACATCCGGGGCTTCGAAACCATATAAGATTTTCCATAGTTGCATCGCGCATAGAGGCGCACACGTGCACGGTACGCGGATGCGCCGATGGTGGCACATGACCCACTTAATGCAACACGTGGCCAGCGATTTTAGAAGCCTTGTGGGCCCAATCCAACTCATTTCTGATGCTATTTAAGCCAAGGATTGAAGGGGAATCAACATACTTTACATACTTTTGATCATTAGTTTTAGTTTAGCTTTTAGTTAGTTTCTAGAGAGAGAAGCTCTCACTTCTCTCTAGGATTAGGATTAGGATTAGGTTTAGTTCTTAGATCTAGATTTTAATTCATCTTCTTCTACTTCTATCTTCTCAATTCCTTGTTGTTACATTCATTCTTTTTCCATTCTTTTGTTGTAATTTCCTTTATGTTGTTCTTATGCTTTGTTGTAGATTGGTGGACGAAATTGTGATCACTATTCCTTGAGTTGTATTTATTGTAATTGGATTTTAGAAATTGGCACGAGTGAAATCACAACTCCGTTCAACTAACCAGCAAGTGTACTGGGTCGTCCAAGTAATAAACCTTACGTGAGTAAGGGTCGAATCCACAGAGATTGTTGGTATGAAGCAAGCTATGGTCACCTTGTAGATCTCAGTCAGGCGAATTAAACATTATTTATGGGTTCGAGGATAGGAATAATAAAATAGAAAATAAATAATAAAAAGGATAGAAATACTTATGTAGATTCATTGGTGAGAATTTCAGATAAGTGTATGGAGGTGCTGTATGACTCACGGATGTCTGCCTTCCTACTGCTTCCACTCAATCCTTCTTACTCCTTTCCATGGCAAGCTTTGTATAGGGGTTCACCATCAGCTGTGGCTACTTTCATCCTCTCGGGGAAATATCCTATGCGGCTGTCACTCGCACAGCTAACCAGTCTGGAGGCATCACCCATGGTTGATGGCTACATCCCATCCTCGCAGTGAAAGCTAATGCTCACGCACTCTGTCACAGTACGGCCAATCACCGGTTGGTTCCCGCTCCTACTGGAATAGAATCCATTGATTCTTTTGCATCTGTCACTAACGCCCAGCAGGTTACAGGTTTGAAGCACGTCACAGTCATTCATTACCGGAATCCTACTCGGAACACCACAGACAAGGTTGGACTTTCCGGATTCCCAGGATCCTACTCGGAACACCACAGACAAGGTTGGACTTTCCGGATCCTCATAAATGCCGCCATCTATCTACCTTATACCACGAAGATTCTGTTGGGGAATCCAAGAGATACACATTCAAGCTCGGTTGCATGTAGAACGAAAGTGGTTGTCAATCACACGCGTTCATAAGTGAGAATGATAATGAGGGTTATTTACTCATCACATTCATCATGTTCTTGGGTGCGAATGAATATCTTGGAATAAGAATAAAATAGAGACCGAATAAAAGAAGATAGAATTTCATTGATACTTGAGGTACAGCAGAGCTCCACACCCTTAATCTATGGTATGCAGAAACTCCACCGTTGAAAATACATAAGCAAGAGGTCCAGGCATGGCCGAATGGCCAGCCCCCCTAAACGTGATCAATGATCTCCTAGGATGAAGAATAAAACAAAACTGAGACCAAAGATCTCTAATACAATAGATAAATGTCCTATATATACTAGACTAGCTCCTAGGGTTTACATGAGTAAGTAATTGATGCATAAATTCACTTCCGGGGCCCACTTGGTGTGTGCTTGGGCTGAGCTTGATCAATCCACGAGCTAAGGCATTTCTTGGCGTTGAACTTTGAGTTATGGCGTGTTTTGGGCGTTCAACTCCGGATCATGACGTTTTTCTGGCGTTTAACTCCAGACAGCAGCATGAACTTGGCGTTCAACGCCAAGTTACGTCGTCATTCTTCGAATAAAGTATGGACTATTATATATTGTTGGAAAGCCCTGGATGTCCACTTTCCAACGCCGTTGAGAGCGCGCCATATGGAGTTCTGTAGCTCCAGAAAATCCATTTCGAGTGCAGGGAGGTCAGAATCCAACAGCATCAGCAGTCCTTTTGTCAGCCTTTTTCAGAGTTTTGCTCAAATCCCTCAATTTCAGTCAGAATTTACCTGAAATCACAGAAAAACACACAAACTCATAGTAAAGTCCAGAAATGTGAATTTAACATAAAAACTAATGAAAACATCCCTAAAAGTAGCTTAAACTTACTAAAAACTATATAAAAACAATGCCAAAAAGCGTATAAATTATCCGCTCATCATAGATCTACTATTGTTCCTTCCATTTTCTTTCAATTCAATAAGAGGTAATTCATAATAATTGTTCTTCTTTGCTTTTCTATTGTTGATCTCTTGCCTTTGTAGTTAGATCTCTCTTTAATTCTTGCAATTTATGTCGTTTACTTTTATTGCCTTTTATATGTTTGTTGAAATGCCTCTTCTAGATATAGTATAGATTTTGTTCCTCTTGGCCTAGGTAGAGTAATTAGTGACACTTGAGTTATCTAATTCCTTTGTTGATTGGTAATTAGAGAGATTGCTAATTGGTTTGGAGTGCACTAAAGCTAGTCTTTCCTTGGGAGTTGGCTAGGACTTGTGGCTCAAGTCAATTCATCCACTTGACTTTCCTTTATTTAGTAAGGGTTAACTAAGTGGTAGCAATGAACAATTCTCATCACAATTGAGAAGGATAACTAGGATAGGACTTTTAATTTTCATACCTTGCCAAGAGCCTTTTATAGTTGTTAGTTTATTTTCATTGCCATTTACTTTTCATGCTTCTTATCCAAAACCCCAAAACACATTTCTAACCAATAACAAGACACTTTATTGTAAATCCTAGGGAGAACGACCCGAGGTTTAAATACTTTGGTTTATAGATTTTAGGGGTTTGTACTTGTGACAAACAAATTTTTTGCATGAAAGGATTATTGTTGGTTTAGAGACTATACTTCAACGAGATTTCATTTGTGAAATTCTAAACCGTCAAAAATCCAATCATCAATCATGAAACACAACATAGATGAACAAAGGAACTCTAAGGACATCTATAGCTTTTTCTTTTAATTTTGCACTCTCTGCCTTTTTCCGTTCTATGGCTTTTTCATACAAATGTCACTGTTTACCTTTTTCCATGAGACTCAAGACATGACAAAATTAAACAGAAAAATACAAAACAGAATACGTTGAAGGAGAAGAAAATCTGTATGCTTAGGTAGCTATGAGACTTCTGTGCCTTGCACTCTCAAACTTTCTCCTTGAATCAAACCGTAACTGTTCACCCCTTTTATAGAGAAGAGAAGCCTTCACAGTTGAAACAAAACCAAGCTTAACTTCTTTTCCTTCACACATAAACCGGTTCGGCCACTAAGAGAGAAGAGGTAACTCATATAAAACCCAACATGCAAATACCTCTAGTTCTTCCTTGGTCATCACTCTTCATCAATCCGAGCGCTCCATCCTTGGCTTGCTCTCCAAGATGGATTTCTGGCCCTTGATGCTTCATGATGATGATAGCTTCATTTGCTACAATCTCTGCCTCTTCCATCACTTCGCCACTCTAGCTACTTCCTGTGGTGGTTGAGCATAATCAAAGACAAGCCATGCGTCCAAGAATCTCCTCCTTGCTGGCCGAATCTTCTTCTTTCTTTTTGGGTATGAAGAGCTCGAGATTACCTCACCAAATCTTACCATTTTTGGTGAAAATCTCAACCACAACATACTTTTATTTTGTTATGTTTTCTTGCCATCATCATGATGGTCTTGTAGTGTGTTCTTCCTTCACTTCGGTAACTCATTTTTGCTTCCATGGTTTCCTGGATAATGACCAAAGGAAAAGAAAGAGATGAGAAAGAAGAAACAAATGGAAGAGTAGCAATTAAGTCAAATTAAGTGTAGAAAGTTGCTTTTACTTCCCTTGCTTGAGTATCGTGCAGCACAAAGCAAATCAATCATGTCACTCATACTCTCTCTCATTTATGTTTCCAATGCAGGTATTAACTCTTCTAAATAAAACTTTGAGTTCCATCACATGCTTAGAGAGGGGATCCGTTGAAGGCATCAGGCAAAATGCAACATTTGCTTTCCTGATGAATTTTGGATCAACGGTGAACGAAATTGTGATCCATGTTCTTTGTATTTGTATGAAATCATTATTATGGCACCGGTTGAATTCACAACTCCGTTCAACTAACCAGCAAGTGTACTAGGTCGTCCAAGTAATAAACCTTACGTGAGTAAGGGTCGATCCCACAGAGATTGTTGGTATGAAGCAAGCTATGTTCACCTTGTAAATCTCAGTTAGGCAGATTTAATTGGTTTATGGTTTCGAAAATTAATAATAAAAATAGAAAATAAAAGGGATAGAAATACTTATGTAAATTAATAGTGGGAATTTCAGATAAGTGTATGGAGATGCTGTGCTCCTCTTGAATCTCCACTTTCTCATTGCTTTCGTTCAATCCTTCTTACTCCTTTCCATGGCAAGCTGTATGTAGGGCATCACCATTGTCAATGGCTACATCCCATCCTCTCAGTGAAAATGGTCCTATGCTCTGTCACGGCACGGCTAATCATCTGTCGGTTCTCAATCAGGTTGGAATAGAATCCCTTGATTCTTTTGCGTTTGTCATCACGCCCATCCTTCAGGAGTTTGAAGCTCGTCACAGTCATTCAATCCCAGAATCCTACTCGGAATACCATAGACAAGGTTTAGACTTTTCGGATCCTCATGAATGCCGCCATCAATTCTAGCTTATACTACGAAGATTCTGTTGGGGAATCTAAGAGATATGCGCCCGGCCTAAAGTAGAACGGAAGTGGTTGTCAATCACGCGCATTCATAGGTGAGAATGATGATGAGTGTCACGGATCATCACATTCATCAAGGTTAAGTGTAACGTATATCTTGGAATAAGAATAAAAGAGAATTGAATAGAAAGTAATAGTAATTGTATTGAAACTTGAGGTACAGCAGAGCTCCACACCCTTAATCTATGGTGTGCAGAAACTCCACTGTTGAAAATACATAAGTAAAATGTTCAGGCATGGCCGAATGGCCAGCCTCCATGATCTGAGAACTAATCGTCCCAAGATGTCTAATACACTAATAAAAAGTTCTATTTATAATAAAACTAGCTCCTAGGGTTTACATGAGTAAGTAATTGATGCATAAATCCACTTTCGGGGCCCACTTGGTGTATGTTTGGGCTGAGCTTGATCTATCCACGAGCTGTGGCTTCTTTTGGAGTTGAACTCCAAGTTATGACGTGTTTTGGGCGTTCAACTCCGGATCATGACGTTTTTCTGGCGTTTAACTCCAGACAGCAGCATGTACTTGGCGTTCAACGCCAAGTTATGTCGTCAATTTCCGAATAAAGTATAAACTATTATATATTGCTGGAAAGCTCTGGATGTCTACTTTCCAACGCCGTTGAGAGCGCGCCAATTGGAGTTTTGTAGCTCCCGAAAATCCATTTCGAGTACAGGGAGGTCAGATTCCAACAGCATCAGCAGTCCTTTTGTCAGCCTTTTTCAGAGTTTTGCTCAAGTCCCTCAATTTCAGCCAGAAATTACCTAAAATCACAGAAAAACACACAAACTCATAGTAAAGTCCAGAAATGTGAATTTAACATAAAAACTAATGAAAACATCCCTAAAAGTAGCTTGAACTTACTAAAAACTACCTAAAAACAATGCCAAAAAGCGTATAAATTATCCGCTCATCACAACACCAAACTTAAATTGTTGCTTGTCCCCAAGCAACTGAAAATCAAATAGGATAAAAAGAAGCGAATATACTATAAATTCCAGAATATCAATAAATATTAATTATAATTAGATGAGCGGGACTTGTAGCTTTTTGCTTCTGAATAGTTTTGGCATCTCACTTTTTCCTTTGAAGTTTAGAATGATTGGCTTCTCTAGGAACTTAGAATTTCGGATAGTGTTATTGACTTTCCTAGTTAAGCATGTTGATTCTTGAACACAGCTACTTATGAGTCTTGGCCGTGGCCCCAAGCACTTTGTTTTCCAGTATTACCACCGGATACATAAATGCCACAGACACATAACTGGGTGAACCTTTTCAGATTGTGACTTAGCTTTGCTAGAGTCCCCAGTTAGAGGTGTCCAGAGCTCTTAAGCACACTCTTTTTGCTTTGGATCACGACTTTAGCCACTCAGTCTCAAGCTTTTTACTTGGACCTTCATGACACAAGCACATGGTTAGGGACAGCTTGGTTTAGCCGCTTAGGCCTGGATTTTATTTCCTTGGGCCCTCCTATCCATTGATGCTCAAAGCCTTGGACCCTTTTTACCCTTGCCTTTTGGTTTTAAGGGCTATTGGCTTTTTCTGCTTGCTTTTTCTTTTTTTTCTATTTTTTTCGCCATTTTTTTTCGCAAGCTTTCTTTTTCACTGCTTTTTCTTGCTTCAAGAATCAATTTCATGATTTTTCAGATCCTCAATAACATTTCTCTTTGTTCATCATTCTTTCAAGAGCCAACAGTTTTAACATTCATAAACAACAAGATCAAAAGACATATGCACTGTTTAATCATTCATTCAGAAAACAAAAAGTATTGTCACCACATCAATATAATTAAATTAAATTCAAGGATAAATTCGAAATTCATGTACTTCTTGTTCTTTTGAATTAAAACATTTTTCATTTAAGAGAAGTGAAGGATTAATGGAATTTATTCATAGCTTTAAGACATAGTTACTACATACTAATGATCATGAAGTAGAGACACAAAACATAGATAAACACAGCATAAAAACCGAAAAGCAGAAAGAAATAAGAACAAGGAATGAATCCACCTGAGTGAGGGTGGCGCCTTCTTGAAGGTCCAATGGTGCTCTTTGAGCTCCTCTATGTCTCTTCCTTGCTTCTGTTGAATGATTCCTAGTAATTTTGGTGTTTCTACCCTTAGTTGCTTCCAATATTTGTGTGGAGGACAACTTATCCCCTGAGGTATCTCAGGGATCTCTTGATTTGCAGCCACATGTTCTACCACTGAGCTATAAACCCTTTACATGAGTCTTTCCATCTCCCATGACTCAGAGGTGGAAGCTTTTGTCTTCCCTTTGAGGTTTCTCTGGCCTTAGGTTCCATTAATGGTAATGGAAAAGCAAAAAAACTATGCTTTTACCACACCAAACTTAAAATATTGCTCGCCCTCGAGCAAGAGAAGAAAGAAAAGAAGAAGAAGAAGAAGAAAATGGAGGTGAGTGAGGGGAGATGGATTCGGCTATATGGGTGGGATTGGGTGGGAAAGAGAAGTTGAATTGTAAAGGTAGGTAGGGTGTATGGGGAAGAGTGGATAGATGTAGGTGGTAAATGAAAAACAGAAGGGATGACCATGAATGGAGAGAGAGAGGGCAAGGTAGGTGGGGATCCTGTGAGGTTCACAGATCCTGAGGTGATCCTGTGGGGTCCACAGATCCTGAGGTGTCAAGGAATTCCATCCCTGCACCAAATAGGCATGTAAAATGCCTTTGCACACCATTCTGGCATTTAAACGCCGTGTGGTGCACATTCTGGGCATTCAAGGCCCATGTAAAGCATGTTTCTGGCGTTGAACGCCAGTTTCATGCTTGTTCCTGGCGTTCAGCGCCAATTTTTCTTCTCTGGGCACATTCCTGGTGTTCAGCGCCAGAATGTTGCTTGTTTCTGGCGTTCAGCGCCAGAATGATGCTCTGTTCTGGCGTTGAACGCCGGCCAGATGCATCTTACTGGCGTTGAACGCCAGCCTGTGCTTCCTCCAGGGTGCGAATTTTTTCTTCTGCTGTTTTTGATTCTGTTTTTAATTTTTATGATTTTTTCGTGACTCCTCATGATCATGTACCTAATAAAACACAAAATAACAATAATATAGAATAAAATAAAAATTAGATAAATAAAATTGGGTTGCCTCCCAACAAGCGCTTCTTTAATGTCAATAGCTTGACAGTGGCTCTCATGGAGCCACAAGGTGATCAGGTCAATGTTGTATAGTGCCAACACCAAACTTAGAGTTTGGATATGGGGTCTTAACACCAAACTTAGAGTTTGGTTGTGGCCTCCCAACACTAAACTTAAAGTTTGACTGTGGGGGCTCTTCTTGACTCTGAACTGAGAGAAGCTCTTCATGCTTACTCTCTTTTGTCACAGAGGGATGGCCATGAGCCTTAAACACAAGTTGGTCCCCATTCAATTGAAGGACTAATTCACCTCTGTTGACATCTATCACAGCTCCTGCTGTGGCCAGGAAAGGTCTTCCAAGGATGATGCAATCATCCTCTTCCTTCCTAGTGTCTAGGATTATGAAATCAGCAGGGATGTAAAGGCCTTCAACCTTTACTAACACGTCCTCCACTATTCCATAAGCTTGTCTCAATGACTTGTCTGCCAATTGTAATGAGAACAAGGCAGGTTATACCTCAATGATCCCCAGCTTCTCAATTACAGAGAGTGGCATAAGATTTATCCCTGACCCCAGATCACATAGAGCTTTTTCAAAGCTCATGGTGCCTATGGTGCAAGGTATTAAGAACTTGCCAGGATCCTGTTTCTTTTGAGGTAGAATTTTCTGAATCCAAGTATCCAGTTCATCAATGAGCAAGGGAGGTTCACTTTCCCAAGTCTTATTACCAAATAACTTGGCATTCAGCTTCATGATAGCTCCTAAATATTAAGCAACTTGCTCTCCAGTCACATCTTCATCCTCTTCAGAGGAAGAATAGTCTTCAGAGCTCATGAATGGCAGAAGGAGATTTAATGGAATCTCTATGGTATCTATATGAGCCTCAGATTCCTCTGGATCCTTAATAGGAAACTCCTTCTTGCTTGAGGGACGTCCCAGGAGGTCTTCCTTACTAGGATTTTCGTCCTCCTCCTCCCTTGTGCATTCGGCCATATTGACTATGTCAATGGCCTTGCACTCTCCTTTTGGATTCTCTTCTGTATTGCTTGGGAGAATACTGGGAGGAGTTTCAATGATTTTCTTACTCAGCTGGCCCACTTGTGCCTCTAGATTTCTGATGGAGGATCTTGTTTCACTCATGAAACTGAAAGTGGCTTTTGACAGATCAGAGACTATATTGGCTAAATTAGAAGTGTTTTGTTCAGAATTTTCTGTCTGTTGCTGAGAAGATGATGGATATGGCTTGCTATTGCTCAGCCTATTGCGTCCACCATTGTTAAAGCCTTGTTGAGGCTTCTGTTGATCCTTCCATGAAAAATTTGGATGATTTCTCCATGATGAGTTATAGGTGTTTCCATAAGGTTCACCCATGTAATTAACCTCTGCCATGGCAGGGTTCTCAGGATCATAAGCTTCTTCAGAAGCTGCCTCTCTAGTACTGTTGGATGCATGTTGCCATCCATTTAGATTTTGAGAGATCATGTTGACTTGTTGAGTCAACACTTTGTTCTGAGCCAATATGGCATTCAGAGCATCAATTTCAAGAACTCTTTTCTTCTGAGGTATCCCATTATTTACGGCATTCCTCTCAGAAGTGTAAATGAATTGGTTGTTTGCAACCATATCAATGAGTTCTTGAGCCTCTACAGGCGTTTTCTTTAGGTGAATAGATCCACCTACAGAATGGTCCAATGACATTTTCGAAAATTCAGATAGACCATAGTAGAATATATCTAATATGGTCCATTCTGAAAACATGTCAGATGGACATCTTTTGGTCAGCTGCTTGTATCTTTCCCAAGCTTCATAGAGGGATTCACCATCTTTTTGTTTGAAGGTTTGAACATCCACTCTCAGTTTGCTCAGCTTTTGAGGAGGAAATAATTTATCCAAGAAGGCAGTGACCAGCTTATCCCAGGAGTCCAGGCTATCCTTGGGCTGTGAATCCAACCATATTCTAGCTCTGTCTCTTACAGCAAAAGGGAAAAGCATGAGTCTGTAAACTTTAGGATCAACTCCATTCGTCTTTACAGTCTCACAGATCTGCAAGAACTCAGTTAAAAACTGATAAGGATCTTCAGATGGAAGTCCATAAAACTTGCAGTTTTGTTGCATTAATGCAACTAGCTGAGGTTTTAGCTCAAAGTTATTGGCTCCAATGGCAGGAATGGAGATGCTTCTTCCATCAAATTTGGACGTTGGCTTTGTGAAGTCACCAAGCATTCTCCTTGCATTATTATTATTTTCGACTGCCATCTCCTTCTTTTGTTCGAAAATTTCTGAAAGGTTGTTTCTGGATTGTTGTAATTTAGTTTCTCTTAGTTTCCTTTTTAGAGTCCTTTCAGGTTTAGGATCAATTTCAACAAAAGTGCCTTTTTCCCTATTTCTGCTCATATGAAAGAGAAGAAAACAAGAAAAGAAAGAGGAATCCTCTATGTCACAGTATAGAGATTCCTTTATGTTAGTAGAAGAAGAGAGGGGAGAAGAATGAAGAAGGATGTATTCGGATTTTTGGATGAAGAGAGGTGAAGAGAAGTGTTAGTAATTAAATAATTAAATAGAATAAGAAAAGAGGAAGAGAATTCAAAAATAATTTTAAAAAAAGGGTTAGTGATTTTCGAAAATTAGAGATAGAATGTAATTAAAATTAAAATTTAAAACAATTAATTAATTAAAAAGAATTTTTGAAAAAGAAAGAGGTATTTTCGAAAATTGAAGAGGGAAAAGTAGTTAGGTGGTTTTGAAAAAGATAAGAAACAAACAAAAAGTTAGTTAGTTGATTGAAAAAGATTTGAAATCAAATTTTAAAAAGATAAGAAGATAAGAAGTTAGATAAGATATTTTGAAATCAAATTTTGAAAAAGATAAAATTTTGAGAAGGATAAGATAAAAAGATAAGATAAAAATTTTAATAAAAAGATATTTTGAAAAAGATTTTATTTTTAAAAAGACTTAACTAACAAGAAACTACAAGATAAGATTCTAGAACTTAAAGATTGAACCTTTCTTAACAAGAAAGTAACAAACTTCAAATTTTTGAACCAATCACATTAATTGTTAGCTAATTTTCGAAAATATGATATAAAGATAAGATAAAGATTTTGAAAATATTTTGAAAAAGATTTTTGAATTTTTCGAAAAATAGAAAAAAAATGGAAAAGATATGATTTTTGAAAAAGATTTTGAAAAGATAAGATTTTTAAAATTGAAATTTTGACTTGACTTGTAAGAAACAACTAATTTTAAAAATTTTTGACCAAGTCAACCCAAGATTTCAAAAATTTGGAGGAAAATATGGAAAAGATATTTTTTTGATTTTTGAATTTTTAAAGATGAGAGAGAAAAACAACAAAAATACTCAATGCATGAAATTTTTAGATCAAAATAATGAATGCATGCAAGAATGCTATGAATGTCAAGATGAACACCAAGAACACTTTGAAGATCATGATGAACATCAAGAACATAATTTTGAAAAATTTTTAATGCAAAGAAAACATGCAAGACACCAAACTTAGAAATTTTTAATGCTTGGAAATTATGAATGCAAAGATGCACATGAAAAACAAGAAAAGACACAAAACAGGAAAACATCAAGATCAAACAAGAAGACTTATCAAGAACAACTTGAAGATCATGAAGAACACTATGAATGCATGGATTTTTCGAAAAATGCAAGAAAAATTTTTAAAGCATGCAATTGACACCAAACTTAAAAATTGACTCAAGACTCAAACAAGAAACACAAAATATTTTTTATTTTCATGATTTTCTAATTTTTTTGTATTTTTATTAATTTTTTTCGAAAATATAGTTAGGAAAAACAAAAAATAAAAAGAAAAATTTTGAAAAGAAAATTACCTAATCTGAGCAATAAGATGAACCGTTAGTTGTCCATACTCGAACAATCCCCGGCAACGGCGCCAAAAACTTGGTGGACAAAATTGTGATCCATGTTCTTTGTATTTGTATGAAATCATTATTATGGCACCGGTTGAATTCACAACTCCGTTCAACTAACCAGCAAGTGTACTGGGTCGTCCAAGTAATAAACCTTACGTGAGTAAGGGTCGATCCCACAGAGATTGTTGGTATGAAGCAAGCTATGGTCACCTTGTAAATCTCAGTTAGGCAGATTAAATTGGTTTATGGTTTCGAAAATTAATAATAAAAATAGAAAATAAAAGGGATAGAAATACTTATGTAAATTAATAGTGGGAATTTCAGATAAGTGTATGGAGATGCTGTGCTCCTCTTGAATCTCCACTTTCTCATTGCTTTCATTCAATCATTCTTACTCCTTTCCATGGAAAGCTGTATGTAGGGCATCACCGTTGTCAATGGCTACATCCCATCCTCTCAGTGAAAATGGTCCTATGCTCTGTCACGGCACGGCTAATCATCTGTCGGTTCTCAATCAGGTTGGAATAGAATCCCTTGATTCTTTTGCGTTTGTCATCACACCCAGCCTTTAGGAGTTTGAAGCTCGTCACAGTCATTCAATCCCAGAATCCTACTCGGAATACCATAGACAAGGTTTAGACTTTTCGGATCCTCATGAATGCCGCCATCAATTCTAGCTTATACCACGAAGATTCTGTTGAGGAATCTAAGAGATATGCGCCCGGCCTAAAGTAGAACGGAAGTGGTTGTCAATCACGCGCGTTCATAGGTGAGAATGATGATGAGTGTCACGGATCATCACATTCATCAAGGTTAAGTGTAACATATATCTTGGAATAAGAATAAAAGAGAATTGAATAGAAAGTAATAGTAATTGTATTGAAACTTGAGGTACAGCAGAGCTCCACACCCTTAATCTATGGTGTGCAGAAACTCCACCGTTGAAAATACATAAGTAAAAGGTTCAGGCATGGCCGAATGGCCAGCCCCCATGATCTGAGAACTAATCGTCCCAAGATGTCTAATACACTAATAAAAAGTTCTATTTATAATAAAACTAGCTCCTAGGGTTTACATGAGTAAGTAATTGATGCATAAATCCACTTCCGGGGCCCACTTGGTGTATGTTTGGGCTGAGCTTGATCTATCCACGAGCTGAGGCTTCTTTTGGAGTTGAACTCCAAGTTATGACGTGTTTTGGGCGTTCAACTCCGGATCATGACGTTTTTCTGGCGTTTAACTCCAGACAGCAGCATGTACTTGGCGTTTAACACCAAGTTACGTCATCAATTTCCGAATAAAGTATGGACTATTATATATTGCTGGAAAGCTCTGGATGTCTACTTTTTAACGCCGTTGAGAACGCGCCAATTGGAGTTTTGTAGCTCTAGAAAATCTATTTCGAGTGCAGGGAGGTCAGATTCCAACAGCATCAGCAGTCCTTTTGTCAGCCTTTTTCAGAGTTTTGCTCAAGTCCCTCAATTTCAGCCAGAAATTACCTGAAATCACAGAAAAACACACAAACTCATAGTAAAGTCCAGAAATGTGAATTTAACATAAAAACTAATGAAAACATCCCTAAAAGTAGCTTGAACTTACTAAAAACTACCTAAAAACAATGCCAAAAAGCGTATAAATTATACGCTCATCAATCAAGCATTGGATCTCTTAGCATAGATCTTGGGCTTGTAACAATAATAAAATCAATTTGGCCCAGTATAACAACTAGCTTCAGCAACAAATTAATTTGAACATTCAAGGCTGAGTTAATAATAAAACACTTGGGCTTGTCAATTTTGTTTCGGCCCAAAATCAATCCAGCCATACTCATCATGTATTCTTGCATCATATCAAGGCTGAGTATAATTGGGCTTGTACCAGAATTTTATTTTCAGCCTAATTAAAATTCTGCATCACAAAATTATTAATTAACATATGTTAGATGAAAAACAAATTAATAATTTTGTAATTTAATATTTCAATAATGTTTGTTCATCATCAAAAATTAAATTAGAGTTTTCCAAACTCATCAATCTCCCCCTTGATGACAAACATTATTAAAATTGAAATGGAAAGAAATTTAAAGATTGAGTAAAGAATACTCCCTTTGAATTTGAATTTCTCCCCCTTTCTAAATGTCACATGGCTCCCCCTAAATATGTCATTTTTACCAAGGGAACCACTAACCTGTAACATTTTAATCAAACTTCAAGTAATAATGTTATTTAGCATATTCATTACATGATGCTAAATGCTTGATTTATGAGTAGATTTAAATGATATACAAAACTTATTTGTTATCACAAATTTGATTTTCTGCTCAATCATACCATAATCAATCAAAATTTGTTATTGGCAGAAGACTTGCTGTTTAAAATTATTTTTCAATAAATCAGAGCAAACTTGGTAGGAAAAATATTTTTCAATCATGATTTAATCTTTCCAAACACAGCAATTTTCACCATTAAGAACTAAAGGAGCTGCCAAAAATAAATCCAACATAAATTATTTTATCAAGGTAAGCAAAATGTATTATGAACACAGTAAACACATTTTACCAAGATAAACATCAAATAATGGCAGCAATCAAGATAATCCGAATGCATTCTCAATCATCATAAACCAATCATAAACCAAATGCATTGTTTAATTATCAACAGAGGTGATCATGAATTCTCACAGAATTTCATCCCCTGTTCCAGTTTCGATTCCAGTTTCAATTTTGAAATCATTTTACTCCCCCTTTTGGCATCAAGGGGCACCTGCACAGAAAGTTTTTGACAGCACAGCAAAATATCCATAATAAAGTACCAAAAGTGTGTCAAAGTCATAGAGCAGTGAGTATCAAGTCATGCCTCTACAAAATAAGATTTGAGCCTAAAGATGCCAATATCAAATGTAAACAGAGAAACAGTCATCAATCATCTGAAAGGTTGAACTCTGAGTCAGAATCTTCTTCTTTAGCGTCTGTCCCCATCTCATCCTCAAAGCTTTGAACCATGAAGCTCACCCTTTCGTGAAATTTCCTCCAGGCCTTTTCATTTTCATATGCTAACTTCCGGGCAACCTTGTAGGATTGAACCATTAACCTTGACATGTTGAGGAATTCATTAAGAACTTCCCTGATTGATGCAGTCACTTTGGAAGATTCAGGGGGACGACTCTCAAGATCGCTGAGTGATGGCTCGGACGGTATTGAGTGCATACTTTTCTTACCCGAAACTCCTCCTCCTTTAATCATCGAGACCTTATTCTCAACAGCTTCATTAGATAAATCAACCTTAAAATATTCAAAGATACATGTGAGGAACATTCCATAAGGAAGATTAGCCTTTTTTTGTACTTTTAACTGCTTTCCACATATGACGTATCATAATATAAGCAAATGAAATTGGAGAAGAAGTAACAAGGGCAAAGAGAATAATGGAGTCAGAAACTATTACTCTGTGGTGAGAACCACTTTATGGAGTGAGGATGTGAGTGATGATCCGGTGCAAAAGAGAGTTCTCAGGACCGAGTGCTCGATGGGTTGGAATTAATCCATCTAATCCAGAAAGATTTGCGCATATGTGTTGCAAGACAGTTTGCTGTGTGACTCCAACCTGATCATCCCATTTATTAATCATGTAAACTTTTGGTCCTTCATCTTTGTACCCAAGAGCAGCGCTTATGGTTTGAGGATTGAGAGTCATGTAAACGCGCTTGACGTAAGAATGAATTGAGCCATCAATTAAATGCATGTTTGCATAGAATTCCCAGACCAGCCCTGGGTAAACCAGTTCCTGAATATAAACCAATGGGGTCCATTTCAGGGCACCGAACAAAGGGGAAAAGTTGATTCCTTTGGTTGCCAGATTTTCAAGATTTACCAAGTATGATGGGCAGAGATGATGTTTCAGTAAAACATCTTTGTGGAATTCGTAGAAGGCACAAGAGTAGAACCGAGAGGGATCAAAATGTGAGTGAGTTTTGTGAAATTTATTCTTGAATTCTAGTGATTCCAAATTTGCAGGTTCTCTAGTACCATGTAACACAAAACTTTTCGTCTTCTGAGAGCCTTTTCCGGATGCATGTGGAGTGGATTTTTTGTGTGGTGATGGAGGAGGTGAGGTGTGTGATTCCCCTTCATCTTCTTCAACACTCGGTTGCTTGTTCTTTCCTATCTTTCTTCTCCCTGAAGTTTTCCAAGCAATGACTTTCCGGCGCATAGTTTCGGTCTTTTTGGAGGGGGTGTATGAGTAGAAGAGGATGTTGAATGAAGATGGATATGGGTGTGAGTTTGAGGTGATGAAAAGGGAGGACTTTTGGGAATGGAGGTTCGACCACTTCTTCTAAGTGCCGTTTTCTTTTTCATAGTGAAGGGAAAGAATGGGGATGGAAGATGAAGTGATAACCGAAGGTGAGGTGAGTGGAGGGTTTAGAGGGCATTAAATGTTGATTGGAAAGAGATTGTGGAGGAAGTTAATGACCATTATGGCGCGGTTATTAACCAAGGGATTTCTCCTTTTATTTGAAATAAGTTGAAAGGTGGTTTCCTAGAATCAAGGGATTAGATGGAGAGAGTGATCTGATTTGACAATAACTACTTCCAATAAGATTTGACAAGACAATAAAAAGATTTTGATCATCATAAAATGAGGGACCAACAAAAGGTCAAGGTGGGGTCAAAGAGATTTTGTGGGGCCCATGACAAATAAATTCTGCGCAGTCTCCCCCTAGATCACATCCCTTCATTCATTCTTATTTTTATCTCATCCATTCCTATGAGACAAAAACAGAGCAGAATCAAAATTTCACAAATTTTCAACAGAAACAAGATCAATCATTTCCAAGCTTTTTCTTAATAAACAGAATCTGTCTCCACAGAGGGGTTTTGTAAAAATGTCAGCAAGTTGATCTTCAGATTTTACAAATTGAATATCAATAGTACCCTTTTACACATGTTCTCTAATAAAATGATATTTGATCTCAATGTGCTTTGTTCTTGAGTGCAAAATAGAATTTTTTGAAATATTTATAGCACTCATATTATCACAAAACAATGGTATACTATTGATTTTTAATTTGTAATCTTCCAACTGCGTTTTTAACCAAATTAATTGTGAGCAACATGCAGAAGCGGATGTAACACCCTAATATTCAAATCCTTATGCTCGAGTCATAAGTCAATGATATTACGGTGGTACGACTCTCGGGTGGATTTTTAATACATAAATATAGGTAATTTCGAAAGGAGTATTAATCGAGAAGCCTGAAAGGAGTAGAAATAAAATCGCAAAGACGTATCACTCACGTTTCGACAACGAAAAGATAAAACGTGAAGCCGAAAGCGATATACGGATAAGGCATAAAGGAGATTAAGAGATAGATAACAGATAGATATATATAACATAAGTAAATAGCCGCTAGTCGCGACCCGCGAAGTTTAGGCCGGCTAGGGTACAATATGAAAGTAGTTGACAACAGTACATCTTAATCTCTCCCAAAGGAAACATAAGAGCCTCTATAGGCAAGTTCCAAAAGAGTTCAATACATAATATAATCTTTTCAAAACGAAGATGGAGAGATTCTAAGCAAAACACAAAGTGGAGAAAATAAAGATCTTCGCCGTCTCTCAGACGTACCACAGCTCACTTCTGAGCACTTGGACCTGTATCTGAAAAACAAGAGATATGTACGGAATGAGAACCCCGGGCCCATGGGTTCCCAGTACGGTAAAAGTGCCAAATAAATACAATGCACTGCAATAAAAACTCACTAAGCATCCTAAACTCCTTTTCACCAAGTATCCAGCCTAGATTCTCACTAATCCATAAATAGGCATCTGACGTAAGGGGATACTAAATCTAGTTCATATTACACATGTTTTCCCAATCCGCTGATTCTTTCGCGAATCAGACTCAGAATCATAAGCAAAATCATTACCAGTTGCTCTGCCTCAGCAGCTCTATATCAATACATCATACCCTCGCCTGGAGCTAGTGAAATCACATCACTGTGTCTACCCAGGGAGCCCAAATGATCTCATTCAAAAATCATCATCATTATGCAATCGCATTATCAATTCATCTCATCAAGAACAGCCCCAACATCCACCAACACCATCATGAGGGATCTCTCAGTTGTACAAACACAAGCAATACAGACAAGTAAGACACAAATAAGGTACAAGTAGAACAAGTAGCACATAATCAGGTAACATAGCATATATAATGTAGAAATTCAAAACAAATAGGCAAACCCAAACAATTCAAACATATGCAAATGATGTATGCCTGCCCTATGGCTGATGATATCATCTGTCGGTTATATAGCCAACCCGACACGTCCTGGTAGCTAACCATGGACAGAAACACCCCTCGCGGAGCAAGTAGGTTTGAGCTACAACCCCCTTGCTACTACCCGCTCAGCCCAGAGCCAGTGGAACAACCACTACTGCGGCTACTACCCAGGCGGGTGTTTAACAGCTCAACCTGGAGCCAGTGGAACAACCACTACTGCGGCTACTACCCAGGCGTCACAATCTCTGACCTGGAGCAAGTGGGACAAACCACAACCCTTGCTACTGCCCAGGTATCTCAAGCATTAACCCGAAGCAAGCGGGACGAACCACAACCCTTGCTACTGCCCAGGTATCTCAAGCACTAACCCGGAGCAAGCGGGACGAACCACAACCCTTGCTACTGCCCAGGTATCTCAAGCATATATTCATTCAATCTCAATTCATATTATCAATCCTCATTGTTATCAAATCTCAAACATTAACCTGGAGCAAGTGGGACGAACCCCAACCCTTACTACTACCCAGGTATCAGAGTTACATTCATTCAAAACTCCATGATTAACTCATTTATCATAAACATCATTTTTCGTCTCACACCCGGAGCAAGTGGACTAGCCACTGCTACTACCCAGGGAAACTCGCATCTCAGATAGTGGAAGTGCAAATCACAATTATCAATAATTCAGCATAAACATGCATGAATTCTCATCCATGGATCAACATCCATATCAGCCATCCGGCTCGCGGTTAAATCCATAACCAGCCAATATTCATAGCATACACAGCTATTTCGGCTCACGGTTCAATCCAGAACCAGCCAATTTATAAACAATTACGGCCCTTCGGCCAATGGCATACCAAGCACTTCCACCACCATCCTGCACATCTCACATAATCATCAATGATCCTCATTGATTATTCATTTTCCCCTTGCTTCACTCGCAAGTTACCTCATTCACTAGCCCTTTTCTAATAGCTAGGCATATCATAACGATTTAGGATATAAGTGGTGAGATCGGAGGCTTAGAAGTATGAGATTTGGCTTTTAAAACTCAAATATCAACTTTGGCATGAAAACAATGCCACGCGTACGCGCACTCTACGCGCACGCGTGGATGTCCTTAAAAACTCATCGACGCGCAAGCGTCATGCACGCTAACGCGTGGATTAAAAAGTTACCAAATCGACGCGCACGCGTCAACCACGCGTACGCGTGGATACTCTCGTGCCCCAGGCACAAAGCTGGCACAGTTCTGGCACAACTCTCTGGAAAATGGCTGGGCATTGGGTGCAGCACTATCGGCGCGCCCGCGCACATCACGCGCACGCGTGGATGGCGTTTTCTGGAAGATCGGCGCGTACGCGCCAAGTGCGCCCACGCGCAAGGGGTTATTCTGCTAAAAATTTTCTAAGTTAAAAACTGCAGAATTCACAAATTCAACCCCCAATCTTCCGACGGACATAACTTCCTCATTTTAAATCGTTTTTCACCCGTTCTTCGAACGGCATGGACATCCCGGATCCAATTTCATTTCTAAACAGATTTGGCACAAAACAAAGATCCGTAGTCCAAGTTATGTCTCGTCAAAGTATGCCCAAAAACCATGTTTTCATATAAAACCACAAAGTGCCATTTTCAAAACAAGCCATTTTCAACTCTTTTCAAAATCAACTAAAACATGCCAATTTCAACCCTTTTTGAAACCAATCAAAATACACCAAAATCAACATCAAGCCTCCTCAACTCATACATTAACACTTTACCACGAATCACAAACCGCCATATAACCATCTTTACCCATTTCAAACAAATGGCTAAATTACAAACATATCAACATGTCATACATCCTTCCTCATCCCAATTTCCAACAATAATATTTCGATTCAACCATCATTATACATGATCAATATCATACCCACTAACACGTGGTTTCATCCCCAAATCAACCTCAACCATTTCTCAAGCATATATCACAACATACATATCTCTCATGCATTAACATACCATCAAGGCATCAATAATCATACTCACATATATGATCACATAATATATCTCAACCAAAATTAAACATACCTCATCTACACTATTTCACCCAAAATTTACCAATTTCCACACTTCAACTCCTCAAACCTCATTATTCAATAACCAACCCAATCATTCATATATTCATTATATGAAATTCATCCAATCACTTGTGTCATCATACAATGCACACATCAACTTACCTTCCTTACCTCTTTCCGGCCTCCGGCCCAAAATATACGGCCTCCGGCCCAATTTCACAATTTAAATGCATAAATCACAAATCAATACTCATTATCCAATACTTCAAATTTTCAATACACCAAGCATACAAGGCCACACAATTCTCAACCCAATCATCAATTCACATTACATACCAACTATGCATATTAGCATCAACCAGTTACACAATCCAAACTTAATCCTAGGGGCATCTAGCCTAGGAATTCTCATCACACACACGGTACTTAAATGAAACTTAAACCGTACCTCTTGTAGCAAAATCAATTGAGCCTCTTCTTTGGAAGTCTCCACCAACCTTAGCCCTAAGCCTCACCAAAGCTCCTCAAGCAACACCAATCTCCCAATTGTGCACCAAAACCATCAAATGCACTAACATAACCAATGTCACATACATACATCAACCTAGGGCTCATAAAAATCACAAATCACAAGGGTTTGAGCACTTCTTACCTCAGCCCATATGAAGTAGGGATAGAACCCACTTAGAATCCATGTTGGAGTATCCCTAAACACCCAAAATCACAAGATTTCAACACTAACTTCCCAAAAACGTGTAACAGTGGGGAATTTCGAAAACTGGGCAGAGATGAATGGAATACTCACCACAAAACTTAGATAGAAATGTAGAGGATGAGAAGAGCGACGCGTGGCCGCAAACAGCTCGTCAATCGGAGCTCCGTAGCTCAAGTTATGGTGGTTTGAAGATCAAAGAGAGTTAGGTTTTCTCTCTTCTCTTCCCTCTTCTCAATTTCAGCGCCCCAACCCTCTTTTAGGGTAAAAATGAGCTGAAATGCTCATAACTAATGCTTATATATGTTGGGTCTTGGGCCCACTTAGGCCCAGTTCACTTATTTTTGTCCGTTGGCCCAATTTTGGACCAAAACCTTTAACACTAGCGCTCTAAACCGCACTTCAAATATTTCTACTTCCTCTAATTATAATTCCTCATTTCTTAATCTTATTTACTCATAATCAACTTTCTCAGCTGCAGTACCAGACAGGTCTCAGCCGGTACTGCCGGTCAAAATTTCACTGCGCGCTTTTACGCAGAAGACTATGTCTTCCGACTCGGAAAAATTCACTCAATCCAAATATCATATTGAAATCATCAAATTCCAATTGCCAAATCTTCCAACCATATTCGCTCCTACTTACTCATTATTTAATTAATTTCGGTTAGACCGGGTATTACATTCTACCCCCCTAACAGAAATTTTCGCCCTCGAAAATTCCATCCATCCCTACGAGTACGCGAGCGTAGTCTGCCGTTATATCCACGCATAACAGTTCCAAGGTCCTTTTTACTCTACGCGCTTCCGTTGCCGCGCTCTGATTTCTCTATCTCTGAGGATCTCGGTCATTTGTTCAACGCCGACCAACAGCCTCGTTCCTTACTTTTACCGTCTTATCAACTCACACCTTATTAAATCTCATCAATAATATTGCCATCATCGTTAATCATAGCCATCATCCCACATCACTATAATCAATCAAAGCTTTCTTCGTTTTTAGAATTCAATGAGTTTGTACTAACAAGCTAACAAACTCTTATGAATCCGCTTCCCTTTAATAATCTATAAAAGCTTTCGAGACACATCTCTTTTGCTGAAGTTACTCAGATAAAAAAAAAAATCATTTTCAAAAACATGACCAAATACTCCCTCAAATTCTTGGGAAAATTTTCAACAGCGCCTCTCCAAACATTGGAGTTTACCACCCGTCACGGTTCCCTCAAACCAATCTCAGTACCACATCAGCATTGCAATTTAAAGGTTTCCAAACGATTCCTCTGAAACCGATCATTACAAATCTTGATCTAAACCCAAGGTCACCATGACCAAACATCATAGCACTCATCTCTCGAACACAACAACTTGCACTCAGTCATCATCTAAATCCGATTACGCATCAATGATAATTTTCTCATCCATTTCGGAACCATTAAGGCTCACCGTCGCAATTAATTCCAATTATCGAGAATCATTATCTGTATAAGCTCACTAAACTTTTAAGTACTCTAAGCATAAAGCATTTCTAATCATATCCCACTTTTCCTTACTATTACCATATTACGCTAACGCTTTAGCAAGCTTCCGCTACGCCACTTTGATTTCTCGTCAAGTATTAACTCCATCACTTATTTTCTCAAGTACCCAACCACACTTAGCATGATTGGCATTTCAAATCAACATTTCCAAATCCATCATTTAGGACCATTTCTTATCTATTTAAATCAAAGGAACTAAAAGTCACGGGTCAATCCGTTTTACCAAAAATCTAGAATTCATCCAACTACATAACAAACACAACACATCATTCTCAACAGAAAATCATTTACATCATAGGCATTTATCCATTTGTATTAAGGCAATTCCTTACTCGGACCATCCGGTTTGCTTTTCAGTCTAATATTAAGCTCGACATTCTCAGTTTAACTGTACAGGCGGTATTATAAAATCATGCACTGTCCTTTAAGCTTGATGATAATAATTACCTCAATCTTACTGTCGCAATCGGCCCGTATCCTGACTCTCTCCTTGTTGGCAATTTCTTGATACATGCCCTGGTAACCCGCACTTGTAACATACGCCTAACCCCAATCGGCAAGGCCTATTCGTGTGATGACTTCCACACCTCTGACAGCTCAGAACATTAGAAGTAGCCGCTGCCCGTTTTCCCTTACCATTCCTTTGGGACTCCTCACTCGTCGCAAAGTTATTCCGTCCTTGGGGAAAGTGTTGTATGTATCCCCTCTCCTTAAACTCTCGACCCCTTGGTGCAAATCCTTGGTTGTGCTCCCTGCAGTGGGACTCCCGACGGTCATTCTTCGCCTCAACAGCCTTCCTCACACATTCTTCAGCAATACGGCTCTTGTTCACAAGTTCAGAGAAGACCCTAATCTCCATCGGTCCAACGGAGCTTAGGATTTCACTTCGAAGTCCTCCCTCATACTTAATACACTTCCATTCCTCGAAGTCTCCCGGAGCTCCCTGACACATGCGGGAAAACCTGAATAGCTCCTCAAATTTGTCTGTATACTCAGATACGGACATAGCACCTTGCTTCAACTGTAGTAACTCCAATTCCTTGGCTGTTCTGGCGGAATTCGGAAAGTACTTCTTATAGAATTCCACTTGGAAGGCATCCCAAGTGATAGATTCATTCCCCTGTTGCAGGAGACGTCGAGCCCCTTGCCACCAATGCGATGCTTCCCCTTTGAGCAAATAGGTAGCAAATTCAACACGCTGCTCTTCAGGCACCAACTGCGCTTGCAGCGCTCGCTCCATGGCCTGAAACCAAGTATCAGCTTCAGTCGGATTGGTGGTCCCCTTGAACTTAGGTGGATTAACCTTTAAGAAAGTTGCCAGTGTCATCAGTCCCTGAGCTTCCCTTCCGCCATTGCCATTATTGTTTATCTGTTGCCCAAGAGCCTCCGCAGTGGCTTGCATAGCAGCAGCCATATTCTCCAACGCCGCCATAAAGTTTACCGGGTTATTCGGGTTGACTTCCGGTTCCTGCGTACTAGTACGATCTCTCTCACGTCCCTGACTGGGTCCACGAGGCGCCATCTGGTTCCTATACACACCAAACAATCGATATCAAGTTGATCAGTCTCAATATCGGAAGTATAGTGCTTCAAAGTACCAAAGGTACACTCATGGACTTCATGCTAGATGTATCAGTTAGATACCCTAACTAGCACAGGCACAGACTCAGAGTATGCATTGAAGCATAAGCAGTTCCATCCCTCAGGCTCACGAGGACGAACTGCTCTGATACCATAATGTAACACCCTAATATTCAAATCCTTATGCTCGAGTCATAAGTCAATGATATTACGGTGGTACGACTCTCGGGTGGATTTTTAATACATAAATATAGGTAATTTCGAAAGGAGTATTAATCGAGAAGCCTGAAAGGAGTAGAAATAAAATCGCGAAGACGTATCACTCACGTTTCGACAACGAAAAGATAAAACGTGAAGCCGAAAGCGATATACGGATAAGGCATAAAGGAGATTAAGAGATAGATAACAGATAGATATATATAACATAAGTAAATAGCCGCTAGTCGCGACCCGCGAAGTTTAGGCCGGCTAGGGTACAATATGAAAGTAGTTGACAACAGTACATCCTAATCTCTCCCAAAGGAAACATAAGAGCCTCTATAGGCAAGTTCCAAAAGAGTTCAATACATAATATAATCTTTTCAAAACGAAGATGGAGAGATTCTAAGCAAAACACAAAGTGGAGAAAATAAAGATCTTCGCCGTCTCTCAGACGTACCACAGCTCACTTCTGAGCACTTGGACCTGTATCTGAAAAACAAGAGATATGTACGGAATGAGAACCCCGGGCCCATGGGTTCCCAGTACGGTAAAAGTGCCAAATAAATACAATGCACTGCAATAAAACTCACTAAGCATCCTAAACTCCTTTTCACCAAGTATCCAGCCTAGATTCTCACTAATCCATAAATAGGCATCTGACGTAAGGGGATACTAAATCTAGTTCATATTACACATGTTTTCCCAATCCGCTGATTCTTTCGCGAATCAGACTCAGAATCATAAGCAAAATCATTACCAGTTGCTCTGCCTCAGCAGCTCTATATCAATACATCATACCCTCGCCTGGAGCTAGTGAAATCACATCACTGCGTCTACCCAGGGAGCCCAAATGATCTCATTCAAAAATCATCATCATTATGCAATCGCATTATCAATTCATCTCATCAAGAACAGCCCCAACATCCACCAACACCATCATGAGGGATCTCTCAGTTGTACAAACACAAGCAATACAGACAAGTAAGACACAAATAAGGTACAAGTAGAACAAGTAGCACATAATCAGGTAACATAGCATATATAATGTAGAAATTCAAAACAAATAGGCAAACCCAAACAATTCAAACATATGCAAATGATGTATGCCTGCCCTATGGCTGATGATATCATCTGTCGGTTATATAGCCAACCCGACATGTCCTGGTAGCTAACCATGGACAGAAACACCCCTCGCGGAGCAAGTAGGTTTGAGCTACAACCCCCTTGCTACTACCCGCTCAGCCCAGAGCCAGTGGAACAACCACTACTGCGGCTACTACCCAGGCGGGTGTTTAACAGCTCAACCTGGAGCCAGTGGAACAACCACTACTGCGGCTACTACCCAGGCGTCACAATCTCTGACCTGGAGCAAGTGGGACAAACCACAACCCTTGCTACTGCCCAGGTATCTCAAGCATTAACCCGGAGCAAGCGGGACGAACCACAACCCTTGCTACTGCCCAGGTATCTCAAGCACTAACCCGGAGCAAGCGGGACGAACCACAACCCTTGCTACTGCCCAGGTATCTCAAGCATATATTCATTCAATCTCAATTCATATTATCAATCCTCATTGTTATCAAATCTCAAACATTAACCTGGAGCAAGTGGGACGAACCCCAACCCTTACTACTACCCAGGTATCAGAGTTACATTCATTCAAAACTCCATGATTAACTCATTTATCATAAACATCATTTTTCGTCTCACACCCGGAGCAAGTGGACTAGCCACTGCTACTACCCAGGGAAACTCGCATCTCAGATAGTGGAAGTGCAAATCACAATTATCAATAATTCAGCATAAACATGCATGAATTCTCATCCATGGATCAACATCCATATCAGCCATCCGGCTCGCGGTTAAATCCATAACCAGCCAATATTCATAGCATACACAGCTATTTCGGCTCACGGTTCAATCCAGAACCAGCCAATTTATAAACAATTACGGCCCTTCGGCCAATGGCATACCAAGCACTTCCACCACCATCCTCCACATCTCACATAATCATCAATGATCCTCATTGATTATTCATTTTCCCCTTGCTTCACTCGCAAGTTACCTCATTCACTAGCCCTT
Organism: Arachis stenosperma; assembly: GCF_014773155.1. Taxonomy (NCBI): domain Eukaryota; kingdom Viridiplantae; phylum Streptophyta; class Magnoliopsida; order Fabales; family Fabaceae; genus Arachis; species Arachis stenosperma. The sequence goes on along the minus strand of NC_080381.1, from coordinate 74,447,753 downwards.
TTCTAATAGCTAGGCATATCATAACGATTTAGGATATAAGTGGTGAGATCGGAGGCTTAGAAGTATGAGATTTGGCTTTTAAAACTCAAATATCAACTTTGGCATGAAAACAATGCCACGCGTACGCGCACTCTACGCGCACGCGTGGATGTCCTTAAAAACTCATCGACGCGCAAGCGTCATGCACGCTAACGCGTGGATTAAAAAGTTACCAAATCGACGCGCACGCGTCAACCACGCGTACGCGTGGATACTCTCGTGCCCCAGGCACAAAGCTGGCACAGTTCTGGCACAACTCTCTGGAAAATGGCTGGGCATTGGGTGCAGCACTATCGGCGCGCCCGCGCACATCACGCGCACGCGTGGATGGCGTTTTCTGGAAGATCGGCGCGTACGCGCCAAGTGCGCCCACGCGCAAGGGGTTATTCTGCTAAAAATTTTCTAAGTTAAAAACTGCAGAATTCACAAATTCAACCCCCAATCTTCCGACGGACATAACTTCCTCATTTTAAATCGTTTTTCACCCGTTCTTCGAACGGCATGGACATCCCGGATCCAATTTCATTTCTAAACAGATTTGGCACAAAACAAAGATCCGTAGTCCAAGTTATGTCTCGTCAAAGTATGCCCAAAAACCATGTTTTCATATAAAACCACAAAGTGCCATTTTCAAAACAAGCCATTTTCAACTCTTTTCAAAATCAACTAAAACATGCCAATTTCAACCCTTTTTGAAACCAATCAAAATACACCAAAATCAACATCAAGCCTCCTCAACTCATACATTAACACTTTACCACGAATCACAAACCGCCATATAACCATCTTTACCCATTTCAAACAAATGGCTAAATTACAAACATATCAACATGTCATACATCCTTCCTCATCCCAATTTCCAACAATAATATTTCGATTCAACCATCATTATACATGATCAATATCATACCCACTAACACGTGGTTTTATCCCCAAATCAACCTCAACCATTTCTCAAGCATATATCACAACATACATATCTCTCATGCATTAACATACCATCAAGGCATCAATAATCATACTCACATATATGGTCACATAATATATCTCAACCAAAATTAAACATACCTCATCTACACTATTTCACCCAAAATTTACCAATTTCCACACTTCAACTCCTCAAACCTCATTATTCAATAACCAACCCAATCATTCATATATTCATTATATGAAATTCATCCAATCACTTGTGTCATCATACAATGCACACATCAACTTACCTTCCTTACCTCTTTCCGGCCTCTGGCCCAAAATATACGGCCTCCGGCCCAATTTCACAATTTAAATGCATAAATCACAAATCAATACTCATTATCCAATACTTCAAATTTTCAATACACCAAGCATACAAGGCCACACAATTCTCAACCCAATCATCAATTCACATTACATACCAACTATGCATATTAGCATCAACCAGTTACACAATCCAAACTTAATCCTAGGGGCATCTAGCCTAGGAATTCTCATCACACACACGGTACTTAAATGAAACTTAAACCGTACCTCTTGTAGCAAAATCAATTGAGCCTCTTCTTTGGAAGTCTCCACCAACCTTAGCCCTAAGCCTCACCAAAGCTCCTCAAGCAACACCAATCTCCCAATTGTGCACCAAAACCATCAAATGCACTAACATAACCAATGTCACATACATACATCAACCTAGGGCTCATAAAAATCACAAATCACAAGGATTTGAGCACTTCTTACCTCAGCCCATATGAAGTAGGGATAGAACCCACTTAGAATCCATGTTGGAGTATCCCTAAACACCCAAAATCACAAGATTTCAACACTAACTTCCCAAAAACGTGTAACAGTGGGGAATTTCGAAAACTGGGCAGAGATGAATGGAATACTCACCACAAAACTTAGATAGAAATGTAGAGGATGAGAAGAGCGACGCGTGGCCGCAAACGGCTCGTCAATCGGAGCTCCGTAGCTCAAGTTATGGTGGTTTGAAGATCAAAGAGAGTTAGGTTTTCTCTCTTCTCTTCCCTCTTCTCAATTTCAGCGCCCCAACCCTCTTTTAGGGTAAAAATGAGCTGAAATGCTCATAACTAATGCTTATATATGTTAGGTCTTGGGCCCACTTAGACCCAGTTCACTTATTTTTGTCCGTTGGCCCAATTTTGGACCAAAACCTTTAACACTAGCGCTCTAAACCGCACTTCAAATATTTCTACTTCCTCTAATTATAATTCCTCATTTCTTAATCTTATTTACTCATAATCAACTTTCTCAGCTGCAGTACCAGACAGGTCTCAGCCGGTACTGCCGGTCAAAATTTCACTGCGCGCTTTTACGCAGAAGACTATGTCTTCCGACTCGGAAAAATTCACTGAATCCAAATATCATATTGAAATCATCAAATTCCAATTGCCAAATCTTCCAACCATATTCGCTCCTACTTACTCATTATTTAATTAATTTCGGTTAGACCGGGTATTACAGCGGATGTGTATTCAGCTTCAGCTGTGGATAGAGCTACTGTGGCTTGTTTTTTGCTTGACCACATGTTGAGAGCTTCCAAGAAAGCAACACATGCCGGAGGTGCTCCTTCTATCCACTCTATCTCCCGCATAATTTGCATCACAAAACCCTACTGCACAAAAGTCATCAGATTTTGGATACCACAAGCCATAATCACTTGTTCCCTTAATGTACCTAATGATGCGCTTAACAGCCGAAAGATGGGATTCTTTTGGGTGAGATTGAAATCTTGAACATACACCCACACTTTGAACAATATCCGGTCTAGAGGATGTAAGATACATTAGTGAACCAATCATTTCTCTATACCGTGTTTCATCCACATCTTTCCCATTATCATCTTTTTCAAGTTTAGTGTTTGGATGCATTGGTGTTCTCATAGGTTTAGAATTTTCTAGGCCAAACTTTTTGATAAGTTCTTTTGCATATTTTCCTTGGTGAATAAATGTACCACTAGGAGTTTGTTTAATTTGGAGGCCAAGAAAGAAAGTAAGCTCTCCCATTAAACTCATCTCAAACTCACTAGTCATGAGTTTTCCAAACTCTTCACACAAGGACTCATTGGCCGAACCAAACACAATGTCATCCACATAAACTTGAACTAGGAGAATATCATCATTAGATGCTTTAATAAATAAAGTTATGTCCGTGGTACCCCTTTGAAATTGATTTTCTAATAGGAAGGCACTAAGCCTTTCATACCAAGCTCTTGGAGCTTGCCTAAGGCCATAAAGAGCTTTTGAAAGTTTAAAAACATGATTTGGAAAATCTTTATGTTCAAAACCGGGGGGTTGTGCCACATACACTTCTCTATCAATAAAGCCATTAAGAAAAGCACATTTAACATCCATTTGAAACATTTTGAAACCCTTATGGGCAGCATAGGCAAGAAGCAACCTAATTGCTTCCATTCTTGCTACCGGAGCAGAAGACTCATCAAAATCTATACCCTCTTCTTGATCGTAACCTTGGGCCACTAATCTAGCCTTGTTACGAACAACTTGTCCATCCTCACCAAGTTTATTTTTAAACACCCACTTAGTACCCGTAACTTTCTTACCATCCGGATGAGGTACTAGTCTCCAAACCTCATTTTTGTCGAATTGAGCAAGCTCCTCTTGCATGGCTTTGACTCATGATGGATCTTCAAGAGATTGTTTGACATTGTTGGGCTCCATTTGTGACAAGAGCGCAAAGTTGCTTGGTTCGGATTGTCTTTTGGTTGAGGATCTTGTTGTTACTCCTTGAGAGGGATCACCAATGATGAAGTCATGAGGATAACCCCTCATGGACTTCCATTCTCTAGGTTTTTTTTGTGGTGTTGAGCTTTGATGAGTTTCTGTTGGTCTCACTGTTTCAGTTTCTCGTGCTGTCTCAGGAGACAAAATGGAAATGTCTCCTCTATTCTGACGAGACAAAACTGGACTGGCAGATTCTTCATTTTGGGCAGACTTGGGATTTTCTTTACTTGTTCCAGCTTCTTCACAATCTGAATCATCATCTATCACAGTACTGGAAATTAAATTAGAATCACAAAAAGTAACATGTATGGATTCCTCTATGGTTCTATGTTCTTTGAGATAAATCCTATAGGCCTTGCTAGTGGTTGAGTATCCAACAAACATTCCTTCATAAGATTTTGGATCAAACTTCCCAAGATTTTCTTTGTTGTTAAGCACAAAACATTTGCATCCAAAAACATGAAAGTACTTAAGATTTGGAGGGGTTCCTTTCCATAGCTCATAAGGAGTTCTTTTCAACCCTTTTCTAATAATTGTTCTATTCAAAATATAGCATGCTGTATTTACAGCTTCAGCCCATAGAAATTTAGGAACCTCATTCTCACATAACATAGCCCTAGTCATTTCTTGAAGGCTTCTATTCCTTCTTTCAACAACCCCATTTTGTTGAGGTGTTCTAGAGCATGAAAAATTATGAGTAATTCCAAAGTCATCACAGAATTTTTCAAAGTCTTGATTTTCAAATTCTTTTTCGTGATCACTTCTCAAATGAGCCACTTTTAAATCTTTTTCATTTTGAATTTTCTTGCAAAGGGTTGAGAAATCATGGAAAGCATCATTTTTATGAGCAAGAAAAAGTACCCAACCAAATCTAGAGTAATCATCTACCACCACCAAACCATAGTGTTTTCCTCCTAGACTTTGGGTTCTTGTTGGACCGAAAAGATCAATGTGTAACATCTCTAATGGCCTCTTGGTTGAAATTCCATCTTTTGGTTTAAAAGAGGATTTAACTTGTTTGCCTAATTGACAAGCATCACAAGTAAGATCCTTATCAAATTTGATTTTAGGAATTCCTCTAACTAGATTTTTCTTCACTAGCTTAGAAATTCGGTACATGCTAGCATGACCCAACTTTCTATGCCATAGCCATTTTTCAGATTCAAGAGATGTAAAACATGTTATATTTTGTTCTTTCAAGTCCTCAAGAGTTAATCCATACACATTGTTGCATCTCTTAGCTTCAAAAAGAATATTCCCAGTTTTTTCACAAACAACCAAGTACACAAATTTTCTAAAAATTACTTCAAATCCTAAATCACACAATTAACTTACACTAAGTAAATTATGTTTCAAACCATTTACAAGAAGAACATCATTTATACAAGATGAAAAGCTTTTACCAACTTTTCCAACAGCCACTATCTTTCCTTTTCCATCATCACCGAAGGTGACAAGTCCTCCATCATATTCATCAAGCTTTATGAAGAAGGTTGTCTTTCTGGTCATATGCTTAGAGCATCCGCTGTCCATGTACCACATATTTTCCTTCCTCTTGGATGCTAGGCACACCTACAAAATAAGCTCAAGTGACCTTAGGTATCCAAATTTTCTTGGATCCTTTCACGTTAAACCATCTCCTATGTCCCAAATAATTGTAATAAAAAATAACTTTGTAAACTTTATCACCAATCATTCTTTCACCAAAGAAACACTGAACAGGAAAATGACCGCTTCGGTTGCATAACCTACAAAACCTTGGAGTTGCTGTTTTGTTAAAGTAGGTGGGATCTTGAAACCTTGTGTCATTGGATGAAGAAGCTCTATCTTTAAAAGAAGGTTTCTTATCAGATTTATAAAACTCCAAACCAGCTTTATCAAAGAGTGGTTTTTGACTAGCTAATATTTGATTTAGATTTTCAGAAATTTGAGTAAATTTGGCTAAGTCATTTTCAAGGCTTTTAACCTTTTTTAGCAACTCTTCATTTTTCTTAAAACAGTTTACATATGCAACTACCGAATGATCACTTTCACAACTTCTAAGTTGAGCTTTCAATTGCTTATTTTCTTCCATAAGATCACAAGCAGTTTCGGCCTCCCTTAGTTTTTCTTTGAGAAAATCATTTTCAGATTTAAGGATGGTGATTTGTTGTTCAAGATCTTGATTATCAAGAAGAAAGAATCTTATTTTTTCAGAGAGGTGATCTATCATAAGATGAAGGTCTTCAGTGTCAGGGTTTTGAAAGAATACTTGATCTATATGATTTGCCATGAGACAAGGCTGTGACTTGGTCTTAGATTCTTCATCACTGTCTGAGTCATTTTCCAAGTCTTCCTATGATGCCATCAGACCCTTTTTCTTCCCCCTTTTTTGCTTCTCCTCCTTCTTTAACTTGGGACAGTCAGATTTGAAGTGTCCCATTTCCTTGCAGTTGTAACAAGTTACTTTGCTAAGGTCTTTCTTCATTTTCCTTGAGTTGCTGCCTTTGCCTTTGAACTTCACCATTTTCCTGAATTTTTTGGCAAACAACACAAATTCATTTTCAGAGGAGTTATCACTGGATTCATCATCCAGGGGGTTAGTTACAGAAGAAAAAGCAATTCCTTTTTTTTTTACTCTTTTTTCAAATGAGTGTTTTCAAAAGCAAGAAGATTTCCTCTCAAATCATCAAATGTCATGGAATCAAGACTACTACTCTCAGAAATAATTAAAGCTTTTATTTCCTACTCTTTAGTGAGACATCTCAACACTCTTCTCACAAGCACAGAATCTGAATGAGTGATTCTCATAGCATCCAAGCCAACAATGATGGTGTTGAACCGTTCGAATAGTTCATCAATGGATTCTCCTTCCTTCATTGCAAACATTTCATACTCTCTGTTTAACATGTCTATCCGAGTCTTCTTTACAATGGTGGTTCCTTCATGAGTGGTTTGTAATTTTTTCCAGATTTTCTTTGCCGTTGTGCATCGTGATACCCGTCGGTATTCCTCGAAGCTGATAGCATAGTTTAGTAGATTTACAGCTTTTGCATTTAGCTCCACTTTCTTCCTATCTTCCTCGGTCCAGCTTGCTTCTGGTTTAGGAGTGACTACTCCTTCAACACTTGTGTTAGTAGGAAACTGTGGTCTTCCAAAGCCTATAGGTATACTGCTTGCACAAAGATCTTCATTCTCTCCTTCCAATAGGTATAGTTTTTCCCATTGAAGATAGGTGGTCTGTTGCTTGACTGTCCTTATGTAAGATTGTAGGACACCAGATTTGAGCCACTACTTTCTGCCAATAGGATCTTTTCTCCAAGCTGCAAAGCTTGATCTCTTTGAGACCAAGCTCTGATACCAATTGATGGTTTCAGTGGCTAAGAGAAGGATGGGGTTGAATCTTAGCCCCTTTTTGCTTGATTACACTTTCTGGTTTTTGAGAAGACTTTTCTGTTTTTGTCTCGTCCCTAGACATGAGACTTTTTATTTTTGTCTCATCACTTGGCACAAGATATTTTTGGTTTTAGCTCCTGTGCAGTAGAAACAGAAATGGAGAAGTAAAGAAAGAAGATTACACCCAGATATATCCTGGTTCAGCTGCTAAATGCAATGCAGCCTACATCCAGTCTCCATCACAACAATGATGGAATTTCACTATAATCAACCTGATTACAAACTGTAAAGTGCTAACCCAACTTACAAGGGGATTTCCACAGAATCATGAAACACAACATAGATGAACAAAGGAACTCTAAGGACATCTATGGCTTTTTCTTTTAATTTTACACTCTCTGCCTTTTTCCGCTCTATGGCTTTTTCATACAAACGTCACTGTTTGCCTTTTTCCATGAGACTCAAGACATGACAAAATTAAACAGAAAAATACAAAACAGAATACATTGAAGGAGAAGAAAATCTGTAAGCATAGGTAGCTATGAGACTTCTATGCCTTGCACTCTCAAACTTTCTCCTTGAATCAAACCGTGACTGTTCACCCCTTTTATAGAGAAGAGAAGCCTTCATAGTTGAAACAAAACCAAGCTTAACTTCTTTTCCTTCACATATAAACCGGTTCGGTCACTGAGAGAGAAGAGGTAACTCATACAAAACCCAACATGCAAATACCTCTAGTTCTTCCTTGGTCATCACTCTTCATCAATTCGAGCGTTCCATCCTTGGCTTGCTCTCCAAGATGGATTTCTGGCCCTTGATGCTTCATGATGATGATGGCTTCATTTGCTCCAATCTCTGCCTCTTCCATCACTTCGCCACTCTAGCTACTTCCTGTGGTGGTTGAGCATAATCAAAGACAAGCCATGCGTCCAAGAATCTCCTCCTTGTTGGCCGAATCTTCTTCTTTCTTTTTGGGTATGAAGAGCTCGAGATTACCTCACCAAATCTTACCATTTTTGGTGAAAATCTCAGCCACAGCATACTTTTATTTTGTTATGTTTTCTTGCCATTATCATGATGGTCTTTTAATGTGTTATTCCTTCACTTCGGTAGCTCATTTTTGCTTCCATAGTTTCCTGGATAATGACTGAAGGAAAAGAAAGAAATGAGAGAGAAGAAGCAAATGGAAGAGTAGCAATTAAGTCAAATTAAGTGTAGAAAGTTGCTTTTACTTCCCTTGCTTGAGTATCGTGCAACATAAAGTAAATCAATCATGTCACTCATACTCTCTCTCATTTATGTTTCTAATGCATGTATTAACTCTTCTAAATAAAACTTTGAGTTCCATCACATTCTTAGAGAGGGGATCCGTTGAAGGCATCAGGCAAAATGCAACATTTGCTTTCCTGATGAATTTTGGATCAAGCATTGGATCTCTTAGCATAGATCTTGGGCTTGTAACAATAATAAAATCAATTTGGCCCAGTATAACAACTAGCTTCAGCAACAAATTAATTTGAACATTCAAGGCTGAGCTAATAATAAAACACTTGGGCTTGTGAATTTTGTTTCGGCCCAAAATCAATTCAGCCATACTCATCATGTATTCTTGCATCATATCAAGGCTGAGTATAATTCGGCTTGTACTTTTATTTTCAGCCCAATTAAAATTCTGCATCACAAAATTATTAATTAACATATGTTAGATGAAAAACAAATTAATAATTTTGTAATTTAATATTTCAATAATGTTTGTTCATCATCAAAAATTAAATTATAGTTTTTCAAACTCATCAATGTTAATCTCATTTATTTGGCCAATTGGTGATTATTATTACTGCTTCATCAGCTGGATAGCCTAGAGCTGCTCTTATTGCACGGACCAAGTCATTCTACAAGAGGTGATAGCAAGTACCTAAGCCAAATGCTAAGCTTGAAACTGAAGCCTACATATAAAGACAGTGCTGTTAGGAGGTGCTATACAAATACCAAGTACTTCATACAGGACAACTGGCAAAGAACTTGGGTTATGGCACTGTGGATTTGTGTGATGTTAGGTTTATTTGCCTGCAAATTCATACACTATAGAAGGAGAAAAGATGTATATCATGTTATGGGGTATTGTACATGCATGGCCAAAGGTGCAGCTGAGACACTTAAATTAAACATGGCTATTATCTTGTTACCAGTTTGCCGGAACACTATTACTTTGATGAGGAATAAGACCAAGCTTGGCATCATGGTTCCTATTAATGACAACCTTAACTTCCACTAGGTAATATTTTTCACTTGCCCAAATCTTTGTTGGGACTTGTGTGTTTTCACAAGTCAAATTGCCAAAAAAGTATGAAGAATATTTGGAGTGTTTCATGAATTAGAAGTGGCAAGTTTGCTTCTCAAGGAAAGATTCTCTTGCTGAATAAATGTGTCACCACCTAAATAAAGTTAGTAGTACAAATAAAGTGAGGGTATATATGTTATTGTTCTTGCAGGTAATAGTTGTGGCAGTAGCAATTGGTGTTGGAATACATGCAATTTTTCATATTTCTTGCGACTTCCCTCGCCTCCTTCATGCAAGCCCTTAAAAGTACAAGCCGCACCTTGATTCAGGAGAAACAGGGTTAAGCTTCCTAAACCACTCAACAGTCTAATTGGCTTCAATGCATTTTGGTACTCACATCATCTCTTTGTCATTGTCTATGCCTCGTTGATTGTTCATGGAATCAAACTTTTCTTGACCAAAGAGTGGTACGAGAAAATGGTTAGTAACTTCAATCCCTTTTCCTTTGTATAAATTGCACTAACACTTTCTTGAGGTTAAAGTTAAATTATATACAACGCTTAATTTTTTTAATGTTTGCATTGACTTTGTTAGTAATGTGTTTATAAAAGAAATTAATACCACAACTTACAATCTATAGAAATATTAAGTATTATATAACTTTAAATTGTACTAGAAATTCATTAAAAATTTAAAATGTACTATTGCAAATATCAAAACAAAGAAGTATTGTGTGTATTATTGTCTAATGTCAAGACTAGAGAGCAGCCATCGCAATTTACCCTTTTCCTATTTAGAATAAATTATTATTTTTAATCATAAAAGATCTAAGTGCTGACAATTTTATGCAGTGTGGACAAACCTCACATGAATTGCTTTGAAAGAAGTTTTATTTACTGTTCTTACTCTAATGAAAAGTAACTTTAAAATTCTGCTTCTTTATGTTGTGACGTCAATGTCAATAAGTTGCCACTAGTAATGTCTAGTTTGTATCAATCAGATGCATCTTGATTTGGTTTTCTGTAACTATCACCTAAATTTTAATTAATTTAATTGATTCATTCTATTTGAATGTTCTCGTGGATGATAGTATCCTTGAATCATCCTTTTACTAGTTGGAGTTGTTGATAAATGTTGGTTTCAATGTAACCTTAGTGGCTCATGAAATGACGAGGAGATAGATTAATTATTTTATTAAGATTCTAGGATGGCACTTGTTTATTACTTGTCAGTTAATGATAAAAAGGTCAATGTACTATAGAGAAAGCACTACTTATAGATGCTATTATGATGCATATCATTTTATTAGCATAAGGGTTCATACTAAAGTGACTTTGAGGATTATTTTCCTCTAATATGCTGCCTTATTTCTCATGAGATGGAATATGATAAATCAGGAATCCACTATAAGTTCTGGCATGGATTGTTCTTTGGTTCCTTTTGTTGTGATTTATGGACTTATCATGTATGATCATGCTATCACTTCATATTTTGATGGATTTCTTATTGTGCATGGGTCTGATTTAAATAGTTTATTAGAGTAGAATAATGTAACATCTTCAGTCAAAACAATTGTTGGCTCAACACCTCTGAAGCAGAATCAGAGGCGTGAAGGTAGTGCAAGGATTATTAGAAGCATACTCTCAAACAAGGAAATACGCCAAAGTCAGTCAGTCAGGCCTCAATCGGAGTAGGCAGTACCAACATCTGATCTACAAAAAGAAAGATAACCACCTCGCCTTGTACATGTGCAATTGATTTTGAAGTAGTTTATTTTTAGAGAAATAAATTTTATTTTTAGAGAAATAATTTGTATTATTCCCAAATAGAAGATTTTATGGCTGTTAATTTATTATGGCAACCTAAATTTTGTTTAAGGATAATTTTTATTATTTAAAGAATATTGGATTGTATTATTATGTATTTATTTTTATTTTATAATAGTTTACTAATTTAATTAAAAATATAGGATTATATATATAATTACATTATTAAATATTAGATTTTAGAAAAAAAAAAATATATATATATATATATATATATATATATATATATATATACAAGAAAATAAAAAAATAACAATGAGGGACCTAAGGCTACACTTATATACAGTAGCTATGGTATTAAAAAAAAAGAGGGATCTAAGGCTACACTTATAAACGGTAGCTATGGTATACAATGTGGCTACGCTTTACAGGTGATGCAGTAACACTGAAAACCGTAGCCTATTCTGGTAAAAATGGAAGCTGAAAAGCGTAGCCTTTGATCCTAAACAGCATCACTTGAAAAGCGCACCTTATTCCCAAAAGCTAAAAAGCGTAGCCTTTGGTGCAGAAAAGTATAGCCTTTGAGAATAGGCAACAGATGAATAGGAATCACCCCAAAAAGCGTAGCCGTAGCCCAGAAAGCGTAGCCGTAGCCTAAGGCATCATTTTTTTCACTTTTAGCTACACTTTTCAAGTGTACCTGAATGGGTGTTTTTCTTGTAGTGTTTGGTTAATTATATGTAATCTCTACTGTATGTAATTCAATGTTGGATTTTGAATTTTGTTGTGATTGTTGTAATTGATGCCGTATGTTATTCACTAATTTGTAATTACTATTGTATGTAATTTAATTTTGGATTCTGAATTTAGCTGTAATTGTTGGCCTGACTGTTGTATGTAATTCTTTGAATTTTGCTGTAAATATTGTAATGGCTGTTGTATGTAATTCACTAATTTGTTATTTATATATTGTATGTAATTTAGATAAAACAGGCACAAAGTAATCAACAATTACAAGATATATAATGCCATCCAAAATCTTAAACAGGTTCTTTTTGAAAAAAATTTAATCCAACTTAAGAATATTTCACCGTAAAATATGACAAGAATCACAAAACACAATATACATGTATTTTTTGTTTAAATTTAAATATTTAAAATTATATATTAATTTTTTTATAATTTTATTTTATATTTAATTAAATCAGTTCAACTACGATTTAATTCTAATTAAACTATTAAACCAATCACTCAACCCATTCAATGACCGATCCGATTTTCGTAACCTTACTATTACCCTAATAATGGTCGATAATCAATGTAGGTTTTAGATTCAAAATTTCACACAGCTAGCCATGCAAATTGTTTTGTCGTTTTTGTGACCTTAAGTTTTTTCAAAAGCTAAACAAGTCTCGGAATAGAACTTTCTAGCTTAGCTAGCTAATTAGCTATCCAGTGGAAATAAGGAATGTCAGTTCATTAATTCTAACCTTAGTAATAAAGAGCACATACACTGGTTAATTAAAAATTCAAAAAAGCTAAGTTAGTTACTGTATTAAGTATTTTAAAACTTTTGTTTATAAAATTTTTCATTTTTGGAAAGAATACTTAGCAAATATTCGTATTTGTTGACTAAACAGTTCAAGCTATTCAGTATAATTCTAATCGATACCGATATATAGTTTTCAGACAAGAAGAAGAGATATATATTATTGGATCAAAATGCATTATATCTTTTTAATATTGAATCTATTATGTTTCTTTTCATTGTAAATGACATTAAATTTATCTTTTTTTTTTTTAATTCTATCACTTGTTTAAAAAAAAGTTGAGTAATTAATCAACAAAAATAATATGTAAACGAAAAAACAACCATTTGTACCTATGAACTTTACGAACACTGACAAAAGTACTCATTAAAGAAGGAAACTAATGTTGTATCCATCAAAAATGGATTCCGTACGACAAAAGTACCCAAATCCTAAATTTATGTTGACTTTTTAATAAAATTCCAAAATTACCCCCACCATTATCTTCAACCCCTCCTCTCTTCTTTCCCAAATCTCAAACACCTCCATTGCCTAAAAACCCTAATCTCAATACTTAAAAATACCAAATTACCATTTTCTTAATCGTAATCTCAATACCCCTTTTAGCAAATTTCAATCTTCTCTTCAAAGTGACCAACACATGCCGTATACATTTCGTTAATTCCCATTCCAGGTCCATCCACATGGAGAATAAGCAGAGTAGTGCAGCGGCCATGGGGGTTGATGACTCATTGAGCCCACGAGTCGACGCCGTGAAGCCTTCAAGGACTGTGGCCATAAGCGACCAAGCAAACGCACTGGTTCAAGCTGGCGTCCCTGTTATTCGCCTGGCCGCTGGGGAGCCTGATTTTGACACTCCCGCTCCCATTGCCGAGGTCACCAACTATACTAACACTCTTTCCCTCTTTCCAATTCAGTGCTGACTCCTCACTCTTATGGTTATGGTTATGGACAGGCTGGGATTAATGCAATTCGTGAAGGCCATACAAGGTCCACCCCCAACGCCGGAACATTACAATTATGCCAGGCCATTTCTCATAAGAATAAAGAGAAGATTGAAATTTTTTGAAAGGGGTATTGAGATTAGGGTTAAGAAAATGGTAATTTGGGGTTTTTAGGTATTGAGATTAGGGTTTTTAGGCAATGAAGGTGTTTGAGATTTGGAAAAGAAGAGAGGAGGGGTTGAAGATAATGGTGGGGGTAATTCTGGAATTTTATTAAAAAGTCAACATAAATTTAGGATTTGGGTACTTTTGTCGTACGAAATCCATCTTTCATGGATACAACATTAATTTCCTTCTTTAATGGGTACTTTTGTCAGCGTTCGTAAAGTTCATGGGTACAAATGGTTGTTTTTCCATATGTAAACACACAAAAAATAAATAACTAAATTAATTATAATATATTTGTGTGTGTGCGTATATATATATATATAATTTAGTAGTGGATTTATAATGTATAAGTAGCTTGCTTGCATAATCAAAATATATTATAACACAAACTTTAATTTTTGTTAGGATAAAACAAACTTCATGCACTAACTTAGACCTTTTTGAAAAATTAAAATATTAATTTATAGAATAAAATCAGTTAATAAAATATCAGTCATCATATATTTATATATAAATATATATGTATAACTTTTTTTTTTTAATATATAAAGGGTAAAGTACTATTTTGATTCTCAATATTTGGCTCAAATCTTAATTTTTGGTCCCAAACGTTTTAAATGTCCTATTTCAATCGAAAAAAATTTTAAATGGATTCAATATTGTCCTACCATTAAATTTGACTTGAATAATTAATGAAAAATAATTTACATTACTGATTGTTAGTGGGTCGATTTTACTTACCTACTAAAATTAGACATTATATTGACTTTTACATATGTTAATTTTGTTTTATCTTTAATTTTTAAATTAATTGTCACTTGGTTCAACCTTTTTTTTTAATGTGTGCAGTCTAAGTCATTAGATCATGAGATGACAATGACAACATCCTTCAAGTATCCTCACACGCTGAAGGACAATAAGGAAAGATTGGTCGATCAGCAGTCTATAGATTATTATGTGAGTGAACATCATAATTTATTTAGTAACTGTTTTACTCAAATTTTTGTTTCATTGTTAACAACAAATAAATCAACATTTTTCGAGTTTTGTTTTACAATCTTAATTTAAGGAGCGGAAACGACTCCTTTTGTGGGTGTCTCAAAGTCTCAATTGTAGTTTCGAAAGTAAAATTAAAGATGAAAAGAAAACATGCAAGGTGTCGGAGGCAAAGTAAAATGCAGAAATTAAAAGAGAAAGAAAGAAGAATATGAAGAAGAATAAACAAAAAGTAAAGAACTTTGATTAAAAATGGAAAATAAAGTACAAGTTTGAGTTCAGACTTCAGAGAAATTACTTAAGATTCCCATTTTTACTCTGTGATGCCAGGGAGGCTGAGAGCGTTTTTGAGTCTCCAAGTGTTTTCCAAGAAGAACTGAACTGATTACAATGTTTTCCTAAAGCTCTATTTATAGACTAGCCTAATGTCAGCTGACAGTTACTCTTTGTACACCACTTGCGGAAATTTTGAATTGCACTCGTAACTGTTCCTGCACTTGTTTCCTTGACGACCGTCTTATACCCTATTTTGATGCTCCATGTTGATAACTTCTCCTGCATATAGCACGTCCTATAATTCAGACTTAATTCAAATTTTGAATAAAAACTGCTTCTTTGTTAGTGAATTAGAAGTTTCCCCTAATATATTGAATCTGGCTTCATAAGTTAATAATAATATTATCTTATATTTATTTACTTAAAACAAATTATTTTTTTCATAAGTGATAATAATTTTTTGCCTAACAAGATGCTCTACAAGATTTCTCACTTGAAAATATGCAATGATTGAAAGTGAGAAAACTTAGTTGTTTATTGACATTTTTCTTGTTTTTGATATTGAGAGTCAATTGACATTTTAGACACATCCGCTTGATAGATTAAATGCGTACTAGTAATAGACTTAACCGAATTTCTAAGTCTATAAAATTTTTACATTAATAGTTGAACTGTCAATGGGGTCTATTCTTTTGTTTGAAATTTTTAAGTGTGTCAAATGATATCTGTTCTAATTTCGCCACATTAAATGTGTATCAATTGACCTTTGTTTTGACCTTTAATATTTCAGTTAAGAGTTTTTTGACACACATTTTCATTGTTTTAATTGACACAATTTTTCTAACTTCAGAAGTAACAAAATCTTAACTTCGTGAAGTCATTTCTTTCATATGTTCAACTCTAGGTGTCAATTAAATTTGATAAAATTTCTAATCCTATAAAATCTCCACCCTAATATTCTAATAGTTTTGACTCCAAGCACTAATAGACTCAACAGAATTTTTAAGTCAATTAGGCTTTTGTACTTATGAAGTACATATCTAAATGTCAATGAGAGATTATTTTTGTCTAAGATTTTAAACTTGATGCATCTTTTTTTTTAAATAAAACCATAACAAGGTAAATAAAAGTTAGAACCAAAAAAGAAATAAAAATTTAAAAGATAAGAAAAATAAAAAAGAGAAGGCAAAGACGATTAGGATGAATAAAATAGAAAAAGAGATAGAGAAACAGAGCAAGAAGAGAGAAAAGAAAAAGTAAAGATCAGAATGAGAGAGAAAAAAAATGAAACCAATAAAAAATAAAGAAGATGAGATCATTTTTTATCATATTTTTTGTTTATGAAAATTAACCCTTATTTGCAGACAAGTCATTTATCTTATACTTCAGAAATTTCTTTTCGATCATCCACTATATGGCTTATTTAATAAGATGTTTGATGAATATTCAATCTCTCTTTTATCATCTCTTTATACTTTGCTTCTTTTTCAGCTTTTAACTGTTCAATTTGTCTAACATATTCAGTAAGTTGAGTCATGTCATGATAGTGTTGATTTACAAGTTTCTTTCTAATTCCAAATTCTAATCCATTTATGGCAATTTTGACAATTTCAGAGTCTGGAACTGGAGTACAGCATCTATTTATCATGTTTTTGAATCTAGCCAAATACTTATCAATTGATTCTCCGACATTGCGTTTGATGGAGAATAAATCACTTAAACTAATTCTTAATTCACTACGAAAAAATTGTTTATGAAAATCTTTTTTTAATTGCCTCCAAGAGTGAATTGAATTTGTGTTTAGATTAGAAAAACATATAAAGGCATTTATTGTAAATGAGGAGGGAAAGAATTTCATCTTTAAATACTCATTTGATGCCACTTCATTGATTTTGACAGTATAGTGAGCAATGTGCTCTACTGACGATTCTTCATCTTCCCCATAAAATGTAGTTAATGACTTAGAAAACTTTCATCCCTCAGGTAATTCAGTTTGTTGGATAAATTTAGGAAAAGGAAACATAAACTGAGGTTGATTTGTACAGCCAACACTAAATCCCAATCTTTTTAGAATTTGTTCAATCACTTGATTGCATCTTGCCCCCCAATATTATTTTGCCCAAGTCTTTCCAACATATTATCAGCATTTTGACCATGTCTAGACATATGAACATTATAATTAGGAATTGCTCCATCATTTTGGTTGACATCATTAAATCCTAAACCATAGTTGTCATTTTCTTCTGAATTTACCATAGTAGCAATTCAATTAACTTGCCTATTTAACTGTTCAATTCTAGTATTTGTGTTTTTTAAGAAAACACTCAAAACAGTCACCATTTGATGAGTTAACATGTTTACTAGATTAGGGTAGCTTTCACCCATCTGTTGCCTAATGTTTGCTAAAGATTTGACAGTTTGACTAGATTGATTAACAGGCATTGCTCTTGACCTGTCAGAAAACACAGGCCTAGAATTTTCTACCCTAGTAGCAATAGGTGTAGTATAGTTATATGTGTTGTTATTTCCTGTGTTAATAGCATGTGAAAAATTTTGTTGTGATATGTGTGAACCTAAAACCCCAGAAACAGGTACACTTGACATATATGAATTTTAGTAAAGAGGATTTTGAAAAGTTGAGTAGAGAGGCACATGCAATCCTTGTGTCATCATTGGGGGGACATACGTTGGTGGCAAACCATAAGGTGGCCACCCTATGGTATTTATGTGAGTTGCATTTAATCCTGGAAGGGCATGGCCAACGCCATCATGCCTCACTAACAGCAAGGTAGGCTTTGCGTTTGAAATCACGGGAGAATTTTCGGGCTCATTTCCTCTAGTCTCATCGCTGGAAGTGGAAGAAGATGCTGCAGATGTATTTGACATGTCAACTGACATTGATTTCTTGGTCTCTGGAAACACAATCTTCCCACTACGTAACCACATGCAAATCCAAAACTCTTGATTTTTTCTTTTGACAAACCACAATCTATTAACAAGGTCACACCGGGCGTGTGGTGCACGAAATTGCAATCACACTTTTGCAATCCCGCACAACTAACCAGCAAGTGCACTGGGTCATCCAAGTAATACCTTACGTGAGTAAGGGTCGATCCCACGGAGATTGTCGGCTTAAAGCAAGCTATGGTTATCTTGTAACTCTTAGTCAGGATATCAATAATTATCAGGGTTGATTGTAAAAAGCAAAAGAACATGAAATAAGTACTTGTTTTGCAGTAATGGGGAACAGGTTGAGGTTTTGGAGATGCTCTATCTTCTGAACCTCTGCTTTCCTACTGTCTTCTTCTTCAAACACGCAAGGCTCCTTCCATGGCAAGCTGTATGTAGGGTTTCACCGTTGTCAATGGCTACCTCCCATCCTCTCAGTGAAAATGTTCAACGCGCTCTGTCACAGCACGGCTAATCATCTGTCGGTTCTCAATCGGGTTGGAATAGAATCCAGTGATTCTTTTGCGTCTGTCACTAACGCCCAGCCTTCAGGAGTTTGAAGCTCATCACAGTCATTCAATCCTTGAATCCTACTCAGAATACCACAGACAAGGTTTAGACCTTCCGGATTCTCTTGAATGCCGCCATCAATTCTAGCTTATACCACGAAGATTCCAGTTAAGGAATCCAAGAGATATCTACTCAATCTAAGGTAGAATGGAGGTGGTTGTCAGACACACGTTCATAGGTGAGAATGATGATGAGTGTCACGGATCATCACATTCATCAGGTTTAGGAACAAGTGATATCTTAGAATAGAAGCAAGCATGATTGAATGAAAAACAGTAGTAATTGCATTAATCCATCAAGACACAGCAGAGCTCCTCACCCCCAACCATGGGGTTTAGAGACTCATGCCGTAGAAAATACAATGAGAAACGTGTAATGTGTCATGATGTCCAGATACAATGTCCAGATACAATGTCAAAAGATCCTATTAATAGTGAACTAGTGACCTAGGGTATACAGAAATGAGTAAATGACGTAAAAATCCACTTCTGGGTCCACTTAGTGTGTGCTTGGGCTGAGCATTGAAGCTTTCATGTGTAGAGACTTTTTCTGGAGTTAAACGCCAGCTTTTATGCCAGTTTGGGCGTTTAACTCCAATTTTTATGCCAGTTCCAGCGTTAAACGCTGGGAATTCTGAAGCTGATTTGCAACGCCGGTTTGGGCCATCAAATCTCGGACAAAGTATGGACTATTATACATTGCTGGAAAGCCCAGGATATCTACTTTCCAAAGCCGTTGAGAGCGCGCCAATTGGGTTTCTGTAGCTCTAGAAAATCCACTTCGAGTGCAGAGAGGTCAGAATCCAACAGCATCTGCAGTTCTTTTCAGCCTCTGAATCAGATTTTTGCTCAGGACCCTCAATTTCAGCCAGAAAATACCTGAAATCACAGAAAAACACACAAACTCATAGTAAAGTCTAGAAAAGTGAATTTTAACTAAAAACTAATAAAAATATAATAAAAACTAATTAAAACATACTAAAAATAATGCCAAAAAGCGTATAAATTATCCGCTCATCACAACACCAAACTTAAATTGTTGCTTGCCCCCAAGCAACTGAAAATCAAAATAGAATAAAAAGAAGAGAATATACTATAGACTCCAAAATATCATAAAAACTTAGCTCCAATTAGATGAGCGGGGCTAGTAGCTATTTGCCTCTGAACAGTTTCGGCATCTCACTTTATCCTTTGAAGTTTAGAATGATTGGCATCCATAGGAACTCAGAACTCAGATAGTGTTATTGATTCTCCTAGTTAAGAATGATGATTCTTGAACATAACTACTTTATGAGTCTTGGCTGTGGCCCAAAGCACTCTGTCTTCCAGTATTACCACCGGATACATACATGCCACAGACACATAATTGAGTGAACCTTTTCAGATTGTGACTCAGCTTTGCTAGAGTCCCCAATTAGAGGTGTCCAGGGTTCTTAAGCACACTCTTTTTGCCTTGGATCACAACTTTATTTCTTTCTTTTTCTTTTTCTCTTTCTTTTCTTTTCCTTCTATTTTTTTCGTTTTTTTTTGAATCACTGCTTTTTCTTGCTTCAAGAATCAATTTGATGATTTTTTCAGATCCTCAATAACAGTTCTCCTTTTCCATCATTCTTTCAAGAGCCAAAAATTTTAACATTCTTAAAACAACAAATTCAAAATACATATGCACTGTTCAAGCATTCATTCAGAAAACAAAAAAGTATTGTCACCACATCAAACTAATTCAACTAGTTTCAAAGATGAATTCGAAATCCTGTACTTCTTGTTCTTTTGTGATTTTAGCATTTTTCATTTAAGAGAGGTGATGGATTCATAGGACATTCATAGCTTTAAGACATGAACTTTAAATTTTATTAATCATGAATTAAGAACAAGACTCAAAAATAGATATAAGATAAGACTAATAGTAATAGAAAACAAAAAATTTAAATAGGCTCCTAATGATAGAGGTTATCACAGAGTTAGGACTCAACAACCTTGATTTTGAGAAGTGGATGCTCCCTCCACTTGAGGGGAGAGCTTTTGGCATTTCATCTCTTGAAGTTCACGCCCCTGCTTCTCTTGTTCCTTCAGCAATTTGCAGAGCATGCAGTTTTGATTTTGCTGTTCTTCCTTAAGTTGCTCCATAGTTTCTTGCAACTTGGTGATAGATGCTTCAAGGCTGGCCCAGTAGTTAATTTCAGGAAATTCAGGGAGGAACTCCTGCGCCCTCTTTTTGATAGAGTTGTCTTGCATTTGTCCTTCCATTGACTTCTTGGTGATTGGATGTTCAATGGGTATGAATTCATCTACTCCCATCTTCACCCCAGCCTCTTTACAGAGCAAGGAGATCAAGCTTGGGTAAGCCAGTTTGGCTTCAGTGGAATTCTTATTTGCAATTATGTAGATCTCACAAGCAATCAGATGATGAATCTCAAATTCTTTTCCAAGCATAATGCAATGAATCATCACTGCTCTCTTGATAGTGACCTCAGAACGGTTGCTAGTGGGCAATATGGAACGCCCAATAAAGTCTAGCCAGCCTCTTGCAATTAGTTTGAGGTCTCCCCTCTTGAGTTGGTTTGGGGCACCTTTTGAATTGGTTATCCACTTAGTTCCAGGGAGGCAAATGTCCTCTAGAACTTGATCCAACCCCTTATCTGCTCTCACCATTCTCCTATTAAAGGATTCAGGATCATCTTGCAGTTGAGGCAATTTGAAGACCTCTCTTATTTTGTCCAGATGGAAGTAAATAACTTTCCCTCTGACCATGGTTCTGTAAGTATGGAAAGCAGTTCCAGTCATTCTCTGCTTATCTGTCAGCCACAGATTTGAGTAGAATTCCTGAACCATGTTTCTTCCAACCTTTATCTCAGGATTGGTTAGAACTTCCCATCCTCTGTTTCGAATTTGCTCTTGGATCCCCGGATATTCATCTTCTTTTAGATCGAATTTGACTTCCGGGATTACTGACCTCAGACCCATTATTTTATGATAATGGTCTTCATGTTCTTTGGTTAAGAACTTCTCTTGATTCCAAAGACTCTTAGGATTATTCTCTTTCTTGCCTCTTAAATTGGTTTGTTTTCCCTTAGGAGCCATGATCTTGATGAATCTTGGCTTAGTGATCACGGAAAAGCACACCAAACTTAGAGGTTTGCTTGCCCTCAAGCAAAAGAAAGGAAAGAGAGGAGAGAGGAGGAGAGCAAATTCGAATGGTGAGGAGAAAGGGGTGGCCGAACATGTATTTATAAGGGAGGAGGAGAGATTTCGAAAATTTTGAGGGAGATTTGAGAAGATATGGAAAAAATTTGAGAAATATTTGAGTTTTTGAAGAAGATTTGGGAAGGATTTGAGAGAGATTTGAAGAATGATTTTAATTTTTGAAAATTTGAAGGTGAATGATGAAAGTTTGAAATGTGTTTGTGTAGAAAACTATGGGTCAAAAAAGGAAAGTTTGAAAAAATTTTAATCAGAAAGCAAAATCTCTGCCTCCCACCTTTCTGGTGTTAAACGCCCAGAATGGTACCCATTCTGGCGTTTAATGCCCAATTGTTGGCCATTGTGGGCGTTTAATGCCCAGCCAGGTACCCTGGCTGGCGTTAAATGCCAGAATTCCCTTCTTCACTGGGCGTTTTGCTAAACACCCAGGATGCTGCACACCTGGCGTTAAACGCCCAGAATGGTGCCCATTATGGCGTTTAACGCCCAAAATGGCAGCTTTACTGGCGTTAAACGCCCAGAATGGTGCCCATTCTGGCGTTTAACGCCCAAAGTACCCCTTACTGGCATTTTTTCGCCAGCAAGCTCTTTTTCTCTGCTTTTTGCACTGAATCTTTCTGTAACTCTGTGAATTCCTTCAATTTTGATAATTGCCCTTTGAGAATATGTATCAACCCTTGATTAAGCTGAACAGATACCCTGCTAATCACTGGGTTGCCTCCCAGCAAGCGCTTCTTTGTTGTCTTTAGCTGGACCTTCACTGAGGATCACTCAAGCCTCAGTTTTGAGCATTCCTGCTCAAAATTGCTTTCAAGATAATGCTTGATCCTCTATCCATTAACAATGAACTTTTTGTCAGAATCGGTATCTTGAAGCTCAACATATCTATATGGTGATACTCCTGTAATCACATACGGACCCCTCCAGCAGGATTTAAGTTTTCCTGGGAACAGTCTGAGCCTAGAGTTGAAGAGCAGAACTTTTTGTCCTGGCTCAAAGACTCTGGATGACAACTTCTTGTCATGCCACTTCTTTGCCTTTTCCTTATAAATTTTTGCATTTTCAAAGGCACTGAGTCTAAATTCATCTAGCTCGTTTAGCTGGAGCAATCTTTTCTCACCAGCTAACTTAGCATCCAGGTTTAGAAATCTGGTTGCCCAGTAGGCTTTATGTTCCAGTTCCACGGGCAGATGACAGGCCTTGCCATACACAAGTTGGTATGGAAAGGTTCCTATTGGAGTCTTGAATGCTGTTCTGTACGCCCACAGAGCATCATCCAAGCTCTTTGCCCAATCCTTTCTACGGGCAATTACAGTCCGTTCTAGGATTCTTTTTAGCTCTCTGTTAGAGACTTCAGCTTGCCCATTTATCTGTGGATGATATGGAGTTGCCACTTTGTGGCTAATTCCGTATCGGACCATAGCAGAGTACAGCTGTTTATTGCAGAAATGAGTGCCCCCATCACTGATTAGTACTCTGGGAACACCAAACCTGCTGAAGATGTATTTCTGGAGGAATTTCAGTACGGTTTTGGTATCATTAGTGGGTGTAGCAATTGCTTCTACCCACTTAGATACATAATCCACTGCCACCAGAATGTAAGTGTTTGAGTATGATGGTGGGAATGGACCCATGAAGTCAATCCCACATACATCAAATAATTCAATCTCTAATATCCCTTATTGAGGCATGGCATATCCGTGAGGCAAGTTACCAGCTCTTTGGCAACTGTCACAGTTACGCACAAACTCTCGGGCATCTTTATAGAGAGTAGGCCAGTAGAAGCCATATTGGAGGACTTTAGTGGCTGTTCGCTCACTTCCAAAATGTTCCCCATACTGTGATCCATGGCAGTGCCATAGGATTCTTTGTGCTTCTTCTCTGGGTACACATCTGCGGATCATTTCGTCTGCACATCTTTTAAAGAGATATGGCTCATCCCATAGGTAGTACTTGGCATCTGAAATTAATTTCTTTCTTTGCACTCTGCTGTATTCCCGGGGTATGAACCTCACAGCTTTATAATTTGCAATATCTGCAAACCATGGAGCTTCCTGAATGGCAAAGAGTTGCTTATCTGGGAAAGTCTCAGAGATCAGAGTAGAAGGGAGGGACGCCCCAGCTACTGGTTCTATTCGGGATAGATGATCAGCTACTTGGTTCTCTGTCCCTTTTCTGTCTCTTATTTCTATGTCAAACTCTTGCAGAAGCAACACCCATCTTATGAGCCTGGGTTTTGAATCCTGCTTTGTGAGTAAGTACTTAAGAGCAGCATGGTCAGTGTACACAATCACCTTTGATCCTACTAAATAGGATCTAAACTTGTCAATGGCTTAAACCACTGCAAGTAACTCTTTTTCTGTGGTTGTGTAATTCTTCTGTGCGTCATTTAGAACACGGCTGGCATAATAAATGACATGCAGAAGCTTGTTATGCCTTTGTCCCAACACTGCACCAATGGCATGGTCACTGGCATCACACATTAATTCGAATGGTAATGTCCAGTCTGGTGCAGAGATGACTGGTGCTGTGACCAGCTTGGCTTTCAGGGTCTCAAATGGCTGCAAACACTATATGTCAAACACAAATGGTGTGTCAGTAGCTAGCAGGTTGCTCAGAGGTTTTGCAATTTTCGAAAAATCCTTTATAAACCTTCTGTAGAATCCTGCATGCCCCAGAAAGCTTCTGATTGCCTTAACATTAGCATGTGGTGGTAATTTTTCAATTACCTCTACCTTTGCCTTATCCACCTCTATTCCCCTGCTTGAAATTTTGTGCCCAAGGACAATTCCTTCAGTCACCATAAAGTGACATTTCTCCCAGTTTAAAACCAGGTTAGTCTCTTGTCACCTTTTCAGGACAAGTGCTAGGTGGTTAAGACAGGAGCTGAATGAGTCTCCATATACTGAGAAGTCATCCATGAAGACTTCCAGGAATTTCTCCACCATATCAGAGAAGATGAATAGCATGCATCTCTGAAAGGTTGCAGGAGCATTACACAGACCAAAAGGCATCCTCCTATAGGCAAACACGCCAGAAGGGCAAGTGAATGCTGTTTTTTCTTGTTCTTGAGGATCTAATGCAATTTGGTTGTAGCCTGAATAGCCATCCAAAAAGCAGTAATAATCATGACCAATTAGTCTTTCTAGCATTTGGTCTATGAATGGTAAAGGAAAATGATCCTTTCTGGTGGCTGTATTGAGCCTTCTGTAGTCAATACACATACGCCACCCTGTGATTGTTCTTGTAGGAACCAGTTCATTTTTTTCATTATGAACTATTGTCATGTCTCCCTTCTTGGGGACAACTTGGGCAGAGCTCACCCAGGGGCTATCAGAAATAGGATAAATAATCTCAGCCTCTAGTAATTTAGTGACCTCTTTCTGCACCACCTCCTTCATGGCTGGATTTAGCCGCCTTTGTGGTTGGACCACTGGTTTGGCATTATCCTCCAATAGGATCTTGTGCATGCATCTTGCTGGGCTAATGCCCTTAAGATCACTTATGGACCACCCAAGAGCTGTCTTGTGTGTCCTTAGCACTTGAATCAGTGCTTCCTCTTCCTGTGGATTTAAAGCAGAGCTTATAATCACTGGAAAAGTGTCACCCTCTCCCAGAAATGCATACTTCAGGGATGGTGGTAGTGGTTTGAGTTCAGGTTTGGGAGGCTTATCCTCCTCCTGAGGAATTTTTAAAAATTCTTTTGTTTCCTCTGGTTCTTCCTGATCAGGCTGAGCATCCTTGAAGATGTTCTCAAGCTCTGATTCTAGACTTTCAGTCATATTGATTTCTTCCACCAAAGAGTCAATAATGTCAGCGCCCATGCAGTCATTTGGTGTGTCTGGATGCTGCATAGCTTTTACAGCATTCAACTTGAACTCATCCTCATTGACTCTCAGGGTTACTTCTCCTTTTTGTACATCAATGAGAGTTCGTCCAGTTGCTAGGAAAGGTCTTCCTAGAATGAGAGTTGCACTCTTGTGCTCCTCCATTTCCAGCACCACAAAGTCAGTTGGAAAGGCAAATGGCCCAACCTTGACAATCATGTCCTCAATTATGCCTGATGGATATTTAATGGAGCCATCAGCAAGTTGGAGGCATATCCGGGTTGGTCTGACTTCTTCAGTCAACCCAAGCTTTCTGATAGTGGATGCAGGTATTAGATTGATGCTTGCTCCAAGGTCACACAGGGCTGTCTTGGTGCAAGCACCTTCTAATGTGCATGGTATCATAAAGCTTCCTGGATCTTGAAGCTTTTCTGGTAAGCTTTTCAGAATGACTGCACTGTATTCTTTAGTGAGAATAACTTTTTCAGTTTCTCTCCAATCCTTCTTATGACTTAAGATCTCTTTCATGAACTTAGCATAAGAAGGTATTTGCTCAAGTGCCTCTGCAAACGGAATTTTATTTCAAGAGTCCTTAGGTAGTCTGCAAAGCAGGCATATTGCTTATCCTGCTCCGCTTGGCGGAGTTTCTAAGGATAAGGCATCTTGGCTTTATATTCTTCAACCTTAGTTGCTGCAGGTTTATTCCTTACAGAAGTGGTTGGAGAAGCCTTTTTAGAGGGGTTACTATCAGCACTCTCAGGTGTCTGATTCCCCATTGGCGTTTGAACGCCAGGGTTGGGTGGAAAATGGGCGTTTAACGCCAACTTTTCCCCCTTTTCTGGCGTTTGAACGCCAGAACTGGGCAGGGAATGGGCGTTTAACACCAACTTTTCCCCCCTTTTCTGGCGTTTGAACGCCAAGAGTATTCCTCTCTGGGCTCTTACTGTCCTTAGAGGGATTTTGGATAGTGGTTTGGCTATCCTCTGTCAATTGTTCCTTTATTGGCTTTTTGCTACTTTGAGCAGTGTTATTCAATGTCTTCCGACTCCTCAGTTGAACTGCTTGGCATTCTTCTGTTATCTGTTTAGATAGCTGCTGTTTTGCCTGATTCAACTGTGATTCTATGTTCTTGTTAGCAATTTTAGTTTCTTGGGGCATCTCTTTAAATTCTGCTAACTGTTTTGTCATCAGGTGTAATTGCTGATTAAGCTCAACCATCTGTTCTTGAGGATTAGGATCAGTGGCTACTGCCATAACTTCTTCTTTTGTAGAGAACTCATTGCTAGAGTACAAATGTTGATTTCTAGCAACAGTATCTATAAGCTCTTGAGCCTCCTCAATCGTCTTCCTCATATGTATAGATCCACCAGCTGAGTGGTCTAGAGACATCTGAGCTTTTTCTGTAAGCCTATAGTAAAAGATGTCTAACTGTACCCACTCTGAAAACATTTCAGAGGGGCATTTTCTTAGCATACCTCTATACCTCTCCCAGGCATTATAAAGGGATTCATTATCCTCTTGTTTAAAGCCTTGGATGTCCAGCCTTAGCTGTGTCATCCTTTTTGGAGGGTAAAATTGATTCAGGAATTTGTCTGATAACTGTTTCCATGTCTTTATGCTTGCTGTAGGTTGGTTATTCAACCACCTCTTAGCTTGATCTTTTACAGCAAAAGGAAACAGTAATAATCTATAGACATCCTGATCCACCTCTTTATCACGTACTGTGTCAGCAAGTTGTAAGAATTGTGCCAGAAACTCAGTAGGTTCTTCCTGTGAAAGACCGGAATACTGGCAATTTTCCTGCACCATGATAATGAGTTGAGGGTTTAGCTCAAAGCTGCTTGCTTTGATGGGAGGTATACAGATGCTACTCCCATATGCAGCTGTAATGGGGTTAGCATATGACCCCAAAGTCCTTCTGGACTGCTCAATTCCACTTAGGTCCATGATGGAGGAAGGGAAATGATATAGATTGCAAGTAGATTATTTTTTTTCTTTTTTTCTTTAACTAAAAGTGACCGAAAAAAAATAAAATAAAATAAATGGAAAATAAATAAAATTTCGAAAATTAAAAGAAAATAAGATCAAAGCAAAATGAGAACCAAATCAATTAGTTAATTGAAAAGATTTTGGAATTAGCAATTGAAAATATATGATTGAAAATTATTTTGAAAAAGATTTGATTTTTGAAAAGAGGAAAGAGAAGAAACAACAAAATGACACGAAACTTAAAATTTTTAGAAAATCAAGCACAAATTTTCGAAAATTTTAAAGGAAAAACACAAAGAGGACACCAAACTTAGAATTTTTAAAGAACAAGAAAGGACTAAGAACATGCAAATTCGAAAAATTAAGAGAAAACAAAAACAGCAAAATGACACAAAACTTAAAATATGAAACTAAACTCAAATAAAAGACTCTAAACCAACAAAAACAAAACAGTCCTAATCTAAGCAACAAGATAGACCGTCAGTTGTCCAAACTCGAACAATCCCCGACAACGGCGCCAAAAACTTGGTGCACGAAATTGCAATCACACTTTTGCAATCCCGCACAACTAACCAGCAAGTGCATTGGGTCGTCCAAGTAATACCTTACGTGAGTAAGGGTCGATCCCACGGAGATTGTCGGCTTGAAGCAAGCTATGGTTATCTTGTAACTCTTAGTCAGGATATCAATAATTATCAGGGTTGATTGTAAAAAGCAAAAGAACATGAAATAAGTACTTGTTTTGCAGTAATGGGGAACAGGTTGAGGTTTTGGAGATGCTCTATCTTCTGAACCTCTGCTTTCCTACTGTCTTCTTCTTCAAACACGCAAGGCTCCTTCCATGGCAAGCTGTATGTAGGGTTTCACCGTTGTCAATGGCTACCTCCCATCCTCTCAGTGAAAATGTTCAACGCGCTCTGTCACAGCACGGCTAATCATCTGTCGGTTCTCAATCGGGTTGGAATAGAATCCAGTGATTCTTTTGCGTCTGTCACTAACGCCCAGCCTTCAGGAGTTTGAAGCTCATCACAGTCATTCAATCCTTGAATCCTACTTAGAATACCACAGACAAGGTTTAGACCTTCCGGATTCTCTTGAATGCCGCCATCAATTCTAGCTTATACCACGAAGATTCCGGTTAAGGAATCCAAGAGATATCTACTCAATCTAAGGTAGAACAGAGGTGGTTGTCAGGAACACATTCATAGGTGAGAATGATGATGAGTGTCACGGATCATCACATTCATCAGGTTTAGGAACAAGTGATATCTTAGAATAGAAGCAAGCATGATGGAATGAAAAACAGTAGTAATTGCATTAATCCATCAAGACACAGCAGAGCTCCTCACCCCCAACCATGGGGTTTAGAGACTCATGCCGTAGAAAATATAATGAGAAACGTGTAATGTGTCATGATGTCCAGATACAATGTCAAAAGATCCTATTAATAGTGAACTAGTGACCTAGGGTATACAGAAATGAGTAAATGATGTAAAAATCCACTTCTGGGTCCACTTAGTGTGTGCTTGGGCTGAGCATTGAAGCTTTCATGTGTAGAGACTTTTTCTGGAGTTAAACGCCAGCTTTTATGCCAGTTTGGGCGTTTAACTCCAATTTTTATGCCAGTTCCAGCGTTAAACGCTGGGAATTCTGAAGCTGATTTGCAACGCCAGTTTGGGCCATCAAATCTCGGACAAAGTATGGACTATTATACATTGCTGGAAAGCCCAGGATGTCTACTTTCCAACGCCGTTGAGAGCGCGCCAATTGGGTTTCTGTAGCTCCAGAAAATCCACTTTGAGTGTAGGTAGGTCAGAATCCAATAGCATCTGCAGTCCTTTTCAGCCTCTGAAACAGATTTTTGCTCAGGACCCTCAATTTCAGCCAGAAAATACCTAAAATCACAGAAAAACACACAAACTCATAGTAAAGTCCAGAAAAGTGAATTTTAACTAAAAACTAATAAAAATATAATAAAAACTAATTAAAACATACTAAAAACATACTAAAAACAATGCCAAAAAGCGTATAAATTATCCGCTCATCAGCGTGCTAATTTGTTTTACTCAAATTTTTGTTAATGTTTAAAATATAATGTGGGTGTTTCAATGTCGCAATTGTAACGTCAAATAAAATTAAAAGGGATAAAAGTAACAAATAAACATATAAATGCAAGGTGCCAGTCGTGAAATAAATTACAGAAATTGTAACAAACAGGAAATTAAAAAGAAGATGAAGGAAGAAACATGAACATAAAAGAGAATAACAAGTGAAAGTAGAGGAATTTTATTAATAAAATCTGGAAAGAAACAAATTACAAGTGTTTGAACTCAGAGGAATTACTTAATATTCCTAATTTTACTCTGTGATGCCAAGGGGCTGAGAGCGTTTTGGGTTTCTAATTATTTTTCAAGAAGAACTGAACTGATTACAATATTTTCCTAAAGCTCTATTTATAGACCAGCATAATGTCAGCTGAAAATGACTCTTTGTACACCACTTGCGAAAATTTTGAATTGCACTCGTAACTGTTTCTGCACTTGTTTCCATGACGACTGTCTTGTACCCTATTTTGACGCTCCATGTTGATAACTGCTCCTTCATATATCGCGTCCTATAATTCAGACTTAATTCAAATTTCGAATAAAAACTGCTTTTTTGTTAATGAATTAAAAGTTTCTCCTAATATATTGAATATGGCTTCATATGTTAATAATAATATTATCTTATATTTATTTACTTAAAACAAATTATTTTTTTTCCTAAGTGATAATAATTTTTTGCCTAACAGTAACATATAATCATTTTCAATTAATTTTTGTCCTAATAACTTTTGTATATCATGTGGTAAAAGTCATACACGCAGAAATTGGAGGTCATGTGATACACGGTCAAGAGGGCATTTTCGACATTTTAAAGCTAAAAGGAAGAATGGTAATCTCGTCGCATTCAAAGATTTAATTTGAATACTAGAAAAATTGTATCATGCCAGTCTTGGACATCAAGAAGACCAAGAGTCCGTCTCAAAAACAGTAGTGTTGAAATGGCGACAACTCATAAGGCTTATTAGGCTAAGGCAGGACAACAAGAAGCCCAATAAAGCTTTTTAAATTAAATAGGAGGCATAATTTATTATTAATTTTCAAATTTTTTAGGCATTTATCTTAATTTGTTTTGCTGTTAGAGTTTGTTAAAAGATTTGATTTACTTCTGATTTGCTTAGTAGTATTTTTAAGGATTTTATATTTAAATCAAATTTGATCTAATATAATAAGATCGAATCTGATTTAAATTAGTTATCATATCTTTAAGATTTTAAATTTAAATCAAATATGATCTAATCCAATAAAATCAAATATGTTTTAAATTAGTTATCTTATCTTTAGAAGATTTAAATTAAGTTATCTTATCTTATAATTTAGCTAGCTTGTTAGTGACCTATTTAGACACCTTTGGTGAGACAATTTACACAACTTTTGATGAATAAAATTTCCTTAGTGTTTTATGCACACTTTTTAGTGTGATTAAGTGAGGTGAGTGATTTGCTCCGCTTGTTGCATGAAGAAGATTGAAGGATCCAACACTATGGTGATTCTGCGTGGTGGTTTCTTTCAGTTTTCATCCCTCTGATCTAGGTTGTCAAGGACAGGTTCTTTGAAGGTCTAGTTGGGAATCTCTTTCGGTGACTTAGGTTGTTAAGAACAGGTTTCTTAGAGGTCTAGTAGGAAAAATCCTTATCTATCCTTTTATGTTTTTGTTGTGTCTTTTCTGGTTGTGTCTTTTTTCCATATTTTTTTTATCCCTTCAATCTTTGTTCTAATAATTTTTTATCATCTGGTATCAGTTACAGGTCATAGATAAATTCTTATTTATCTACACATTCCATGGGTCTTGTTTAGTCTCTTTATTTTTTTTCTCTTTAATTTCTGCAAATTCACTTTAGAGTCCACAAAGAAAAAAAGAAAAGAGCAAAAAAAATGATCGAGCATTACGATAGTGATAATGAAATAATCTCATATGCAAAAAGGGTTCTTAGTTGTAAATCCCTGCATTTAAAGGGAGGAACTTGAAGTTTATTTTGGATGGGAAAGGAAGGTAGAGTTGATTTTTGCAAATTGCTTCCTTTCAGAGGAAAAGAAGGTTCGACTGGTACAAGCCAATTTTTCCGATGATGTCCGTATATGGTGGACTGTATTAGGAAAATCAAGAAGACGGTAGGGAAAGAGCCCAGTTTGCAGCTAGGAGACGATGAAGAAAATCATGAGGAGACAGTTTGTGCCATCATCATACCACATGAGGAATCGAGTTGTGCCATCATCATACCACAACGAATTTTTTAGAAAAATTTTTAAGTTACAACAAGATTCATAATCAGTAATGGAGTACGACAAAGAGTTTCTATATTTGATGGACAAGGCTAATACTAAAAAGAGTCCTGAGGTTCTTATAGAATGATTTTTGTATTACGCGAAGAACTTGTAGATAAAGTATAACGTTACCATTATGCGACCATGGAGAATTTGGTCGAATTGGCCATTGACATGGAGCATATACAACAATTTATAGCAATTTGGGATTCCAAAGGAGCAAAATTTGAGGATCAAACAAAATTCCAAGTTTCTGATTTCAAGAATAATATTATCGATCAACATAAGAAGAGGATTTCTTCTATGCCTATCTTTAAATATTCTTTAAAGTCAGAGATTGAAGAATTTGTTGAGTATGCTGTAGATGGAGATGAGTCCTTGAAAGATTCAAAAGTGCATAATTTCTCAATTGGGTCTTTATGATGTGAGAAATTTGAAAAATATGGGAGAAAAAAAAACTGAGAAAGAGAGTAAGTGTTTGAATGAAAAGAATCCGTGTTTGAATGAAAAGAGTCCATGTTTGATTGAAAGCGAGAGTTTTAAGAGAAAAGAAGATAATAGTGAGCGAGAGGAGTCAATGAGCGAGAAAGAAACTGAGAGCAATAAACACACTTGTGAGAGAGATCTAGAAAGTTTTAGCTTAGACAAGAGTGTATTAGTATTATTGAATTTCACATAGTCCTTAGTTTCTCATACATCTAACAATGAAATTTGTAGTATTTTTATAACAATTTTTCCAGGCTTTGTAGATTCATGGTCAATAATGGAGGCATTAATATGGATGAAAAGGAAGAAAGACAAATTGCACACTTTGGACAAGATGGTGAACGTATGGTTGGAAAGATTGAACTTCCACACATGACGGACATAGCCACAATTCAGTGGATAGAGAAGAGCCATTAAACTATGGTATTTGAACCCAGAGATTGGATTTAGATTCCTTGAAGGAAAGAAGAGCTTCTCATTCAAGAATCAAGGACGAATCTTTTTGAAGAGGGAGAGGATGACACATGGTTGGGAGGACACTTTTGTCATTTTAGAGCTAAGGGGTAGAATGGTAATCTCGTCACATTCAAATATTTGAATACTAGAAGAATTATACCATGCCGGTCTTGGACATCAAGAAGACTAAGAGTCCGTCTCAAAAACAGTGGTGCTGAAATGGCGACAACTTATAAGGCCCATTGGGTTAAGGCATGATAACAAGAAGCCCAATAAAGCTTTTCAAATTCAATAGGAGGCATAATTTATTATTAATTTTCAAATTTTTTAGGCATTTGTTTTAATTTGTTTTGCTGTTAGAATTTGTTGAAAGATTTGATTTACTTCTGATTTGCTTAGAAGTATTTTTAGGGATTTTAAATTTAAATCAAATCTGATCAATCTAATAAGATCAAATCTGATTTAAATTAGTTATCATATCTTTAGAATTTTAAAATTTAAATCAAATCTGATCTAATCTAATAAGATCAAATTTGATTTAAATTAGCTATCTTATCTTTAGGAGATTTAAATTAAGTTATCTTATCTTATATTTTAGCTAGTTTGTTAGGGGCCTATTTAAACACCTTTGGTGAGACAATTTATACAACTTTTGATGAATAAAATTTCTTTAGTACTTTATGAATATTTTTTTAGTGTGATTAAGTAAGGTGAGCGATTTACTTCGCTTGTTTCATGAAGAAGATTGAAGGATCCAACACTATGGTGATTTTGCGTGGTGGTTTCTTTCAACTTTCTTCCCTCTGATCTAGGTTGTCAAGGATAGGTTCTTTGAAGGTCTAGTAGGGAGTCCCTTCTGATGACCTAAGTTGCTAAGAACAGGTTTCTTAGAGGTCTAGTAGGAAAAACCCTTATCTATCCTTTTATGTTTTCGCTGTGTCCTTTCTGGTTGCGTCTTTTCTCCATCTTTTTTCTTATCCCCTTATCATTCGTTCTAATAATTTCTTATCACTGCGACCCAACACTCCTAGCAGAGCATGGAGAACGGCAAAAACTCCTTTGTTTCTATCATCGATCTTGATGCAGTGTAGTACCAAATGCATTCAAGCCATACAAGAATCGTGTCTACAGGTTCGAGTCATTTTCGGCAGTAAACCTACACACCTCCACCTTGAGGGCTTTGTCCACCTCATTCACTAGCCCTGTAGATCTCGAAGACGTCAATTTGCGGGAGCAGATTCACAACCTCACCTAAAATATTTTGGACCAGGGTCACCATCTGCATTTAATTGAGTAGAGGTATAATAAGCTTTTCGCATGCTTAGAAGAAAGGGATGCTCGTAATGCAAAGATAGAGTTCCTGAGGTAGGAGCTTAGGTAGGAGCTAGAGTAGATCCAGTAGATGCGGCACGAGATGGTAGTGTATTATAACCAGATGTGTGCTGTTGGCAGTGCCACTGCTGGAAGGGGCTCCTCGTTCTCTGCATAGACACTAGGACAAGCACCAACACAACCACCTTGACTGCCACCTCAGCAAGATAAGAAGGATGATGACGACGATGATTATCAGGGCCTGTAGTGATTTGGGTTTTGTTATGCTTTCTTTGATAGTATTGGTAGCTTATCTCTTTGACTTTTTCTTCTGTACACTTGTTAATTTAGATTATAGTTGACCATTTTTTATGAAATATACTATTTGATTTTCATTAATTTAGAATTAACTATTAATTCTTGACATGTTGATGATGGTATATTCGGTTCTAACAAGTATTCTGTATAGCCATTCAAAAACCAAAAGAATTAAAATATTAAGTTTATCGTCGGATTTACTGCCGAATAAATTTGCTAGTATGTTTTAATTTACTTAATATAAAAGAATATATTACCGTCAAATTTACCAGAGATAAATCTGACGGTAACAAGGTGTGCAACCCAAATTCATGGCGCCAATCAAATTCTTACATTTGCAGCTAATTTTGCCAAAAATTACCATTGAACTAAAAAATCGTCTGAGTCTGTTTGCCGCTAAATCTGACGGTAATAAATCTTACAACCGACTCTTTTAGTAAATCAGCCAAAAAATTCGATGGTATTTAGCGAATTTTTTGTATTCAAATTAAATAGTAACAAATATTAAACATAAGTATTATAATAATATAATTATTAATTAGCTATGAAAATTATATTTGGGTAAAGTATATTTTTTGTTGTTGAAGTTTGTCAAAAGTTTCAAAAATATCTTTAACTTTTATTTTGTTTCAATTTTGAACTAAAAGTTTTCGAGTTGTATCAACTATACCCCTGACAGCTAAATTTTCAAAGAATTTAAGACCAAGCTAATAATAATGCATGAAAATTATTCTTGATTTTCTTGTGTTAATGGTTATTCTTGTAAAATTATTGTTGAATTGGTCTTAAATGTTTGGAAAATTTAGCCACTAGGGTTATATTTGATGCAAATAAAAAATTCTAGAACAAAATTGAAACAAAATAAAACTTAGGGATATTCTTAAAGCTTTTGTCAAACTTTAGGCAAAAAAAGTATAAAATTATCCAAAAATTATCCAAAAATATAAAATTCCAAACTATAACTTTTTTATTATTTTCAGAGAATAATAAAAAATTTAAAAATTATATAATTATTCATTAATTATAATAGTAGCAAATTATAATAACATAATGAACATTTGAATATAATAATATAATATTATAATTAAAACTATTTTAAAAATAATATCCGGAAATATTTTTAATTTGTTATAAAATATATGGTTATCAAAATAATAATAATAATAATAATAATAATAATAATAATAATAATAATAATAATATCAACTTAAAATAATATTTCTAAATACAACTGTTTAAGTGAAAGTAACATAATAATATTTTAAATTTAACCAAACAAAATAAAAAATCTAAAAATATATTTTTTATTATTTTCAAAAAATAATTAGTGATTAAAAATTCTAATTATTTATTAATTACACTAATAGCAAATTATAAAAATATAATGAACATTAGAACTATTTAACTTATAATAATATAATATCAGAATTAAAAATTTAACAAAATAATATCCAATTTTTTTAATATTATTCATTAATTTTCGTAATTATAAATCAAAATAAAATAATATTACTAAATACAACTATTTAAGATAAAATAATATAATATTATAATAAATATCCAAAAAATATAAAAAACCGAAATATATATTTTTATTATTTTCTCTATATAATTAGTGATTAAAACATTAGAACTATTCATTAGCTACACTAATAGAAAATTATAATAATATAATGAACATTACAAATATTTAAGTTATATTAATATAATATTATACTCAAAACTATTTAAAAACAATAATATCCGAAAATATTTTTATTTCTTTCAGAAAATATAACTATTAAAATATTAATATTATTTATTAATTATAATAATTACAAATTAAAATAATATTGTTAAATACAATTATTTTAGTTAAAATAGTATAGCATTGTTGTTCATATCCTGTCCCAATAAATAAAAGTCAGGCCGAATAAGACAAAAAATCTCGTAATAAAGTGGCCCGTTGCAATAAAACCCGACCTTTTAACACTACAACAAAACAGCATTTTGATCGGTTTTTTTTTAATGCTTGGTGACGGTTTTGACTGTCACTAAATGATTTTGCAACGGCTAAAAAAACGTCACAGATTTGAGCGTCGTCAGTTGGCATAGTGATGGTTTTGGACCACCGTTGGTAAGGAGTGTCGCTAAATTGTTTGTGACGGTTTTTAAAGTATAAAACCATCACTAATTTGTAACACTTGTAAAAGTATTTTTTATATTGTATTTCGCGACATTTTGAAACTGTCGTTAAATTACTAAATCCTGTGACAGTTTTTAGGCATATTTAGTGATTATTTGAACCGTCACTAAGTTAATAGTTCTTATGACAATTTTTAGGCATATTTAGTGACTATTTAAACCACCACAATATTTTTAGTGACAGTTTTCAATTTAAAACCGTTACCAAGTTATTTATTCCTGTGACAGTTTTTTCCTGTATTTAGTGACTATTTTAAACTGTCATAATCTTTCGAACATCAAAATTTCTATTATCAAAAGTTAAATTCTCTATAAATGACATTATTTTTCAACAAATCCAAATTTAATCCCACAAGATTTACAAAAATGGCAACAATGTATTTCAAAAATTGAATTCTACAAGTTTTAATTACATAGTCATAATCCATATGTAAATTCAAAAAATTTCAACTTAATCCAAACTTGTAAACTTAAAAATTCAATCATAAAACTCTTTTAAACATTTACGCACTTGCACAGAACCTCTTGATCAGTCAGGGCACCAGAAATCATTCGTTGTTTACGTGCTTGCACCACCTCCATTCTTTCCTCAATTGTCCCCTGTAATGTGATACATAAGAGCAAGTCAACCACTCAGGTCAGTCAGTTGAAACTAAACCCCAACTGATGGCTTTGCTACCAAACTCTATGCTAGTTCATTACCAGATTACTTTAACCCACTAAATCAATTTAAATATAAAATAAAATTTTCCCCAAAATTACTTTAACCTACTAAATAATTTTTGCCTCAACTATCTCCTCAACTGCTTGTTTTTCTATGGCCGGAGTCCACCATGGGTCCTATTCAATTACAAAATAATTTTTCCCCAAGATTACTATAAAATAATTACATTCTTAATATCGATTATAATAAATAGCAATAAAAATCATATATCCATTTGATTGATTGTTCATACAAATAAAATTCCATTGCAACTACAATCCAAACCCAGTATACATGCTCAATTAGCTACTCTCATATAAGATTGATCGCTCCATATTCATTGGGTGATCTAGTATGCTAAATCTAAAATATATACTAAAACAGAACAATTAATGGACTACAAAATTGTGTGCAAATAGACGCCCTATCTGAATGGCATCTTAATACTTTGTTTATCTTATCTAAAATCAGGTTTTATACCTAAAGCTAGACAAAGACTCATTAGGCAACAGAATTGGATTTGCACGTACCATGACAAAATCATTTGAAGCAGCTGTTAGGTTTATACCCACTCCACCAGCTTTTAGTGACATCAACAACACTTGGTGCAATAAATAGGAAGAAACTGTTTAAAAAGAGAAACGCAGTCCATTGGCTAAAAACAATGCTCTTGGAACCTGATGCTCGAAGACTTTCCAGTTCATGCAAAAGAAAGTTACCTTGCATGACTCTATCAATCTGAAACCAACTATTAGTAGGAGCAGTAATAAGTTCCTACCAGCTAACTATTTTTCTGTAAAAGTAGCAATTTTGTAAGGAGAATGCATTATAAGATACATTTTAAATGATTGCAATAAAACTACTGATATTTTAGCGAGAAAGTACCTACAAATAGTACATAAACCAGAAGTGGAATTGTGCCAACTTGCCAAGAGGCATTCCTGGCATAGGCGGTGAGCACAAGGAGTCAACACTGCATCTTCGAAGGCTTCAAGACATATTGAACAAAACTTCAATGTCTTTTACACAAGCATATCCTCATTTTCATCATAGTTTTCATTGATTATTGGAAGATCATCATCTACAACTATCCTCGCCAATTTTATATTTGTATTTTCATTTGGAAAAAGAGACTCTAAGTCTTGTGGTGGATAGTTATCATTGGATACTGTAATTTCATCATCTTCACCCATATTATCTCCACCCATGTTATACAAATCTCTTGGCTTCAAGTGAATTGGTATGCACAATCCTGTTTCCTTCTCATCATCCATATAATATACCATCTGGGCTTCAGAAGCTTTAATATATGGCTCGTCATCTTCTTGTTCACCAGTATGTATGAGCCTTGTAAAGTTCACAGCTAAAAAACCCCAATTGTCCTTTGTGATTCCTCTAGGACTAGTTGTGTTTGCCCATTGACATTTAAACAAGAGAATTGTAAAGCCATTGTAGAAAATCTCAATGATGTCTACCAACTTTCCATAATAAGGTACCGCACCAAAGTTTATTCGGGTATCTTTACTACTTGAGTAACTTCTTGTTCCAAATGTACCAAAGACTCCGCTATTTTGAATTTTTAATCCATTAATCCTTGCCAAAGTTCGAAAGCTATATCCACTAACATCATATGAAGAGAACTTTCTTGCTTGGTCATATGGTCCTTGAGAAAGACTGATAAGAATGTCTTTATCCACATCAGGAAGTTTGTTGAGATTAGTACAAATCTAAAAGCACATTAACATGATTGTGTTAGTCATAGACATATTATAAAAATAGAAAATGAAATAAGTGAAATTTCTGTTGCATGATTAGAGAACCAATCAACAAATTCTCTATGAACCTTTTTGTCTATCTCAGTAGTATCCCTTGTTCGGCTTCTTAATCTTTTCTTCACAATATCTCTATAATCCCTAAGATAGTTATCAACTGCACGATAATTTGTTAAAACATGTCTATAAGCCTGCCTCTTCTCAATTGGTGATAAAGTAAAATATGTGAAACCAGTATTTGATTCTCTAACTTGAGGAAACAGCTTAGATATTCGTGAATTGGGATCTATCTGGGTAGGCTCATTACCAACACGCTTACGTCGATTCCATATTGTCTCAATATTGTCCAGGTATCTTGAACAAAATATAAGGATCTCTTGCATAAGATAACCTTCAGCAATAGAGCCCTCTGGTTGTGCTTTATTACGCACATAAGATTTTAGTTGTCCCAAGTACCTATTAATTAAGCCAAAACTATTAATATTAATAGGAAATTTATACACTATTTTAAAATTTAGGTAAAGAAATTTATTCTTTGTTACCTTTCTATCGGATACATCCACCAGTAGTGTACAGAACCTCCAAGCTTAACTTCTTCAACAAGGTGAACCACCAAATGAATCATAACTATAAAAAAAGGATGGAGGAAATAACATTTTCATGTGGCATAGAGTGAGCACAATTTGATCTTACAACTTGTCTAAATCCTTAATAATCAATCTTTTATCACATAACTTCCTAAAGAACGAGCACAATTCAATCAAGATTGCTGAAACTTCACTAAGCAAACTCGTTCACATGGCTAATGGTAGCAATTGTTGCATGAATATGTGATTATCATGGCTTTTTAGCATCCCATTGATCTTAAGGTTGTCAACATCAATGCACCTAGATATGTTACTTGAATGCCCGTCTGGCACACTAATATTTTTTAAAGTTGACAGAAAAGCCTTCTTGCATTTATTAGTCAACGTAAAGATAGCTGGAGCGTACTCTCCATTCTCATCTGGCCAAAGATCTTGTTTACAGCCTAAAGTGTTAAGATCTTTTCGAGCATTGAGGTGGTCTTTTGACTTGGTGTTGTCATTTAGCAACGTGTATATCACATTATCACATACATTTTTTTCTAGATGCATCACATCAAGATTGTGACGCAATTGGTTATACTTCTAATAGGGAAGTGGTAAACCCCAATTTTATGGTTTATCTTGTATTGAATTTAGGGAATTTTATCAACTTTTTCCACATTTATTCACTAAAATAGCACAGTTTTGTAAATGCTCCTTTATTTGTGCTTAAGTGTGAAAACATGCTTTTTAGGTCATAAAATAGCTAAATTTAATTAATCTTTCTTCCATTCGATGCCTTGATATATTTTTTAAGTGATTTCAGATTTAGAAGGCAAAGATTTGATTGAGGGAATGAAGAAAAAGCATGTAAAAATGGAGAACTCATGAAAGAATGAAGGAATTGCTAAGCTATCAATCCTGACCTCTTCGTACTAAATCGATCATAACGTGAGCTACAAAGGTCCAAATGAGACGGTTTTAGTTGCATTAGAAAGCTAACATACGGGGCTTCAAAATGATATAAAATTTGCAATAGTTATCTGGCGTTTAGGTGACGCGCACGCATGCGTGTTTTTTTTTTGCAATATGCAGAATGCAATACTTAATATGAATGCTATGCATGATTCCAGGTTCAATCAAAACTCAAAAACGAACAAAATAGACTAGAATTAAAACTGGAAAAAGGGATGATCATACCATGGTGGGTTGTCTCCCACCTAGCACTTTTAGTTAAAGTCCTTAAGTTGGACATTTGGTAAGCTCCTTGTTATGGTGGCTTGTGCTTGTATTCATCCAAAAATCTCCACCAATGTTTGGAATTTTAGTAGCCTCCGGGATCCCAAACTAGGCGCAGAAAGCCTTCAAGTAAGTTAAAGTAAGTGACAAGGCCCCAACAGTGTTGATTGCCAGAATGAACTCCGGGGTCCCAAACCTTGATTTTGCACCCGTCTTCTTGTTGAGCAACATTGTTCCATCCGGGTGGTAAGCAGTCTGAATTCTTACTGAAGCAGCCAAATAACTTCATAGACACATTCAGTTGAGCTCTACACCAACCTTTACGTTTAAACTTAAAGCTTCCAACCATAATGAACCTTGCAGGACAATTCTTACCACTGACCATCTTGCTCTTACTCTTAATGCCAGAAAGAGCTCTAAGTTGACCATCCGTCTCCAGTAGCCCATATTCAAGTGGAATTAGAAAGCTAAGGGATATGAGTTTTACCCACTTGAATATTGTGAAGGATGATGGCAACTTAGGGGGAGGGGTTTCTAATGAACTTGCAAGCTCCACTCCTTTGTGTTCTTCTTTGACAACTACCACCTCTTTGCAAGCTTCTTCAATATCAATCTCTTCCTCTTGGTAGCTTTCTTCCAATTCAATTTCTTCTTCATTGTTCACCAAGGGCATGGGAGGTTGTGCTTCTTCTTCTTTAATCTCCATGTCAAGTTCAACGGGAGAGGATTCAAATGTAGATAAGAATTCAATAATGATTGAATCCATCTCTTGATCATCCCCTTCAAAGTCTTCAACCATGATATGCTTTGGAGTTGTACACCTTCCTCAACATCAATTGCAAATGTCTTAGAATTCTGAAAAATACCTAATCTAAGAAACAAGATGAACCGTCAGTTGTCCATACACGAAACAATCCCCGGCAACGGCGCCAAAAACTTGGTGCACGAAATTGTGATCACTACTTTTCACAACTCAAATAATCCCTAGTAATGGCCCCAAAGACTTGGTGCTCAATACCATGGCATAAACACAACTTCGCACAACTAACCAGCAAGTGCACTGGGTCATCCAAGTAATAAACATTACGCGAGTAAGGGTCGATCCCACAGAGATTGTTGGTATGAAGCAAGCTATGGTCACCTTGTAAATCTCAGTCAGGCAGACTCAAATGGTTATGGATGATATATGAATAAAACATAAAGATAAAGACAGAGATACTTATGTAATTCATTGGTAAGAACTTCAGATAAGCGAATGGAGATACTTTGTCCCTTCCGTCTCTCTGCTTTCCTACTGTCTTCATCCAATCCTTCTTACTCCTTTCCATGGCAAGCTGTACGCAAGGGTTTCACCGTTGTCAGTGGCTACCTCCCATCCTCTCAGTGGAAATGTTCAACGCACCCTGTCACGGCACGGCTATCCAGCTGTCGGTTCTCGATCATGTCGGAATAGAATCCAGTGATTCTTTTGCGTCTGTCACTAACGCCCCACAATCGTGAGTTTGAAGCTCGTCACAGTCATTCAGTCATTGAATCCTACTCAGAATACCACAGACAAGGTTTAGACCTTCCGGATTCTCTTGAATGCCGCCATCAATTCTAGCTTATACCACGAAGACTCTGATCTCATGGAATGGCTGGCTTGGTTGTCAGGCGAGCGCTCGTTTGTCAGGCGAGCAGCAACCATGCGTCATGTATCAGAAATCCAAGAGATATCCACCCAATCTAAGGTAGAACGGAGGTGGTTGTCAGTCACACGTTCATAGGTGAGAATGATGATGAGTGTCACGGATCATCACATTCATCAAGTTGAAGAACAAGTGATATCTTGGAATAAGAACAAGCTGAATTGAATAGAAGAACAATAGTAATTGCATTAATACTCGAGGTACAGCAGAGCTCTACACCTTAATCTATGGTGTGTAGAAACTCCACCGTTGAAAATACATAAGAACAAAAGTGATCATTGGCTTCGGCCCCAGAGAGGGAACCAGAAAAACCAAGATGAAAATACAATAGTAAAAGGTCCTATTTATAGAAAACTAGTAGCTTAAGAATTACAAAGATGAGTAAATGACATAAAAATCCACTTCCGGGCCCACTTGGTGTGTGTCTGGGCTGAGCATTGAAGCATTTTCGTGTAGAGACTCTTCTTGGAGTTAAACACCAGCTTTTGTGCCAGTTTGGGCGTTTAACTCCCACTTTGGTGCCAGTTCCGGCGTTTAACGCTGGGAATCCTGAAGGTGACTTTGAACGCCGGTTTGGGCCATCAAATCTTGGGCAAAGTATGGACTATCATATATTGCTGGAAAGCCCAGGATGTCTACTTTCCAACGCCATTGAGAGCGTGCCAATTGGGCTTCTGTAGCTCCAGAAAATCTACTTCGAGTGCAGGGAGGTCAGAATCCAACAGCATCTGCAGTCCTTTTCAGTCTCTGAATCAGATTTTTGCTCAGGTCCCTCAATTTCAGCCAGAAAATACCTGAAATCACAGAAAAACACACAAACTCATAGTAAAGTCCAGAAAAGTGAATTTTAATTAAAAACTAATAAAAATATACTAAAAACTAACTAAATCCTACTAAAAACATACTAAAAAAACAATGCCAAAAAGCGTACAAATTATCCGCTCATCACAACACCAAACTTAAATTGTTGCTTGTCCCCAAGCAACTGAAAATCAAATAAGATAAAAAGAAGAGAATGTGCAATGAATTCCAAAAACATCTATGAAGATCAGTATTAATTAGATGAGCGGGGCTTTTAGCTTTTTGCCTCTGAACAGTTTTGGCATCTCACTCTATCCTTTGAAATTCAGAATGATTGGCTTCTTTAGGAACTCAGAATCCAGATAGTGTTATTGATTCTCCTAGTTAAGTATGATGATTCTTGAACACAGCTACTTTTTGAGTCTTGGCCGTGGCCCAAAGCACTCTGTCTTCCAGTATTACCACCGGATACATACATGCCACAGACACATAATTGGGTGAACCTTTTCAGATTGTGACTCAGCTTTGCTAGAGTCCCCAATTAGAGGTGTCCAGGGTTCTTAAGCACACTCTTTTTGCCTTGGATCACAACTTTATTTCTTTCTTTTTCTTTCTTCTTTTTTTTTCCATTCTTTTCTTTTTTTTTCCTTTTTTTGTA
Organism: Arachis stenosperma; assembly: GCF_014773155.1. Taxonomy (NCBI): domain Eukaryota; kingdom Viridiplantae; phylum Streptophyta; class Magnoliopsida; order Fabales; family Fabaceae; genus Arachis; species Arachis stenosperma. The sequence continues at coordinate 74,403,540 of NC_080381.1, read as the reverse complement.
TTCACTGCTTTTTCTTGCTTCAAGAATCATTTTTATGATTTTTCAGATCCTCAGTAACATGTCTCCTTTTTCATCATTCTTTCAAGAGCCAACAATTTTAACATTCATGAACCACAAATTCAGAAGACATATGCACTGTTCAAGCATACATTCAGAAAACAAAAGTGTTGCCACCACATCAAAATAATTAATCTGTTATAAAATTCAAAATTCATGCAATTCTTCTCTTTTTCAATTAAGAACATTGTTTATTTTAAGAGAGGTGATGGATTCATAGGACATTCATAACTTTAAGGCATAGACACTAAGACACTAATGATCATAAGACACAAACATAGATAAACATAAGCATGAAAATTCGAAAAACAAGAAAATAAAGAACAAGGAGATTAAAGAACGGGTCCACCTCAGTGATGGCGGCTTGTTCTTCCTCTTGAAGGTCTTATGGAGTGCTTGAGCTCCTCAATGTCTCTTCCTTGTCTTTGTTGCTCCTCTCTCATGATTCTCTGATCTTCTCTAATTTTATAGAGGAGAATGGAATGTTCTTGGTGCTCCATCCTTAGCTGTCCCATGTTGGAACTCAGTTCTCCTAGGGAGGTGTTCAGTTGCTCCCAATAGTTTTGTGGAGGAAAGTGCATCCCTTGAGGTATCTCAGGGATTTCATAATGAGTGGGGTCTCTTGTTTGCTCCATCCTTTTCTTAGTGATGGGCTTGTCCTCATCAATGAGGATGTCTCCTTCTATGTCAACTCCAACTGAATAACAGAGGTGACAAATGAGATGAGGAAAGGCTAACCTTGCCAAGGTAGAGGACTTGTCCGCCACCTTATAGAGTTCTTGGGCTATAACCTCATGAACTTCTATTTCTTCTCCAATCATGATGCTATGAATCATGATGGCCCGGTCTATAGTAACTTCGGACCGGTTGCTAGTGGGAATGATTGACCGTTGGATAAACTCCAACCATCCTCTAGCCACGGGCTTGAGGTCATGCCTTCTCAATTGAATCGGCTTCCCTCTTGAATCTCTCTTCTATTGGGCGCCCTCTTTACAAATTTCGGTGAGGACTTGGTCCAACCTTTGATCAAAGTTGACCCTTCTAGTGTAAGGATGTTCATCTCCTTGCATCATGGGCAAGTTGAATGCCAACCTTACATTTTCCGGACTAAAATCTAAGTATTTCCCCCGAACCATTGTAAGCCAATTCTTTGGGTCCGGGTTCACACTTTGATCATGGTTCTTGGTGATCCATGCATTGGCATAGAACTCTTGAACCATTAAGATTCCGACTTGTTGAATGGGGTTGGTAAGAACTTCCCAACCTCTTCTTCGGATCTCATGTCGGATCTCCGGATATTCACTCTTTTTGAGTTTGAAAGGGACCTCGGGGATCACCTTCTTCAAGGCCACAACTTCATAGAAGTGATCTTGATGCACCCTTGAGATGAATCTCTCCATCTCCCATGACTCGGAGGTGAAAGCTTTTGCCTTCCCTTTCCTCTTTCTAGAGGTTTCTCCGGCCTTGGATGCCATAAATGGTTTTGGAAAAACAAAAAGCAATGCTTTTACCACACCAAACTTAAAAGGTTTGCTCGTCCTCGAGCAAATGAAGAAGAAAGAGAGTAGAGGAAGAAGAAATAGAGGAGAGGGATGTGGCTATGTGGTTTGGCCAAAGGGGGAGAAGTAGTGTTTAGGTTGTGTGAAAATGAAGGAATGAAGATGGGTTTATATAGGGGTGAAGAGTGGGGTAGGGTTCGGTTATTATGGGTGGGTTTGGGTGGGAAAGTGGTTTGAATTTGAATGGTGAGGTAGGTGGGGTTTTATGAAGGATGGATGTGAGTGGTGAAGAGAAAGATGGGATTTGATAGGTGAGGGGTTTTTGGGGAAGAGTGGTTGAGGTGATTGGTGAATGGGTAAAGAAGAGAGAGGGTGGTGGGGTAGGTGGGGATCCTGTGGGGTCCACAGATCCTGAGGTGTCAAGAAAAATTCAACCCTGCACCAAGTGGCATGCAAAAATGCACCCTTTGCCAATTCTAGCGTTAAATGCCGGGCTGGTGCCCATTTCTGGCGTTTAACGCCAGCTTCTTGCCCCTTACTGGCATTTAACGCCAGTCTGGTGCCCCTTTCTGGCGTTAAACGCCTAGAATGGTGCCAGACTGGGCGTTAAATGCCCAACTGCTACCCTTACTTGCATTTAAACGCCAGCAGGATCTTCCTCCAGGGTGTGCTATTTTTCTTCCTGTTTTTCATTCTGTTTTTACTTTTTCAATTGATTTTGTGACTTCCCATGATCATCAACCTAAAGAAAACATAGAATATCAAAAGAAAATAGATTAAATATAACATTGGGTTGCCTCCCAACAAGCGCTTCGTTAGTGTCAGTAGCTTGACAGAGGGGTCTCAAGGAGCCTTACAGATGCTCAGAGCAATGTTGGAACCTCCCAACACCAAACTTAGAGTTTGAATGTGGGGGTTCAACACCAAACTTAGAGTTTGGTTGTGGCCTCCCAACACCAAACTTAGAGTTTGACTGTGGGGGCTCTGTTTGACTCTGATTTGAGAGAAGCTCTTCATGCTTCCTCTCCATGGTGATAGAGGGATATCCTTGAGTCTTAAACACAAAGGATTCTTCATTCACTTGAATGATCAGTTCACCTCTATCAACATCAATCACAGCCTTTGCTGAGGCTAGGAAGGGTCTGCCAAGGATGATAGATTCATCCATGCACTTCCCAGTCTCTAGGACTATGAAATTAGCAGGGATGTAATGGTCTTCAATCTTCACCAGAACATCCTCTACAAGTCCATAAGCTTGTTTTCTTGAATTATCTGCCATCTCCAGTGAGATTCTTGCAGCTTGCACCTCAAAGATCCCTAGCTTCTCCATTACAGAGAGAGGCATGAGGTTTACAGAGCCTTCTTGAAGGTCATGGTGCCTATGGTACAAGGTATTGAAAACTTCCCAGGATCTTGTCTCTTTTGAGGTAATCTCTGCCTAGACAAGTCATCCAGTTCTTTGGTGAGCAAAGGAGGTTCGTTCTCGCAAGTCTCATTACCAGATAACTTGTCATTTAGCTTCATGATTGCTCCAAAGTATTTAGCAACTTGCTCTTCAGTGACATACTCATCCTCTTCAGAGGAAGAATACTCATCAGAGCTCATGAATGGCAGAAGTAAATCCAATGGAATCTCTATGGTCTCATTTTGAGTCTCAAATTCCCATGGTTCCTCATTAGGGAACACATTGGAGGCTAGTGGACGTCCATTGAGGTCTTCCTCAGTGGCATTCACTGCCTCTTCCTCCTCTCCAAATTCGGCCATGTTGATGACCTTGCACTGCCCTTTTGGATTTTCTTCTGTATTGCTTGGAAGTGTACTAGGAGGAAGTTCAGAAATTTTCTTGCTCAGCTGTCCCACTTGTGCCTCCAAATTTCTAATGGAGGACCTTGTTTCAATCATGAAACTTTGAGTGGTTTTGATTAGATCAGAGACCATGGTTGCTAAGTCAGAGTGGCTCTGCTTAGAATTCTCTGTCTGTTGCTGAGAAGATGATGGAAATGGCTTGCCATTGCTAAACCTGTTTCTTCCACCATTGTTGTTGTTGAAACCTTGTAGAGGTCTCTGTTGATCCTTCCATGAGAGATTTGGATGATTTCTCCATGAAGAATTATAGGTGTTTCCATAGGGTTCTCCCATGTAATTCACCTCTTCCATTGAAGGGTTCTCAGGATCATAAGCTTCTTCGTCAGATGAAGCATCCTTAGTACTGCCTGGTGCAGCTTGCATTCCAGACGGACTTTGAGAAATCAAATTGACTTGCTGAGTCAATATCTTGTTCTGAGCCAATATGGCATTCAGAGTATCAATCTCAAGAACTCCTTTCTTCTGATTCGTCCCATTGTTCACAGTATTCCTTTCAGAAGTGTACATGAATTGGTTATTTGCAACCATTTCAATTAGTTCTTGAGCTTCTGCAGGCGTCTTCTTCAGATGAAGAGATCCTCCAGCAGAGCTATCCAATGACATCTTGGACAGTTCAGATAGACCATCATAGAAAATACCTATGATGCTCCATTCAGAAAGCATGTCAGAGGGACACTTTCTGATCAATTGTTTGTATCTTTCCCAAGCTTCATAGAGGGATTCTCCTTCCTTCTGTCTGAAGGTTTGGACTTCCACTCTAAGCTTACTCAATTTTTGAGGTGGAAAGAACATTGCCAAGAAGGCATTGACTAGCTTTTCCCAAGAGTTCAGGCTTTCTTTAGGTTGTAAGTCCAACCATATTCTAGCTTTGTCTCTTACAGCAAAAGGGGATAGCATAGGTCTGTAGACCTCAGGGTCAACTCCATTAGTCTTGACAGTGTCACAGATTTGCAAGAATTCAGCTAAAAACTGATGAGGATCTTCCAATGGAAGTCCATGGAACTTGCAATTCTGTTGCATTAGAGAAACTAATTGAGGCTTAAGCTCAAAGTTGTTTGTTCCAATGGCAGGGATAGAGATGCTTCTTCCATAGAAGTCGGGAGTATGTGCAGTAAAGTCACCCAGCACCTTCCTCGCATTGTTGGCATTGTTGTTGTTTTCGGCTGCCATGGGTTTTTCTTCTTTGAAGATTTCTGTTAGGTCCTCTACAGAGAATTGTGCTTTAGCTTCTCTTAGCTTTCGCTTCAAGGTCCTTTCAGGTTCAGGGTCAGCCTCAACAAGAATGCTTTTGTCTTTGCTCCTGCTCATATGAAAGAGAAAAGAACAAGAAAATATGGAATCCTCTATGTCACAGTATAGAGATTCCTTGAGGTGTCAGAGGAACAGAAAAATAGAAGGAAGAGGTAGAAGAATTCGAACTTAGTGAGATAGAGTTCGAATTGTGCATTAAGGAGGAGTGGTACTCCATAAATAGAAGGATGTGAGAAGAGGGGAAGAGAATTTTTTCGAAAATTAATTAAAAAGATTTTAAAAATCATTTTGAAAAAGATTTTGAAGAAGATATGATTGAAAACTTTTTTTGAAAAAGATGTGATTTAAAAGTTATGGTTTGAAAAACAATTTAAAAATATTTGATTTTAAAAAATGATGACTTGGCTAACAAGAAAAGATATGATTCAAGCATTAAACCTTTCTCAACAGAAAAGGCAACATACTTGAAATGTTGAATCATATCATTAATTGATAGCAAGTATCTTTGAAAAAGGAAAGAAATTGATTTTGAAAAATATTTGATTGAAAAGATATGATTTGAAAAAGATTTGATTTTGAAAAACTTTGAAAACTTGAAAAAAATTGCATTAAAAACAAAATCTTCCCTCTTGTGCCATCCTGGCGTTAAACGCCCAGAATGGTATCCATTCTGGCGTTTAACGCCCAGAATGCTACCTTTTTGGGCGTTAAATGCCCAGCCAGGCACCCTGGCTGGCGTTTAAACGGCAGTGTTTCCTTCTTCACTGGGCGTTTTGAACGCCCAGCTTTTTCTATGTAATTCCTCTGCTGCATGTACTGAATCTTCAATTCCTTGTGTTATTAACTTGAAAATGGAACTAAGATCAAATAAACAACGCATACAATACACCAAACTTAAAATGAGACACTGGACTCAAACAAGTAACATAAAATATTTTTGGTTTTTATGAATTTGTAATTTTTTTTTTGGATTTTTCGAAAATTAAGTGGAAAAGAAAATAAAGGTATCAAAATTCTTAATGAGAATCCCAGGAATCATTGCAATGTTAGTCTAAGACTTCGGTCCAGGAATTAGACATGGCTTCACAACAAGCCAAGCTTTCAAAAAAAGCTTCGGTCCAAGACACTAGACATGGCCAATGGCCAGCCAAGCCTTAGCAGATCATTGCTCCAATAGCAAGATTGATAGAAATCAACAAGCTCTTGTGATGATAAGTTGAAACCTCGGTCCAATAAGATTAGCCATGGCTTCACAGCCAGCCAGACTTCAACAGATCATCATGAAACTCTAGAACTCATTCTTAAGAATTCTGAAAAATACCTAATCTAAGCAACAAGATGAACCGTCAGTTGTCCATACACGAAACAATCCCCGGCAACGGCGCCAAAAACTTGGTGCATGAAATTGTTGGTATGAACAATCACTAAACAATCACTACTTTTCACAACTCAAATAATCCCTAGTAATGGCCCCAAAGACTTGGTGCTCAATACCATGGCATAAACACAACTTCGCACAACTAACCAGCAAGTGCACTGGGTCATCCAAGTAATAAACCTTACGCGAGTAAGGGTCGATCCCATGGAGATTGTTGGTATGAAGCAAGCTATGGTCACCTTGTAAATCTCAGTCAGGCAGACTCAAATGGTTATGGATGATATATGAATAAAACATAAAGATAAACATTGAGATACTTATGTAATTAATTGGTAAGAACTTCAGATAAGCGAATGGAGATGCTTTGTCCCTTCCGTCTCTCTGCTTTCCTACTGTCTTCATCCAATCCTTCTTACTCCTTTCCATGGCAAGCTATACGCAAGGGTTTTACCGTTGTCAGCGGCTACCTCCCATCATCTCAGTGGAAATGTTTAACGCACCCTGTCACGGCACAGCTATCCAGCTGTCGGTTCTCGATCATGTCGGAATAGAATCCAGTGATTCTTTTGCGTCTGTCACTAACGCCCCACAATCGCGAGTTTGAAGCTCATCACAGTCATTCAGTCATTGAATCCTACTCAGAATACCACAGATAAGGTTTAGACCTTCCGGATTCTCTTAAATGCCGCCATCAATTCTAGCTTATACCACGAAGACTCTGATCTCATGGAATGGCTGGCTCGGTTGTCAGGCGAGCTCTCGTTTGTCAGGCGAGCAGCAACCATGCGTCATGTATCAGAAATCCAAGAGATATCCACCCAATCTAAGGTAGAACGGAGGTGGTTGTCAGTCACATGTTCATAGGTGAGAATGATGATGAGTGTCACGGATCATCACATTCATCAAGTTGAAGAACAAGTGATATCTTGGAATAAGAACAAGCTGAATTGAATAGAAGAACAATAGTAATTACATTAATACTCGAGGTACAGCAGAGCTCCACACCTTAATCTATGGTGTGTAGAAACTCCACCGTTGAAAATACATAAGAACAAAAGTGATCATTGGCTTCGGCCCCAGAGAGGGAACCAGAAAAACCAAGATGAAAATACAATAGTAAAAGGTCCTATTTATAGAGAACTAGTAGCTTAAGAATTACAAAGATGAGTAAATGACATAAAAATCCACTTCCGGGCCCACTTGGTGTGTGTTTGGGCTGAGCATTGAAGCATTTTCGTGTAGAGACTCTTCTTGGAGTTAAACGCCAGCTTTTGTGCCAGTTTGGGCGTTTAACTCCCACTTTGGTGCCAGTTCCGGCGTTTAACGCTGGGAATCCTGAAGGTGACTTTGAACGCCGGTTTGGGCCATCAAATCTTGGGTAAAGTATGGACTATCATATATTTCTGGAAAGCCCAGGATGTCTACTTTCCAACGCCGTTGAGAGCGCGCCAATTGGGCTTCTGTAGCTCCAGAAAATCCACTTCGAGTACAGGGAGGTCAGAATCCAACAGCATCTGCAGTCCTTTTCAGTCTCTGAATCAGATTTTTGCTCAGGTCCCTCAATTTCAGCCAGAAAATACCTGAAATCACAGAAAAACACACAAAATCATAGTAAAGTCCAGAAAAGTGAATTTTAATTAAAAACTAATAAAAATATACTAAAAACTAACTAAATCCTACTAAAAACATACTAAAAAACAATGCCAAAAAGCGTACAAATTATCCGCTCATCAGCCATCATAAGTAGGATCATAGTGCTCTTGGATTATTGGATATGGAGATGGTGTATATTGAGGTGGTGGTTCTTGGGAGTAATTGGGTTGGAATTGGGGTGGTTTTATATATGGTTCATATGGCTTATAAGGTGGTTGGTATGGTGGTTGAGGGTTAGGATTATATGGAGGTGAATGGCGGAAAGGGGCTTGTGAGTATGGTGGTCCAAAGTCATGTTGAGGAGGGGATTCATAGACATATGGTGGTGGTTGTTGATAATCAAAAGAGCTCTCACCATAGCCATTGCCTTGATATGCATCACAGAATGGTTGTTGATAGTCCATTGGAGGTGGTTGTTGCCATGAGAGTTGATCAAATCTTTGTGGCTCCTCCCATCTTTGATTTTTCCAACCTTGATGCCTGTTCTCATTGTAATCTCCTCTTTCTGCATCATAATTATAACCAGACTCATAGCCAAAGGGGTGAGAGTTCATGGTAGTAGGAGAAAATAGAAACAAAAACTAACAAAAAGAAAATATTTTGAAAAAGATTTGATTTTTGAAAAAAAAAAAGATAAGATAAGATTTTGAAAAAGATATGATTTTTGAAAAAAAAAGAAAAGATATGATTTTTGAAAAAAAGATAAGATAAGATTTTGAAAAAGATATGATTTTTTTTAAAAAGATTTGAATTTTGATATTTAAAACTAAGATAAGATAAGATAAAAAATTTTAAAATAAAAATCTAAAATTTTTTTTTGAAAAATATTTACAATAACCAATAATAAGGCACACGTTTGCAATTCCCCGGCAACGGCATCATTTTGAAGAACTGAAGATTGATGGTTTAGAAGTTATAATAAATTCTCGTTGCAAGTATAGTTTCTAAACCAAGCAATCAACCTTTCTTACAAACGTTTTGGTTGTCACAAGTAACAAACCCAAATAAAATTTATAAACCGAAGTATTCAAACCTCGGGTCATCTTCTCAAGGAATTGCAGGGAAGTATGAATTATTATTGGTTATGCAAAATAGTGTTTTGGGTTTTGAAAAGGTTTTGAACAAGAGAAATAAATTGCAGGAATTAATAAATTAATGACTAATAAAATTCTTGGCAATATATGAAAACTGGAAGTCCTATCCTAGTTATCCTTATCAATGGTGATAAGAATTATATGTTTGCTACCACTAAGTCAACCTCTAACTATGAAGGTCAGTTAAGTGGACAAATTAATTTAATACCTAAAGTCCTAGTCAACTCCTTAAGGAAAGGCTAGAGTTATAGGAATCTAAATTAATCAGCAAGAATAATAAATATCAATCACGATGAGTTTGACAACTCAAGAGTCACCAATTAATCAACCAAAGCCAATAGTAAATAATCTAAATTAAAAATAAGGAAAAGCAATCATGAGTCTGAAATACCTCAAATTATATTTAAATAAAGATGTCAATTCTAACATGGACAAGTTCATAAATCAAATTGGAAAGACAAATAAGAAGGACATTGAACCTGTCATGAAGAGATAATCCCAATAAGATAAATTCTAATTCTAATCCTAAGAGAGAGGAGAGAACCTCTCTCTCTAAAAACTACATCTAAATCCTAAAACTATGTATGAATCCAGTATTCAGTCTCTAATCTCTATATGCTCATGAATGGATGAATTCCTCCATTTATAATCCTTCTATCTGTGTTCTCTGGGCTTGGATCTGGGCCAAAAAGGGGCCTAGAAATCACTGAGCACGACTTCTGCACATTTTGCAGATGGCGCACGTCACGCGTCTGCGTGGGTCACGCGGTCGTGTCAACTGGAGTTTTGCTCTTCCACGCGGTCGCGTCAGTCATGCACCCGCGTCAGTTGAGTTTCGCAGGTCACGCGTTCGCCTCATCCATGCACTCGCGTAGATTCTATTTTGAGCGAACCACGCATTCGCGTCGTCCATGCGGACGCGTCACTGCCAGTTTCTTCCAAGGACTCCAATTTGTGCTTTCCTTCCATTTTTGTATGTTTTCTTTCCATCCTTTAAGTCATTCCTTCCCTGTAATCTTTGAAATCACTTAACACACATATCAAGGCATCGAATGGTAATAAGAGAGGATTAAACATAGCAAAATTAAGACCAAAGTAGCATGTTTTCAATCACAGCACAGAATCAGGAAGGAAAGTGTAAAACATGCAAATCATATGAATAAGTGGGTAAAGAGTTGATAAAAACCACTCAATTGAGCACAAGATAAACCATAAAATAGTGGTTTATCATAAGGTAAACTAGAAATAATATCTACCTTTGTTGGGTCAACAGATATGCCGATATTAGAAACAACATGTCCTAGAACAATACCTTGTTTTACCATAAAATGACACTTTTCAAAATTGAGTACAAGGTTTGAACTAGTACACCGTTCTAATACTCTAGCTAATCCAAGCAAAGGTCAAATGAATCACCATAGACACTAAAGTCATCCATAAAAACTTCCATACAATTCTCGAGAAAATCTGAGAAAATACTCATCATGCATCTTTGAAACGTATCCGGTGCATTACATAAGCCAAAAGGCATCCCCTTATATGCGTACGTTCCAAAGGGACACGTAAAAGTAGTTTTCTCTAGATCTTCCGGAGCTATATGAATTTGAAAATATCCTGTATAACCATCTAGAAAACAATAGTGCGATTTACCTGACAGGCGATCAAGCATTTGATCGATGAAGGGCAGTGGGTAGTGATCCTTGCGAGTGGCCAGGTTCAGACGTCTGTAGTCAATGCACACCCACTAGGAATTTCGCACTCTGGTAGCCATGAGTTCTCCATGCTCATTCTTTAATGTGGTAACACCAGACTTCTTCGGGACTACCTGTACTGGGCTAACCCATTCACTATCCGAAATTGGATAAATGATGTCAGCTTTTAGCAGTCTGGTTACTTCCTTCTTTACCACTTCTAAAATAGTGGTGTTTAGCCGCCTTTGAGGTTGACGGATAGGCCTTGCTCCCTCTTCTAGAAATATCCGGTGCTTGCAAACCTGAGGGCTTATACCTACTACATCCGCCAAACTCCACCCAATTGCTTTCTTGTGTCTTCTCAGCACACTAAGCAGCTGCTCCTCTTGTTGGGGAGTGAGTTCCTTCGCAATGGTAACTGGGAGCTTCTGATTGTCCTCAAGATAGGCATACTTGAGGTGGGATAAAAGGGGCTTCAACTCCATTTTCAGCTCATGACTGGGCATCTGATCATTTGGAACCACTGCAGGTGGTAAGGTGTCTTCAGTTTACTTAGAGGGCTTCCCCACACTTGCACCTTGCTCGATGGTCATTTCATTTGCTGTCTCTTGGTGAACTTCAGCTACAATCTCATCAATAATATCGCATTGGAAGATGGAGTGATCTTCCGGTGGGTGCTTCATGGCTTCATCAAGGTTGAAGCTTACTGCTCTGCCATTTATCTCAAAAGAATACGTTCCTGAGAAAGCATCCAACTTGAACTTCGATGTCTTCAGAAATGGCCTTCCAAGCAAGATAGACGAAGGTCTGTTAGAGTCACTAGGGGGCATCTCTAAAATGTAGAAGTCTATAGGAAATGTCAGCCCCTTGATGCTTACCAGAATGTCCTCTGCAATGCCAACCACTGAAATTATGCTCTTATCTGCCAAAACAAAATGTGCTGCCGACCTTTTCAAGGGTGGTAGCCTCAAGACATCATATACAGAGAATGGCATAATATTCACACATGCACCTAAACACACACGCAGTCAATAAATTGTACACCCCCTATTGTGCAAGTAACCATGCATGGACCCGGATCCCTATATTTTTCAGGTATAGTACCCATTAAAGCAGAAATAGAGCTACATATATAAAGGAATAATTTCTAACTCATTAATTTTATCCTTATGCATGCATAAATCTTTTAGAAACTTATCATATTTAGGTACTTATTGAATGGCGTCAAAAAGGGGAATAGTTACCTTAACCATTTTGAACATTTCTACCATTTTGGGGTCTAGCTCCATTTACTTCTTTGTCCTCCTAACAAGGTGTGGAAAAGGAATGGGGATGGCTTCTCTCACAGCATCATCTTCCTTAGGTACTCCATTCCTTGGTTGAGCTACTTCTTTTGCAACTATACCTTGTACCTTATCCTCTTCTTCTACATCTTCTACCTCAACAACGTCTTTAACTTGAATATCTTCTTTTGAGCTTGGCTCCTCGGGACTCATCGCTTGCAGCGTAGTGCCAGACCTTAAAGTGATGGCATTGATTCCAACTTTGGAGTTTGGTAAAGGTTGAGAAGGAAGTGCACTTGAGCTTGAAGGCTGATTATTGAGGGTAGAAGGTGGTTCCAACTAGGAGATGAGAGCTTGTAAAGTGGAGTTAAGACCATTTATGGTAGAGTTAAGTGTATTCTGAATGACTTTTTGTCCTGGCACAATAGAGCGAAGCATCTTATCATTGGAAGAAGAAGAGGGGTAGGTAATTTGAGGGGCTTGTTGTTGGTTGAATTGAGGTGTTTGGGCTTGCCTTTGGTGAGGTGCTCTGTATGAAGGATTCTGCTGATTCCGGTTCTGTTGATAGTTGCTGTTGTTATTCCATCTTTGACTTCCACCGTTGTCTCTGCCTCCTTGATTGTAATTGTCCCACCATCCTTGGTTGGAATTGTTTCTCCAACCTTGGTTGTAGTTGTCCTGCCATCCTTGATTGTAGTTGCCTCCTTGGCTAAAATTACCGCCTTGCTGATAGTATCCTTGGTTTAGACGGTCGTAGAAATTATGAGTAGCCACCAAGGTATTGTCTTCTGGTTGGAGTTGAGGACATTCGTCAGTATAGTGAGAATATAAAGCACATATTCCACACAATCTCTGAGGGACTAACTGTTGACAATGTTGCTGTGGAGGAGGCGGAGGTTGTTGTTGATTAAGCTGAAGCTGCTTCCGTATATTGGTCATCTCTCCCAGAGTCTTGGCGAGTGCAACTGTCTTACTGCTAGAGGAAACTTTCGCAATAGCATTGGGATGATTGTTCCTCTACCTTGCATTTCGGGTAGACTCAGCCAGATCGGTGATCAGTTGCCATGCTTCTGTCGTCATCTTGTACTTCTTCAGAGAGTCATTACTCATAGCATCTAACGTAGTCTTGTCTTGAGGCTTCATACCTTTTGTGAAATAGCTAATCAACACCAACTGGTCAATCTTGTGGTGGGGACATGAGTCTAGGAGATTCCTGAAGCGTTCCCAGTACTCGTAGAGAGTCTCTGATTTGCCTTGGATAATACAAGAAATTTCTTTCCTCAGTCTATCTGTAACTTCTGCTGGAAAGAACTTTTCCAGGAATTCCCTTCTGAGCAGATCCCAGTTTGTAACAACTTCTACAAGTTGAGTGTAGAACCACTCTCTTGCCTTTCCCTCAAGAGAAAACGGCAAGGTGTATAACCATATAGTAACCTCAGCTGCACCATGCCACCTAGTAGTTGAGCAGGCTGTCTGAAAATCTCTGAGGTGCTTGATAGGCTCTTCAGTAGGTAAGCCATGAAACTTAGGCAATAGATTGATCAGAGTGGTCTTTAGTTCAAAATGCATAGCTAGATTTGGATGACGCACTTGATATGGCTGCAGCATAAAGTTCGGAGCTCCTGCTTCCTAGAGAGTAATCCTTCTAGGCTCCGCCATAGTATCTGTACGTGAATCAACAGAATCAGTAGAAGAGGAGCTTGTTTCTTCCTCAAATGACGCTTTAGACTCAACCTCAGATAAGACTGGTGAATTAGTAGAAACCTCTTCACCACCCTCAGAGGCTAACCGACGCCGAGCTCGCCTAATACGTGAAATAGTTTTTTCGATCTCAAGATCAAACACGGCTAAGCTCGAAACCGGTAGTGAACGTGTCATTCAATGAAAGAAACATATAGCTCATGGTAATAAAATATGAAAAGAAAAATGCAATTATGTAAATAAAATAAATATTTACACCAATTAATAATTTAGTACACTGTTGGAACTCCCCGGCAACGGCGCTGAAAATTGACGGGCGGAAAATTGTCGATTAAGAATTTATAATAAAAATAGCGTTGCGAGTACAGTTCTTAACCGGCGAAAATTACACTTATCAATTTAGAAAGAGTTGTCACAATTAAGAATAAAATACTGGGAGTAGAATTCCCAGGTCGTTTCCCAACGAGTTGAAACAAGGTGCGAATTATTGATCAGGATTTTTTCTGAGAAATTTTTAGAGTTGAAAAATGGAAAAATAAATAATTGAAAATTATGCAAGTAGCAATTAACAAGAGATGTTGTGTATTCAATTTAAAAATCCTTGGCTAGGAGAAAATTAATTGGAGGTTCTATCCTCGTTGAATTTCTTAAGTATAATAGTGAAAGTTGTTGTTCCAATTAGTTATCCTCTTGCAGTTGCAAAGGAAGGTCAATTGGGTACACTAACTCTAACTCACAAGTCCTAGCCCTTTCCTAGGGAAGGACTAGAGTTAGTGGTAATAGAGTTAGACAACAATTTCAAAGTTCAAATTAACACTTGAGTTTTCCAACTCAATGAGTTCCAATTAATAAACTCCCAAGCCAAGTTGAGAGTTTTAAGTCATAACATGAATGCCATTTTTATATAACATGGAATAAGAGGAAATTAGAGACATGATAAATAAAATAAATTAACTAAAGAAAATTTTAAAGCTGATAATTAATCGAATGAATTTGGACAAGAAATTGAATTAAAACTGAAATTGGCTAATTATATTAATAAATATAAAATTAAAAAAATAATAACATGAATCCCAACAATTGAATGGAAAAACACAAGAGTAACGTAAGAGAAAAGCAAACTATAATGACGAAGACTTCCACTGAAGATAGTAGCAACTCTCTCTCAAGATCCAATCCAAGCAAAAGTAAGAAAAATTATGAAAAGCTAAGAACCCTATAAGAGCACAAGGGAATGGATCTCGCATTGGCTAAGTGTGGGGAAGTCCCCCTTCCTAAGTCACCATCATCCAGCACAACTTTCAAGTGGGTAAAACTTCTATCCCTAAGCTTTACTTTCTTACTTGAACATAGTTTGATTGAAAATGATGGTCAACTTAGAGCTCTTTGTGGAATTAAGAGTATGAGAGAGTTATGTAGTGGTTGGAAACATCACTCTAAGTTCATGATGGTTGCATGCTCAAAGTTGAATAGCAATGGGTGGTGTAGAATCAAATTGCATGGGTTGAGGAGAATGTTTGGATGCTTAATTGAGAATTCACAAGCCTTGTCACCCAGATTTAACTATGGTAGTCAACAAGAAGATGGGTGCAAGAACAAGGTTTGGGACCTCAGAATTCATTTCAACAATCAAAACTCTTGGGGCCTTGTCATTTACTTAAGCTTACTTGAAGGCTTTATGCACTTAATTTGGGATCCCGGTGGACATTGGAGATGCAAACATTGGTGGGGATTCAAGGATGAATTCAACCATAAGCCACCATAGCAAGGACCCCATCAATGGTCCAACTTAAGGACTTTAAATAAAAGTGCTAGGTGGGAGACACCCCACCATGGAAACCTCTTTCCGTTCTTTTGTAGATATAATCAATGAATGAATTAAGTTAATATTATAGGTAGTTTTGTCTTATTTTCTATACTCTTACACATATTGCTTTGTTTGATAGATTGTTTGTAGATTCATGTTTTGATTAGAATAGTTGTTGTAAAATTGTATTTTGCTTAAAGTGTAAGTTTTGTTTGTTTTGTATTAGTTAAAAAAATGCTTTTCTTCCTCCACTACTTAGCACCTTCTATAGCACGCTCACCACGTCTTCTTTTCCCCCTAACTTTTGCCTCTTCTTTTTTACCAAATGTGACATTGATGTCCTTGACTTGCTCAAGTATATCAAGACCAGATAACTAGTGCATGAAATTGTGAACATCAACAATGGCGCCAAAGACTTGGAGCTCTCAAACGTGAATCACACTTTGTCACAACTTCGCACAACTAACCAGCAAGTGCACTGGGTCGTCCAAGTAATACCTTACGTGAGTAATGGGTCGATCCCACGGAGATTGTCGGTATGAAGCAAGCTATGGCCATCTTGTAAATCTCAGTCAGGCGGATAAAAAATGGTTATGGAGTTTGATCATTTAAAATATAAATAAAACGTAAAATAAAGATATAGATACTTATGTAAATCATTGGTGGGAATTTCAGATAAGTGTATGGAGATGCTTTGTTCCTTCTGAATCTCTGCTTTCCTACTGCTTTCATCCAATCATTCTTACTCCTTTCTATGGCAAGCTGTATGTAAGGCGTCACCGTTGTCAATGGCTACTTCCCATCCTCTCAGTGAAAATGGTCCAAATGCTCTGTCACAGCACGGCTAATCATTTGTCGGTTCTCGATCATGTCCGAATAGGATACATTGATCCTTTTGTGTTTGTCACTACGGCCAACACTCGCTAGTTTGAAGCTCGTCACAGTCATTCAATCCCTGAATCCTACTCAGAATACCACAGACAAGGTTTAGACTTTCCGGACTCTCAAGAATTCTGCCAATGGATTCTAGCTTATACCACAAAGATTCTGATTAAGGAATCCAAGAGATACACACTCTAGCTCTCGCTTGTAGAACGGAAGTGATTGTCAGACACGCATTCATAAGGATGGATGATGATGAGTGTCACGGATCATCGCATCCATCAGTTTGAAGTGCAGAAAATATCTTAGAATAAGAATAAGCTTGAATTGAATAGAAGAAAAATAGTAATTGCATTAATTCTCGAGGTGCAGTAGAGTTCCACACTTTAATCTATGGTCTGTAGAAACTCCACCGTTGAAAATACATAAGTGATGGTCCAGGCATGGCCGAATGGCCAGCCCCCATGAAGGTCTAAAATCGTATACACTGATTAAAGATCCGTCCAAAGACAAGACTAGACTCTGTTCTAAGGACTAAACGTCCAAAGATGAAAATACAATAGTAAAAAGTCCTATTTATACTAGACTAGCTACTAGGGTTTACAGAAATAAGTCTAAGTGCAGAAATCCACTTCCGGGGTCCACTTTGGCGTGTGCTTGGGATGAGCTTGAGCTTTGCACATGCAGAGGCTTCTCTTGGGGTTAAACGCCAAGTTGTAACATGTTTTTGGCGTTTAACTCTGGT
Organism: Arachis stenosperma; assembly: GCF_014773155.1. Taxonomy (NCBI): domain Eukaryota; kingdom Viridiplantae; phylum Streptophyta; class Magnoliopsida; order Fabales; family Fabaceae; genus Arachis; species Arachis stenosperma. The sequence continues at coordinate 74,386,633 of NC_080381.1, read as the reverse complement.
TTGTGATGTGTTTCTGGCGTTTTACTCCAGAATGCAGCATGGAACTGGCGTTGAACGCCAGTTTGCGTTGTATAAGCTCGAACAAAGTATGGACTATTATATATTTCTGGAAAGCCCTGGATGTCTACTTTCCAACACAATTGAGAGCGCGCCATGTGGATTTCTATAGCTCCAGAAAAGCCATTTCGAGTGCAGGGAGGTCGGAATCCAACAGCATCAGCAGTCCTTTTTCAGCCCGAATCAGATTTTTGCTCAGGTCCCTCAATTTCGGCCAGAAAATACCTAAAATCACAGAAAAACACACAAACTCATAGTAAAGTCCAGAAATGTGAATTTTGCATAAAAACTAATAAAAACATCCCTAAAAGTAGCTGGATCCTACTAAAAACTACCTAAAAATAATGCCAAAAAGCGTATAAATTATCTGCTCATCACAACACCAAACTTAAATTGTTGCTTGTTCCTAAGCAACTGAAAATCAAATAGGATAAAAAGAAGAGAATATACTATAAATCTCAAAATATCAATGAATATTAGTTCTAACTAGATGAGCGAGACTTGTACCTTTTTGCTTCTGAACAGTTTTGGCATCTCACTTTATCCTTTGAAGTTTAGAATAATTGGCATCCATAGGAACTCAGAGTTCAGATTGTGTTATTGATTCTCCTAGTTAAGTATGTTGGTTCTTGAACACAGCTACTTTTATGAGTCTTGGCCGTGGCCCTAAGCACTTTGTTTTCCAGTGTTACCACCGGATACATAAATGCCACAGACACATGATTGGGTGAACCTTTTCAGATTGTGACTCAGCTTTGCTAAAGTCCCCAATTAGAGGTGTCCAGAGCTCTTAAGCACACTCTTTTTGCTTTGGATCACGACTTTAACTACTCAGTCTCAAGCTTTTCACTTGGACCTGCATGCCATAAGCACATGGTTAGGGACAGCTTGATTTAGCCGCTTAGGCCTAGATTTATTTCTTTGGGCCCTCCTATCCATTGATGCTCAAAGCCTTGGATCCTTTTTACCCTTGTTTTTTGGTTTTAAGGGCTATTGGCTTTTTTTGCTTGCTTTTTCTTTTTCTTTTTTTTTTGCCATTTTTTTTCACAAGCTTTTGTTATTCACTGCTTTTTCTTGCTTCAAGAATCAATTTTATGATTTTTCAGATTATCAATAACATTTCTCTTTTTCATCATTCTTTCAAGAGCCAACAATTTTAACATTCATAAACAACAAGATAAAAAATATGCACTATTCAAGTATTCATTCAGAGAACAAAAAGTATTGTCACCACATCAATATTATTAAACTAATTTCAAGGATTAATTCGAAACTCATGTACTTCTTGTTCTTTTGTATTAAAAACATTTTTCATTTAAGAAAGGTGAAGGATTCATGGAATTATTCATAGCCTTAAGACATAGACACTAGACACTAATGATCATGTAATAAAGACACAAACATAGACAACCATGAAGTTCAAAAACCGAAAAGCAGAGAGATAAGAACAAGGAAGTTAAGGAAGGAGTCCACCTTAGTGATGGTGGTGCCTTCTCCTTGAAGGACTAATGGTGTTCTTGAGCTCCTCTATGTCTCTTTCTTGCCTTTGTTGCTCCTCCCTCATGGCTTTTTGATCTTCTATAATCTCATTGAGAATGATGGAGTGTTCTTGGTGTTCCACCCTTAATTGGTTCATGTCATCACTCAATCCTTCTAGAGAAGTGTTGAGTTGTTCCCAATAGTTGTTTGGAGAAAAATGCATCCTTTGAGGCATCTCAGGGATTTCTTGATGATGAGCTTCCTCATGAATCTCTTGAGATCCATGAATGGACTCTCTTGTTTGCTCCATCCTTTTCTTAGTGATGGGCTTGTCCTCTTCAATGAGGATGTCTCCTTCTATGACAACTCCAGCTAAGTAGCATAGATGGCAAATGAGATGAGGAAAAGCTAGCTTTGCCAAGGTGGAGGGCTTTTCGGCTACTTTGTAGAGTTCTAGAGAGATGACTTCATGAACTTCTACTTCCTCTCCAATCATGATGCTATGGATCATGATGTCCCGATCCACAGTTACTTCGGATCGGTTGCTAGTGGGGATGATGGAGCATTGGATGAACTCCAACCATCCTCTTGCCACAGGCTTAAGGTCCAGTCTTCTCAATTGAATCGGCTTGCCTTTTGAGTCTCTTTTCCATTGAGCTCCTTCCACACATATGTCCATGAGGACTTGGTCCAACTTTTGATCAAAGTTGACCCTTCTAGTATAGGGGCGTGCGTCTTCTTACATCATAGGCAAGTTGAATGCCAACCTTACGTTCTCTAGACTGAAATCTAAGCATTTTCTCCGAACTATTGTAAGCCAATTCTTTGGGTTTGGGTTCATGATTTGATCATGGTTCCTAGTGATCCATGCGTTTGCATGGAACTCTTGAACCATTAAGATTCTAACTTGTTGAATGGGGTTGGTAAGAACTTCCCAACCTCTTCTTTGGATCTTATGTTAGATCTCCGGATACTCATTTTTCTTGAGCATGAAAGAGACCTCAAGGATCACCTTCTTCTTGGCCACAACTTCATAGAAGTGGTCTTGATGGGCTTTTGAGATGAATCTCCCCATCTCCCATGACTCGGAGGTGAAAGCTTTTGTCTTTCCTTTCCTCTTTCTAGAGGTTTCTCCGGCCTTAAGTGCCATCAATGGTTATGGAAAAACAAAAAAGCTATGCTTTTACCACACCAAACTTAGAATGTTGCTCGTCCTCGAGCAAAAAAAGAAAGAATAGATGAAGAAGAAGAACAGATGAAGGAGAGGGAGAGTGGTGTAGGTTTCGGCTAAGGGGGAGAAGAAAGGGTGGTGTTATGTGAAAATGAAGAAGGATGGAGGGGTTTATATAGTAGAGGGAGAGGGGTTTATGGTTCGGTCATGTAGGGTGGGTTTGGGTGGGAAAGAGATTTTGAATTTTGAAGGTAGGTGGGGTTTATGGGGAAGAGAGGATGGATGTGAGTGGTGAGAGGTGATGGAGAAGGGTGATTGAGGTGATTGGTGAATGATGTTTTGGGAAGAGTGTTATGAAAAGGTGTGAGGGAGAGGGAGAAGGTAGGTGGGGATCCTGTGGGGTCCACAGATCCTGAGGTGATCCTGTGAGGTCCACAGATCTTGAGGTGTCAAGGATTTCTCATCCCTGCACCCTTTAGGCGTGTAAAATGCCCTCTGTATGCAATCCTGGTGTTTAACGCCAGACTGATGCTTGTTTCTGGCATTAAACGCCAGTTCTATGCTTGTTTCTGGCGTTTAACGCCACTTTGCTGCTTGTTTCTGGCATTTAATGCCAGCTTTCCTCAGGGTGTTGGTGCGCAAAATTGTGATCATCAATGGCGCCATCAACATGGTACGCTCAATTGCAATCTCAACTCTTTATCACAACTTCGCACAACAAACCAGCAAGTGCACTGGGTCGTCCAAGTAATAAACCTTACACGAGTAAGGGTCGATCCCACGGAGATTGTTGGTATGAAGCAAGCTATGGTCATCTTGTAAATCTCAGTCACGCAGATTCAAATGGTTATGGAGGATTAATGACTAAAAGATGAATAAAACATAAAATAAGGATAGTGATACTTATGTAATTCATTGTTGAGAATTTCAGATAAGCGTATGGAGATGCTTTGTCCCTTCCGTCTCTCTGCTTTCCTACTGTCTTCATCCAATCCTTCTTACTCCTTTCCATGGCAAGCTGTATGTTGGGCATCACCGTTGTCAATGGCTACAGTCCCGTCCTCTTAGTGAAAATGTTCAACGCGCTCTGTCACAGCACGGGTAATCAGCTGTCGGTTCTCGATCATGTCGGAATAGAATCCAGTGATTCTTTTGCATCTGTCACTAACGCCCCACAATCGTGAGTTTAAAGCTCATCACAGTCATTCAATCCTTGAATTCTACTCAGAATACCACAGACAAGGTTTAGACCTTTCGGATTCTCTTGAATGCCGCCATCAATTCTAGCTTATACCACGAAGATTCCGATTAAGGGATCCAAGAGATATCCACTCAATCTAAGGTAGAACGGAGGTGGCTGTCAGGCACACGTTCATAGGTGAGAATGATGATGAGTGTCACGGATCATCACATTCATCAAGTTGAGGAACAAGTGATATCTTAGAACAAGAATAAGCCGAATTGAATAGAAGAACAATAGTAATTGCATTGATACTCGAGGTACAGCAGAGCTCCACACCTTAATCTATGGTGTGTAGAAACTCCACCGTTGAAAATACATAAGAACAAGGTCTAGGCATGGCCAAGAGGTCAGCCTCCAATGATCTAAGAACTAGACGTCCAAAGATGATCAAAAGATCTAAAGTGATCCAAAGATGAAAATACAATAGCAAAAGGTCCTATTTGTAGAGAACTAGTAGCTTAAGGTTTACAAAGATGAGTAAATGACATAAAAATCCACTTCCGGGCCCACTTGGTGTGTGCTTGGGCTGAGAATTGAAACTTCTATGTGTAGAGACTTTTCTTGGAGTTAAACGCCAGCTTTTGTGCCAGTTTGGGCGTTTAACTCCCATTCTTGTGCCAGTTCCGGCGTTAAACGCCAGAATTTCTTGAGCTGATTTGGAACGCCTGTTTGGGCCATCAAATCTCGGGCTAACTATAAACTATTATACATTGCTGGAAAGCCCAGGATGTCTACTTTCCAACGCAATTGAGAGCGCGGCAATTGGGCTTCTGTAGCTCCAGAAAATCTACTTCGAGTGCAGAGAGGTTAGAATCCAACAGCATCTGCAGTCCTTTTCAGCCTCTGAATCAGATTTTAGCTCAGGTCCCTCAATTTCAACCAGAAAATATCTGAAATCATAGAAAAACACACGAACTCATAGTAAAGTCCAGAAAAGTGAATTTTAACTAAAAACTAATAAAAATATAATAAAAATTAACTAAAACATACTCAAAACATACTAAAAACAATGCCAAAAAGCGTATAAATTATCCGCTCATCACAACACCAAACTTAAATTGTTGCTTCTCCCCAAGTAACTGAAAATCAAATAAGATAAAATGAAGAGAATATGCAATGAATTCCAAAAACATCTATGAAGATCAGTATTAATTAGATGAGCGGGGCTTTTAGCTTTTTGCCTCTGAACAGTTTTGGCATCTCATTTTATCCTTTGAAATTCAGAATGATTGGCTTCTATAGGAACTCAGAATCCAGATAGTGTTATTGACTCTCCTAGTTAAGTATGTTGATTCTTGAACACAGCTACTTTATGAGTCTTGGCCGTGGCCCAAAGCACTCTCTCTTCTAGTATTACCACTGGAAACATACATGCCACAAACACATAACTGGGTGAACCTTTTCAGATTGTGACTCAGCTTTGCTAGAGTCCCCAATTAGAGGTGTCCAGGGTTCTTAAGCACACTCTTTTTGCCTTGGATCACAACTTTATTTATTTATTTATTTATTTTTTAATTCACTTATTTTTCTTGCTTCAATAATCATTTTTATGATTTTTTGGATCCTCAGTAACATGTCTCCTTTTTCATCATTCTTTCAAGAGCCAACATTCATGAACAACAAATTCAAAAGACATATGCACTGTTTAAGCATACATTCAGAAGTCAAAGTATTGCCACCACATCAAAATAATTAATCTGTTATAAAATTTAAAATTCATGCAATTCCTTTCTTTTTCAATTAAGAACATTTTTTCATTTAAGAAAGGTGATGGATTCATAGGACATTCATAACTTCAAGGCATAGACACTAAGACACTAATGATCATGTAATAAGACACAAACATAGATAAACATAAGCATAAAAATTCGAAAAACAGAAAAATAAAGAACAAGGAGATTAAAGAACGGGTCCACCTTAGTGATGGCGGCTTGTTCTTCCTCTTGAAGATCTTATGGAGTGCTTTAGCTCCTCAATGTCTCTTCCTTGCCTTTGTTGCTCCTCTCTCATGATTCTTTGATCTTCTCTAATTTCATGGAGGAGAATGGAATATTCTTGGTGCTCCACCCTTAATTGTCCCATGTTGGAACTCAATTCTCCTAGGGAGGTGTTAATTTGCTCCCAATAGTTTTATGGAGGAAAGTGCATCCCTTGAGGCATCTCAGGGATTTCATGATGAGTGGGATCTCTTGTTTGCTCTATCCTTTTCTTAGTGATGGGCTTGTCCTCATCAATGAGGATGTCTCCCTCTATATTAACTCCAACTGAATTACAGAGGTGACAAATGAGATGAGGGAAGGCTAACCTTGCCAAGGTAGAGGGCTTGTCCGCCATATTATAAAGTTCTTGGGATATAACCTCATGAACTTCTACTTCCTCTCCAATCATGATGCTATGAATCATGATAGCCCGGTCTATAGTGACTTCGGACCGGTTGCTAATGGGAATGATTGAGAGTTGGATAAACTCCAACCATCCCCTAGCCACGGGCTTGAGGTCATGCCTTCTCAATTGAACCGGCTTCCCTCTTGAATCTCTCTTCCATTGAGCGCCCTCTTCACAAATGTCTCTGAGGACTTGGTCCAACCTTTGATCAAAGTTGATCCTTCTAGTGTAGGGGTGTTCATCTCCTTGCATCATGGGCAAGTTGAATGCCAACCTTACATTTTTCGGACTAAAATCTAAGCATTTCCCCCAAACCATTGTAAGCCAATTCTTTGGGTCCGGGTTCACACTTTGATCATGGTTCTTGGTGATCCATGCATTGGCATAGAACTCTTGAACCATTAAGATTCTGACTTGTTAAATGGGGTTGGTAAGAACTTCCCAACCTCTTCTTTGGATCTCATGTCGGATCTCCGGATTTTCACTCTTTTTGAGTTTGAAAGGGACCTCGGGGATCACCTTCTTCATGGCCACAACTTCATAGAAGTGGTCTTGATGCACCCTTGAGATGAATCTCTCCATCTCCTATGACTCAGAGGTGGAAGCTTTTGCGTTCCCTTTCCTCTTTCTAGAGGTTTCTCCGGCCTTGGATGCCATAAATAGTTATAGAAAAACAAAAAGCAATGCTTTTACCACACCAAACTTAGAAGGTTTGCTCGTCCTCGAGCAAAAGAAGAAAGAAGAGAGTAGAAGAAGAAGAAATAGAGGAGATGGAGGTGGCTTTATTTTTCGGCCAAGGGGAAGAAGTAGTGTGTAGGTTGTGTGAAAATGAAGGAGTGAAGATGGGTGTGAGTGGTGAAGAGAATGATGGAATTTGATAGGTGAGGGGTTTTTGGGGAAGAGGTGTTGAGGTGATTGGTGAATGGGTGAAGAAGAAAGAGAATGGTGGGGTAGGCGGGGATCTTGTGGGGTCCACAGATCCTGAGGTGTCAAGGATAATTCATCCCTGCACCAAGTGGCGAGCAAAAATGCTCTTTCTGCCAATCCTGGCGTTAAACGCCAGGCTGGTGCCCATTTCTGGCGTTTAACGCCAGCTTCTTGCCCATTCCTGACGTTAAACGCCAGTCTGGTGCCCCTTTCTGGCGTTAAACACCCAGAATGGTGCCAGACTGGGCGTTAAACGCCCATTTTGCTATCTTCACTGGCATTTAAACGCCAGCAGATTTTCCTCCAAGGTGTGCTATTTTTCTTTCTGTTTTTCATGTTGTTTTTGCTTTTTCAATTGATTTCGTGACTTCCTATGATCATCAACCTATAAAAAACATAAAATAACAAAGGAAAATAGATAAATATAACATTGGGTTGCCTCCCAACAAGCACTTCTTTAATGTCAATAGCTTGACAGTGGGCTCTCATAGAGCCTCACAGATACTCAGAGCAATGTTGGAACCTCCCAACACCAAACTTAGAGTTTGAATATGGGGGTTCAACACCAAACTTAGAAGTTGGTTGTGGCCTCCCAACACCAAACTTAGAGTTTGACTGTGGGGGCTCTGTTTGACTCTGTTTTGAGGGAAGCTCTTCATGCTTCCTCTCCATGGTTACAGAGGGGTATCCTTGAGCCTTAAACACAAAGGATTCTTCATTCACTTGAATGATCAATTCTCCTCTCTCAACATCAATCACAGCCTTTGCTGTGGCTAGGAAGGGTTTGCCAAGGATGATGGATTCATCCATGCACTTCCCAGTTTCTAGGACTATGAAATCAGCAGGGATGTAATGGTCTTCAACCTTTACCAGAACATCCTCTACAAGTCCATAAGCTTGTTTTCTTGAATTGTCTGCCATCTCTAGTGAGATTCTTGCAGCTTGCACCTCAAAGATCCCTAGCTTCTCCATTACAGAGAGAGGCATGAGGTTTATGCTTGAACCTAGGTCACACAGAGCCTTCTCAAAGATCATGGTGCCTATGGTACAAGGTATTGAGAACTTCCCAGGGTCTTGTCTCTTTTGAGGTAATCTCTGCCTAGTCAAGTCATCCAATTCTTTGGTGAGCAAAGGGGGTTCATCCTCCCAAGTCTCATTACCAAATAACTTGTCATTTAGCTTCATGATTGCTCCAAGGTACTTAGCAACTTGCTCTTCAGTGACATCTTCGTCCTCTTCAGAGGAAGAATACTCATCAGAGTTCATGAATGACAGAAGTAAATCCAATGGAATCTCTATCGTCTCAGTGTGAGCCTCAGATTCCCATGGTTCTTCATTAGGGAACTCATTGGAGGCCAGTGGATGTCCATTGAGGTCTTCCTCAGTGGCGCTCACTACCTCTTTCTCCTCTCCAAATTTGGCCATGTTGATGGCCTTACACTCTCCTTTTGGATTCTCTTCTGTATTGCTTGGAAGAGTACTAGGAGGGAGTTCAGTAACTTTCTTACTCAGCTGACCCACTTGTACCTCCAAGTTTCTAATGGAGGACCTTGTTTCAGTCATGAAACTTCGAGTGGTTTTGATTAGATCAGAGACCATGGTTGCTAAGTCAGAGTGGCTCTGCTTAGAATTCTCTGTCTGTTACTGAGAAGATGATGGAAAAGGCTTGCCATTGCTAAACCTGTTTCTTCCACCATTATTGTTGTTGAAACCTTGTTGAGGTCTCTGTTGATCCTTCCATGAGAGATTTGGATGATTTCTCCATGAAAGATTATAGGTGTTTCCATAGAGTTCTCCCATGTAATTCACCTCTTCCATTGAAGGGTTCTCAGGATCATAAGCTTCTTCTTCAGATGAAGCGTCCTTGGTACTACCTGGTGCAGCTTGCATTCCAGACAGACTTTGAGAAATCATATTGACTTGCTAAGTTAATATTTTATTCTGAGCCAATATGGCATTCAGAGTATCAATCTCAAGAACTCCTTTCTTCTGATTCGTCCCATTGTTCACAGGATTCCTTTCAGAAGTGTACATGAATTGGTTATTTGCAACCATTTCAATGAGTTCTTGAGCTTCTACAGGCGTCTTCTTCAGATGAAGAGATCCTCCAGCAGAGCTGTCCAATGACATCTTGGACAGTTCAGACAGACCATCATAGAAGATACCTATGATGCTCCATTCAGAAAGCATGTGAGAGGGACACTTTCTGATCAATTGTTTGTATCTTTCCCAAGCTTCATAGAGGGATTCACCTTCCTTCTGTCTGAAGGTTTGGACTTCCACTCTAAGCTTACTCAATTTTGAGGTGGAAAGAACTTTGCCAAGAAGGCATTGACTAGCTTTTCCCAAGAGTTTATGCTTTCTTTAGGTTGTGAGTCCAACCATATCCTAGCTCTGTCTCTTACAGCAAAAGGGAATAGCATAAGTCTGCAAACCTCAGGGTCAACCCCATTGGTCTTGACAGTGTCACAGATTTGCAAGAATTCAGCAAAAAACTGATGAGGATCTTCCAATGGAAGTCCATAGAACTTGCAATTCTGTTGCATTAGAGAAACTAATTGAGGCTTAAGCTCAAAGTTGTTTGCTCCAATGGCAGGGATAGAGATGCTTCTCCCATAGAAGTCGGGAGTAGGTGCAGTAAAGTCACCCAGCACCTTCCTTGCATTGTTGGCATTGTTGTTGTTTTCGGCTGCCATGTCTTCTTCTTGTTTGAAGATTTCTGTTAGGTCCTCTACAGAGAGTAGTGCTTTAGCTTCTCTTAGCTTTCGCTTCAAGGTCCTTTCAGGTTCAGGGTCAGCCTCAACAAGAATGCTTTTGTCTTTGCTTCTGCTCATATGAAAGAAAAGAGAACAAGAAAATATGGAATCCTCTATGTCACAGTATAGAGATTCCTTGATGTGTCAGAGGAAAAGAAGAATAGAAGGAGGAGGTAGAAGAATTCGAACTTATCAAGAGGGATAAAGTTCGAATTGTGCATTGAGGAGGAGTGTTAGTCCATAAATAGAAGGATGTGAGAAGAGGGGAAGAATTTTCGAAAATAAAGTAAGAGATTTTGAAATAATTAAAAGAAATTTTGAAAAATTGATTGGTGATTTTCGAAAACTAAGATTGAGAAAGTAATTAAGTGATTTTTGAAAAAGATTTTGAAATTAGAAATCAAAAAGATATGATTGAAGACTATTTTGAAAAAGATGTGATTAAAAAGATATGATTGAAAAGTTATGGTTTTAAAGAGATATGATTGAAAAGATATGATTGAAAAATAATTTAAAAATATTTGATTTTTAAAATTAATGACTTGGCTAACAAGAAATTCAAAAGATATGATTCAGACATTAAACCTTTCTCAACAGAAAAGACAACATACTTGAAATGTTGAATCAAATCATTAATTGTTAGCAACTATTTTTGAAAAGTGAAAAGAAATTGATTTTGAAAATATATGATTGAAAAGATATGATTTGAAAAAGATTTGATTTTGAAAAATTATGAAAACTTGACAAAAATTTGAATTAAAAACAAAATCTTCCCTCTTGTGCCATCCTGGCATTAAACGCCTAGAATGGTATACATTCTGGCATTTAACGCCCAAAATGCTACCCTTTTGGGCGTTAAACGCCCAGCCAGGTACCCTAGCTGGCGTTTAAACGCCAGTTTTCCTTCTTTACTGGGTGTTTTGAACGCCCAGCTTTTTCTGTGTAATTCCTCTGCTGTATGTTCTGAATCTTTAATTCTTTGTATTATTGACTTGAAAAGACACAAAGAAATTTTTTTTTGAATTTTTAATGATGAGGAATAATCAAAATGCAACTAAAATCAAATAAACAATGCATGCAAGACACCAAACTTAGAAGTTTGTATACTACTGACACTAACAAATTGAGAATGCATATGAGAAACAACAAAACACTCAAGACAAGAGAATTTAAAGATTAGAGCAAGGAAATAATCAAGAACAACTTGAAGATCAATAAAGACATATGAATGAATTCGAAAAAATGCAAGAAGAATAGAAACATGCAATTGACACCAAACTTAAAATGAGACACTAGACTCAACAAGAAACATAAAATTTTTTTTTTTGGTTTTAAGATTTTATAATTTTTTTTGGATTTTTTTGAAAATTGAGTGAAAAAGAAAATAAGGATATCAAAATTCTTAATGAGAATTCCAGGAATCATGCAATGTTAGTCTAAAGCTTTAGTCTAAAGAAATTAGACATGGCTAGCCAAGCTTCAGCAGGACATTACATTCAAGAGCTAAATTGATGAGAATTAATCAGCTTTGGTGATGATAAGAACATCACCTTGAAACACTAGAATTCATTCTTAGGAACTCTGAAGAAAAATACCTAAGCTAAGCAACAAGATGAACCGTCAGTTGTCCAAACTCAAACAATCCTCGGCAACGGCGCCAAAAACTTGGTGCGCAAAATTGTGATCATCAATGGCGCCATCAACATGGTACGCTCAATTGCAATCTCAACTCTTTATCACAGCTTCGCACAACTAACCAGCAAGTGCACTGGGTCGTCCAAGTAATAAACCTTACGCGAGTAAGGGTCGATCCCACGGAGATTGTTGGTATGAAGCAAGCTATGGTCATCTTGTAAATCTCAATCAGGCGGATTCAAATGGTTATGGAGGATTAATGACTAAAAGATGAAAAAACATAAAATAAGGATAGTGATACTTATGTAATTCATTGGTGAGAATTTCAGATAAGCGTATGGAGATGCTTTGTCCCTTCCGTCTCTCTGCTTTCCTACTGTCTTCATCCAATCCTTCTTACTCCTTTCCATGGCAAGCTGTATGTTGGGCATCACCGTTGTCAATGGCTACAGTCCCGTCCTCTCAGTGAAAATGTTCAACGCGCTCTGTCACAGCACGGCTAATCAGCTGTCGGTTCTCGACCATGTCGGAATAGAATCCAGTGATTCTTTTGCGTCTGTCACTAACGCCCCACAATCGTGAGTTTGAAGCTCGTCACAGTCATTCAATCCTTGAATCCTACTCAGAATACCACAGACAATGTTTAGACCTTCCGGATTCTCTTGAATGCCGCCATGAATTCTAGCTTATACCACGAAGATTTTGATTAAGGGATCCAAGAGATATCCACTCAATCTAAGGTAGAACGGAGGTGGTTGTCAGGCACACGTTCATAGGTGAGAATGATGATGAGTGTCACGGATCATCACAATCATCAAGTTGAGGAACAAGTGATATCTTAGAACAAGAATAAGCCGAATTGAATAGAAGAACAATAGTAATTGCATTGATACTCGAGGTACAGCAGAGCTCCACACCTTAATCTATGGTGTGTAGAAACTCCACCGTTGAAAATACATAAGAACAAGGTCTAGGCATGGCCGAGAGGGCAGCCTCCAATGATCTAAGAACTAGACGTCCAAAGATGATCAAAAGATCTAAAGTGATCCAAAGATGAAAATACAATAGCAAAAGGTCCTATTTGTAGAGAACTAGTAGCTTAGGGTTTACAAAGATGAGTAAATGACATAAAAATCCACTTTCGGGCCCACTTGGTGTGTGCTTGGGCTGAGAATTGAAGCTTCTATATGTAGAGACTTTTCTTGGAGTTAAACGCCAGCTTTTGTGCCAGTTTGGGCATTTAACTCCCATTCTTGTGTCAGTTCCAGCGTTAAACGCCAGAATTTCTTGAGCTGGCTTGGAACGCCTGTTTGGACCATCAAATCTCGGGCAAAGTATGGACTACTTTCTAATGCAATTGAGAGCGTGCCAATTGGGCTTCTGTAGCTCAAGAAAATCCACTTCGAGTGCAGGGAGGTCAGAATCCAATAGCATCTGCAGTCCTTTTCAGCCTCTGAATCAGATTTTAGCTCAGGTCCCTCAATTTCAGCCAGAAAATACCTGAAATCACAGAAAAACATACAAACTCATAGTAAAGTCCAGAAAAGTGAATTTTAACTAAAAACTAATAAAAGTATAATAAAAACTAACTAAAACATACTAAAAACAATGCCAAAAAGCGTATAAATTATCCGCTCATCAGGTGTGCTTTTTCTTCTGCTGTTTTTTTATTCTGTTTTTAATTTTTGCAATTGTTTTGTGACTCCACACTATCATAATCCTGATAAAACATAAAAATTGGGTTTCCTCCCAGTAAGTGCTTCTTTAATGTCAATAGCTTGACAGTGAGCTCTTATGGAGCTTCACAGATCATCAGAGCATTATTGGGACCTCCCAACACCAAACTTAGAGTTTGAATGTGGGGGTTCAACACCAAACTTAGAGTTTGGTTGTGGCATCCTAACACCAAACTTAGAGTTTGATTGTGGGGGCTTTGTTTGACTCTGTATTGAGAGAAGCTTTTCATGCTTCCTATCCATGGTTGCAGAGGAAGATCCTTGAGCTTTAAACACAAGGTAGTCCCCATTCAATTGAAGGACTAGCTCTCCTCTGTCAACATCAATTACAGCTCCTGCTGTGGCTAGGAAGGGTCTTCCAAGAATGATGGATTCATTCTCATCCTTCCCAGTGTCTAAGATTATGAAATCAGCAGGGATGTAAAGGCCTTTAACCTTCACTAACACGTCCTCTACCAATCTATAAGCTTGTTTTATTGACCTGTCTGCCATCTCTAATGAGATTCTCGCAGCTTGTACCTCAAAGATCCCCAGTTTCTCCATTACAGAGAGTGGCATAAGATTTATACCGGACCCCATGTCACATAGAGCCTTCTCAAAGGTTATGGTGCCTATGGTACAGGATATTAAGAATTTACCAGGATCTTGTTTCTTTTGAGGTAGAGTTTGCTGAACCCATGTATCTAGTTCACTGATGAGCAAGGGAGATTCACCTTCCCAAGTCTCATTACCAAATAACTTGGCATTCAGCTTTATGATGGCTCCTAGATATTGAGCAACTTGCTCTTCAGTTACATCTTCATCCTCTTCAGAGGAAGAATAGTTCTCAGAGCTCATAAATAGATGAAGGAAGTTTAATGAAATCTCTATGGTCACTATATGAGCCTCAGATTCCTTTAGGTCCTCAATAGGGAACTCCTTTCTGTCTGCAGGACGTCCCATGAGGTCTTCCTCATTGGGATTCACGTCCTCCCTTTCCTCTTTGGATTCGGCCATTTTGATAATATCAATGGCCTTGCACTCTCTTTTTGGATTCTCTTCTGTATTGCTTGGGAGAGCACTAGGAGGAGTTTCAGTGATTTTCTTACTCAGCTGACCCACTTGTGCCTCCAAGTTTCTAATGGAGGACCTTGTTTCATTCATGAAACTTAAAGTGGCCTTAGATAGATCAGAGACTATGTTTGCTAAGCTAGAGGGGCTCTGCTTAGAATTCTCTGTCTATTGCTGAGAAGATGATGGAAAAGGCTTGCCATTGCTAAACCTGTTTCTTACACCATTATTAAAGCCTTGTTGAGGCTTTTGTTGATCCTTCCATGAGAAATTTGGATGATTTCTCCATGAGGAATTATAGTTATTTCCATAGGGTTCACCCATGTAATTCACCTCTGCTATTGCAGGGTTCTCAGGATCATAAGCTTCTTCTTCAGAAGATGCCTCTTTAGTACTGTTGGATGCATTTTGCCCTCCATTCAGACTCTGAGAAATCATGCTGACTTGCTGAGTCAACATTTTGTTCTCTGCTAATATGGCATTCAGAGCATCAATTTCAAGAACTCCTTTCCTCTGAGGCGTCCCATTACTCACAGGATTCCTCTCAGAGGTGTACATGAATTGGTTATTTACAACCATGTCAATGAGTTCTTGAGCTTCTGCAAGCGTTTTCTTTAGGTGAATGGATCTACCTGTAGAATGGTCCAGTAACATCTTAGAAAGCTCAGATAGACCATCATAGAATATATCTAAAATGGTCCATTCTGAAAGCATGCCAGAAGGGCACTTTTTGGTCAACTGCTTGTATCTTTCCCAAGCTTCATAGAGGGATTCACCATCTTTTTGCTTGAAGGTCTGAATATCCACTCTAAGCTTGCTCAGCTTTTGAGGAGGAAAGAACTTGGCCAAGAAGACCGTGACCAGCTTATCCCAAGAGTCCAGGCTATCTTTAGGTTGTGAGTCCAAACATGTTCTAGCTCTGTCTCTTACAGCAAAAGGGAAAAGCATGAGCCTGTAGACTTCATGATCTACTCCATTAGTCTTAACAGTATCACAGATCTGCAAGAATTCAGTTAAAAACTGATAGGGATCTTCTGATGAAAGTCCATAAAACTTGCAGTTCTACATTAGAGCAACTAGTTGAGGCTTCAACTCAAAATTGTTTGCTCCAATGGCAGGGATTGAGATGCTTCTTCTATAAAAATTAGAAGTAGGTGTAGTATAATCACCAAGCATCCTCCTTGCACCTCCACCATTGTTATTGGGTTCGGCCATGTCTCTTTCTTTTTCAAGATTCTCTATAAGGTTTTCTCTGGATTGTTGTGCTTTAGCTTCTCTTAGCTTCTTCTTTAGAGTCCTTTCAGGTTCAGGATCTGCTTCAACAAGAATGTCCTTATCCTTTCTCCTGCTCATATGAAAAAGAAGAGAACAGAAAAGGAAGAGGAATCTTCTATGTCACAGTATAGAGATTATGTGAGTAGAAGAAAAGAAGAATAAGAATGAAGAAGAGAAAAATTCAAACACAGAAGAGAAGAGAGGGTTCGAATTTTAAGATGAAGAGAAGTGTTAGTAAATAAATAAAATAAATAGAAAGAGATGAGAGGGAGAGAATTTCGAAAATTGTTTTTGAGAAAAGGTTAGTGATTTTCGAAAATTGAGAGAAGAAATAAAATTAAAATTAAAATTTGTAACAATTAGTTAATTAAAAGAATTTTGAAAAAGAGTGAGGAATTTTCGAAAATTAGAGAGAGAAAAGTAGTTAGGTGGTTTTGAAAAAGATAAGAAACAAACAAAAAGTCAATTAGTTAGTTGAAAAAGATTTGAAAATCAATTTTTGAAAAGATGAGAAGTTAGAAAAGATTTTGAAATTGATTTTGAAAAAGATATGATTTAAAAAAAAGAATATTTTGAAAAGATATGATTGAAAAAGATATTTTGGAAAAGATTTAATTTTTAAAATTAAAATTGATTACTTGACTAACAAGAAACTAAAAGATATGATTCTAGAATTTAAAGATTGAACCTTTCTTAACAAGAAAGTAACAAACTTCGAATTTTTGAATCAATCACATTAATTGTTAGTAAAGTTTTCAAAATTTTGAAATGAAATTAAGAAAAAGATTTTGAAATTACTTTTTAAAATTTTCAAAAAATAATAAGAAAAATAAAAAAGATTTGATTTTTGAAAAAGATTTTGAAAAGATAAGATTTTAAAAAATGAAATCTTGACTTGACTAATAAGAAACAACTTATTTTAAAAATTTTTGACTAAGTCAACCCAAAGATTTCGAAAATTATGAGAGAAATAAGAAAAAGATATTTTTTTGATTTTTGAATTTTTAATGATGAGAGAGAAAAACACAAATATGACCCAAAATATAAAAATTATGGATCAAAACACTGATGCATGCAAGAACACTATGAATGTCAAGATGAACACCAAGAACACTTTGAAGATCAAGATGAACATCAAGACTTATTTTTGAAAAATTTTCAAGAAAAGAAAAACATGCAAGACACCAAACTTAGAAATTTTCAATGCTTAGACACTATGAATGCAAAAATGCATATGAAAAACAACAAAAAACACAAAACAAGAAAATATGAAGATCAAACAAGAAGACTTACCAAGAACAACTTGAAGATCATGAAGAACACCATGCATGAATTTTTCGAAAAAATGCATAAATTTTAAAAACATGCAATTGACACCAAACTTAAAAATTGACATTAGACTCAAATAAGAAACACAAAATATTTTTGGTTTTTATGATTTTATTAATTTCTTTTTTTTTCTTTTTTTTGGATTTTTCGAAAATTAATTTGGAAAAACGAAAAAGAAGAAAGATTTTTGAAAACTTTTTGAAAAGAAAATTACCTAATCTGAGCAACAAGATGAACCGTCAGTTGTCCAAACTCGAACAATCCCCGGCAACGGCGCCAAAAACTTGGTGTTGTTGCCGGAATCTTGAATAATCGCTGGCTTCAAACTCAAACAATCCCCGGCAACGGCGCCAAAAACTTGGCGCACGAAATTGTGATCATCAACAATGGCTCCAAAGACTTGGAGCTCTCAAACATGAATCACACTTTGTCACAACTTTGCACAACTAACCAGCAAGTGCACTGGGTCGTCCAAGTAATACCTTATGTGAGTAAGGGTCGATCCCACGGAGATTGTCGGTATGAAACAAGCTATGGCCATCTTGTAAATCTCAATCAGACGGATAAAAAATGGTTATGGAGTTTGATCATTTAAAATATAAATAAAACGTAAAATAAAGATAGAGATACTTATGTAAATCATTGGTGGGAATTTCAGATAATTGGATGGAGATGCTTTGTTCCTTCTGAATCTCTACTTTTCTTCTGCTTTCATCCAATCATTCTTACTCCTTTCTATGGCAAGCTGTATGTAGGGCGTCACTGTTGTCAATGGCTACTTCCCATCCTCTCAGTGAAAATGGTCCAAATGTTCTGTCACAGCACGGCTAATCATCTGTTGATTCTTGATCATGTCGGAATAGGATCCATTGATCCTTTTGTGTTTGTCACTATGCCCAACACTCGCGAGTTTGAAGCTCGTCACAGTCATTCAATCCCTGAATCCTACTCGGAATACCACAGACAAGGTTTAGACTTTCCGAATTCTCAAGAATGCTACCAATGAATTCTAGCTTATACCACGAAGATTCTGATTAAGGAATCCAAGAGATACACACTCTAGCTCTCACTTGTAGAACGGAAGTGATTGTCAGGCACGCGTTCATAAGGACGGATGATGATGAGTGTCATGGATCATCACATCCATCAGGTTGAATTGCAGTGAATATCTTAGAATAAGAATAAGCTTGGATTGAATAGAAGAACAATAGTAATTGCATTAATTCTTGAGGTACAGCAGAGCTCCACACTTTAATCTATGGTGTATAGAAACTCCACCGTTGAAAATACATAAGTCATGGTCCAGGCATGGCCGAATGGCCAGCCCCCATGAAGGTCTAAAATCGTATACACTGATTAAAGATCCATCCAAAGACAAGACTAGACTCTGGTCTAAGGACTAAACGTCCAAAGATGAATATACAATAGTAAAAAGTCCTATTTATACTAGACTAGCTATTAGGGTTTACAGAAATAAGTCTAAGTGCAGAAATCCACTTTCGGGGCCCACTTTGGCATGTGCTTGGGCTGAGCTTGAGCTTTACACGTGGAGAGGCTTCTCTTGGGGTTAAATACCAAGTTGTAACGTGTTTTTAACATTTAACTCTGGTTTGTGACATGTTTCTGGCGTTTTACTCCCGAATGCAGCATGGAACTGGCGTTGAACGCCAGTGGCGTCATCTAAGCTCAAACAAAGTATAGACTATTATATATTTCTGGAAAGCCCTGGATGTCTACTTTCCAACGCAATTAAGAGCACGCCATTTGGAGTTTTGTAGCTCCAGAAAATCTATTTCTAGTGCAGGGAGATCAGAATCCAACAACATAAGCAGTCCTTTTTCAGCCTGAATCAGATTTTTGCTCAGGTCCCTCAATTTCAGCCAGAAAATACCTGAAATCACAGAAAAACACACAAACTCATAGAAATATTCCTAAAAGTAGCTGGATCATACTAAAAACTACTTAAAAACAATGCCAAAAAGCGTATAAATTATCCGCTCATTAATAACCTCTTCAGTGGATTGCAAAATTCTTGCTCTCCATTGAATCGAACCATATTCAATCTAAACCGGTGCCTTTGATTAAGAAAATGACGATGTCCTATGAAACATGATTTTCTACTATGAAGAATTTAAAAAGGAACAAAGTCGAAGTTACAAGATGGAGAAGCAAGTCCAGTGTACGTGTTCCACCCGGAGAGAATTCCTAACCCAAAAAAGTCACTTATAGTCCACATCAACGCCGCATGCAATTTGAACGGCTTTTTCTCAAAAGAATCATATGCATCCACGCCCTCATTCCATAACTCTTTTAACTCTTTGATCAACGATTGTAAGTAGACATCTATATTGTTTCCTGGCATCTTTTTTCTAGGAATTATCATTGAAAGAATAAAAGATGTCTGCTTCATCCAAATCCAAGTAGTGTTGTAAAGAATGAGAATAACTGGCCAGGTACTAGAATTTGCATTCATACTATGATAGGGATTAATACCATCAGTAGCTAATGCCAAACGTATATTTCATGGATCCTTTGCAAATAAAGTGTTTTTTAAATCAAACATCTTCCAAGATTCTAAATCTCTAGGATGCGCCATTACACCATCTTCCTTAGGAGCAACATCATGCCATCTCATGGCCTCGGCTGTCTTTGAAGACAAAAATAACCTTTGCAAACAAGGTTTTAGTGGAAAGTAACAAAGAACTTTAGCAGGCACCTTCTTCCTAATATTCCCATCATTTGATTCTTGAATCTCACCACCCTTTGTATCTAGTTTCCATCTAGACTTGCTGCAAACTTTACATATTTCTTTCTCCTTGTCTTCACCCCAATACAGCATGCAATTGTTCGGGCATGTGATGAGCGGATAATTTATACGCTTTTTGGCATTGTTTTTAGTATGTTTTTAGTATGTTTTAGTTAGTTTTTAGTATATTTTTATTAGTTTGTAGTTACAATTCACTTTTCTGGACTTTCCTATGAGTTTGTATGTTTTTCTGTGATTTCAGGTATTTTCTGGCTGAAATTGAGGGACCTGAGCAAAAATCTGATTCAGAGACTGAAAAGGACTGCAGATGCTGTTGGATTCTGACCTCCCTGCACTCGAAGTGGATTTTCTGGAGCTACAGAAGCCCAATTGGCGCGCTCTCAACGGCTTTGGAAAGTAGACATCCTGGGCTTTCCAGCAATGTATAGTAGTCCATATTTTTCCCGAGATTTGATGGCCCAAACTGGCGTTCCAAATCAGCTCAAAACTGCCCGACGTTTAACGCCGGAACTGGCACAAGAATGGGAGTTCAACGCCCAAACTGGCACAAAAGCTGGCGTTTAACTCCAAGAAGAGTCTCTACACGAAAATGTTTCAATGCTCAGCCCAAATACACACCAAGTGGGCCCGGAAGTGGATTTTTATGTCATTTACTCATCTTTGTAATTCTTAAGCTACTAGTTCTCTATAAGTAGGACCTTTTGCTATTGTATTTGACATCGGGGTAGCTATCTGGAGATCTTTGAATCTTTTGATCACTGGGGGCTGGCCTCATGGCCATGCCTAGACCTCATTCTTATGTATTTTCAACGGTGGAGTTTCTACACACCATAGATTAAGGTGTGGAGCTCTGCTGTACCTCGAGTATTAATGCAATTACTATTGTTCTTCTATTCAATTCGGCTTGTTCTTATGCCAAGATATTCATTCGCACTCAAGAACTTGATGAATGTGATGATTATGTGACGCTCATCATCATTCTCACTTATGAACGCGTGCCTGACAACCACTCCCGTTCTACAAGCAAACAAGGCTTGAATGTTCATCTCTTGGATTCTTTAACCGGAATCTTCGTGGTATAAGCTAGAATTGATGGTGGCATTCAAGAGAATCCGGAAGGTCTAAACCTTGTTTGTGGTATTCTGAGTAGGATTCAATGATTGAATGACTGTGACAAGCTTCAAACTCGCGATTGTGGGGTGTTAGTGACAGACACAAAAGAATCACTGGATTCTATTCCGACATGATCGAGAACCGACAGCTGGATAGCCGTGCCGTGACAGGGTGCGTTGAACATTTCCACTGAGAGGACAGGACTGTAGCCATTGACAACAGTGATGCCCAACATACAGCTTGCCATGGAAAGGAGTAAGAAGGATTGGATGAAGACAGTAGGAAAGCAGAGAGACGGAAGGGACAAAGCATCTTCATACGCTTATCTGAAATTCTCACCAATGAATTGCATAAGTATCTCTATCCTTATCTTTATGTTTTATTCATAAATCATTCATAACCATTTGAGTCTGCCTGACTGAGATTTACAAGATGACCATAGCTTGCTTCATACCAACAATCTCCGTGGGATCGACCCTTACTCGCGTAAGGTTTATTACTTGGACGACCCAGTGCACTTGCTGGTTAGTTGTGCGAAGTTGTGTTTATGCCATGGTATTGAGCACCAAGTCTTTGGGGCCATTACTAGGGATTATTTGATTAGTGAAGAAAAGAGATCACAATTTCGTGTAGAGACAACTGACGGGGATTGTTTCGAGTATGGACAACTGACGGTTCATCTTGTTGCTTAGATTAGGTATTTTTCAGAGTTCTTAAGAATGAATTCTAGTGTTTCAAAGTGATGATCTTATCATCACCAAAGCTGATTGATTCTCATCAATTTAGCTCTTGAATGCAATGTCCTGCTGAAGCTTGGCTATCCATGTCTAATTCCTTTAGACTGAAGCTTTAGACTAACATTGCATGATTCCTGGAATTCTCATTAAGAATTTTGATACCTTTATTTTCTTTTCCACTTAATTTTCAAAAAAACCAAAAAAATTACAAAATCATAAAAACCAAAAATATTTTATGTTTCTTGTTGAGTCTAGTGTCTCATTTTAAGTTTGGTGTCTTGCATGCATTGTTTATTTGATCTTGGGTCTGTTTTCAAGTCAATAATACAGGAAACTGAAGATTCAGTACATGCAGCAGAGGAATTATACAGAAAAAGCTGGGCGTTCAAAACGCCCAGTGAAGAAGGATAAACTGGCGTATCCTGGCTGGCGTTTAACGCCCAAAAAGGTAGCATTTTGGGCGTTAAACGCCAGAATGTGCACCATTCTGGGCGTTTAACGCCAGGATGGCACAAGAGGAAAGATTCTGTTTTCAATTCAGATTTTTTTTTCAAGTTTTCAAAATTTTTCAAAATCAAATCTTTTTCAAAATCAATTTCTTTCCTTTTTCAAAAATACTTGCTATCAATTAATGATTTGATTCAACATTTCAAGTATGCTGCCTTTTCTGTTGAGAAAGGTTTAATGTTTGAATCATATCTTTTCTTGTTAGGCAAGTCATTAATTTTTAAAATCAAATCTTTTTAAATTGTTTTTCAAATCATATCTTTTTAATCACATCTTTTTCAAAAATAGTTTTCAATCATATCTTTTTGATTTCTAATTTCAAATCTTTTTCAAAAATCACTTGATTTCTTTTCCACTCTTGTTTTTCGAAAATCAATTAGTGTTTTTCAAAATGTTTTTAAAAATCTTTTACTTAGTTTTCGAAAATTTCTTCCCCTCTTCCCACATCCTTCTATTTGTGGAGTAACACTCCTCCTCAATGCACAATTCGAACTCTATCTCACTAAGTTCGAATTCTCTACTTCCTCCTTCTATTTTTCTTTTCCTCTGACACCTCAAGGAATCTCTATACTGTGACATAGAGGATTCCATATTTTCTTGTTCTCTTCTCTTTCATATGAGCAGGAGCAAAGACAAAAGCATTCTTGTTGAGGCTGACCCTGAACCTGAAAGGACCTTGAAGCGAAAGCTAAGAGAAGCTAAGGCACAATTCTCTGTAGAGGACCTAACAGAAATCTTTAAAGAAGAAGAATCTATGGCAACCGAAAACAACAACAATGCCAACAATGCAAGGAAGGTGCTGGGTGACTTTACTGCACCTACTCCCGACTTCTATGGGAGAAGCATCTCCATCCCTGCCATTAGAGCAAACAACTTTGAGCTTAAGCCTCAATTAGTTTCTTTAATGCAACAGAATTGCAAGTTCCATGGACTTCCATTGGAAGATCCTCATCAGTTTTTAGCTGAGTTCTTGCAAATCTGTAACACTGTCAAGACTAATGGGGTTGACCCTGAGGTCTACAGACTTATGCTATTCCCTTTTGCTGTAAGAGACAGAGCTAGAATATGGTTGGACTTACAACCTAAAGACAGCCTGAACTCTTGGAAAAAGCTAGTCAATGCCTTCTTGGCAAAGTTCTTTCCACCTCAAAAATTGAGTAAGCTTAGAGTGGAAGTCCAAACCTTCAGACAGAAGGAAGGTGATTCCCTCTATGAAGCTTGGGAAAGATACAAACAATTGATCAGAAAATGTCCTTCTAACATACTTTCTGAATGGAGCATCATAGGTATTTTCTATGATGGTCTGTCTGAACTTTCCAAAATGTCTCTGGATAGCTCTGCTGGAGGATCTCTTCATCTGAAGAAGACGCCTACAGAAGCTCAAGAGCTCATTGAAATGGTTGCAAATAACCAATTCATGTACACTTCTGAAAGGAATCCTGTGAACAATGGGACAAATCAGAAGAAAGGAGTTCTTGAGATTGATACTCTGAATGCCATACTGGCTCAGAACAAAATATTGACCCAACAAGTCAATTTGATCTCTCAAAGTCTGTCTGGAATGCAAAATGCACCAGGCAGTACTAAGGATGCTTCATCTGAAGAAGAAGCTTATGATCCTGAGAACCTTTCAATGGAAGAGGTGAATTACATGGGAGAACCCTATGAAAACACCTATAATTCTTCATGGAGAAATCATCCAAATCTCTCATGGAAGGATCAACAGAGACCTCAACAAGGTTCCAACAATAATAATGGTGGAAGAAACAGGTTTAGCAATGGCAAGCCTTTTCCATCATCTTCTCAGCAACAGACAGAGAATTCTAAGCAGAACCACTCTGACTTAGCAACCATGGTCTCTGATCTAATCAAAACCACTCAAAGTTTCATGACTAAAACAAGGTCCTCTATTAGAAACTTGGAGGCACAAGTGGGACAGCTGAGCAAGAAAATTACTGAACTCCCTCCTAGTACTCTTCCAAGTAATACAGAAGAAAATCTAAACGGAGAGTGCAAGGCCATCAACATGGCCGAATTGGGAGAGGAGGAAGAGGCAGTGAATGCCACTGAGGAAGACCTCAATGGGCGTGCACTGACCTCCAATGAGTTCCCTAATGAGGAACCATGGGAATCTGAGGCTCACGCTGAGACCATAGAGATTCCAATAGATTTACTTCTGCCATTCATGAGCTCTGATGAGTATTCTGCCTCTTAAGAGGATGAGTATGTCACTGAAGAGCAAGTTGCTAAATACCTTGGAGTAATCATGAAGCTAAATGACAAGTTATTTGGTAATGAGACTTGGGAGAACGAACCTCCTTTGCTCACCAAAGAACTGGATGACTTGTCTAGGCAGAGATTACCTCAAAAGAGACAAGATCCTGGGAAGTTTTCAATACCTTGTACCATAGGCACCATGACCTTTAAGAAGGCTCTATGTGACTTAGGATCAAGTGTAAACCTCATGCCTCTCTCTGTAATGGAGAAGCTAGGGATCTTTGAGGTACAAGCTGCAAGAATCTCATTAGAGATGGCAGACAATTCAAGAAAACAAGCTTATGGACTTGTAGAGGATGTTTTGGTGAAGATTGAAGACCATTACATCCTTGCTGATTTCATAGTCCTAGAGACTGGGAAGTGCATGGATGAATCCATCATCCTTGGCAGACCCTTCCTAGCCACAGCAAAGGCTGTGATTGATGTTGACAAAGGAGAATTGATCATTCAAGTGAATGAAGAATCCTTTGTGTTTAAGGCTCAAGGATATCCCTCTGTCACCATGGAGAGGAAGCATGAAGAGCTTCTCTCAAAACAGAGTCAAATAGAGCCCCCACAGTCAAACTCTAAGTTTGGTGTTGGGAGGTTCCAACAATGCTCTGAGTGTTTGTGAGGCTCCATGGTAGCCCTCTGTCAAGCTACTGACATTAAAGAAGCGCTTGTTGGGAAGCAACCCAATGTTATATTTTATCTATTTTCCTTTGTTATTTTATATTTTCTGTAGGTTGATGATCATGAGAAGTCACAAAATCAATTGAAAAAGCAAAAACAGAATGAAAAACAGAAAGAAAAATAGCACACCCTGGAGGAGAACTTGATGGCGTTTAAACGCCAGTGAAGCTAGCAAATGGGCGTTTAACGCCCAGCCTGGCACCATTCTGGGCGTTTAACGCCAGAAAGGGGCACCAGACTGAAGTTAAACGCCAGAAAAGGGCAAGCACCTGGCGTTAAACGCCAGAAATGGGCACTAGCCCGGCGTTTAATGCCAGAATTGGCAAAGGGTGCATTTTTGCACGCCACTTGGTGCAGGGTTGATTTTTCCTTGATACCTCAGGATCTGTGGACCCCACAGGATCCCCACCTACTCCACCACCCTCTCTCTTCTTTACCCATTCACCAATCACCTCAACCACTCTTCCCCAAAAACCCCTCACCTATCAAATCCCATCTTTCTCTTCACCACTCAAAATTCAATCCATTTTCATACACCCTAAACACTACTTCTCCCCCCTTTGGCCGAACCACAAAGCCACCTCCATCTCCTCCATTTCTTCTTCTTCTTCTCTCTTCTTTCTTCTTTTGCTCGAGGACGAGCAAACCTTTTAAGTTTGGTGTGGTAAAAGCATTGCTTTTTATTTTTCCATAACCATTTATGGCATCCAAGGCCGGAGAAACCTCTAGAAAGAGGAAAGGGAAGGCAAAAGTTTCCACCTTCGAGTCATGGAAGATGGAGAGATTCATCTCAAGGGTGCATCAAGACCACTTCTATGAAGTTGTGGCCTTGAAGAAGGTGATCCCCGAGGTCCCTTTCAAACTCAAAAAGAGTGAATATCCGGAGATCCGACATGAGATTCGAAGAAGAGGTTGGGAAGTTCTTACCAACACCATTCAACAAGTCGGAATCTTAATGGTTCAAAAGTTCTATGCCAATGCATGGATCACCAAGAACCATGATCAAAGTGTGAACCCGGACCCAAAGAATTGGCTTACAATGGTTCGGGGGAAATACTTAGATTTTAGTCCGGAAAATGTAAGGTTGGCATTCAACTTGCCCATAATGCAAGGAGATGAACACCCTTACACTAGAAGGGTCAACTTTGATCAAAGGTTGGACCAAGTCCTCATAGACATCTGTGAAGAGGGCACCCAATGGAAGAGAGATACAAGAGGGAAGCCGGTTCAACTAAGAAGGCATGACCTCAAACCCGTGGCTAGGGGATGGTTGGAGTTTATCCAACGCTCAATCATTCCCACTAGCAACCGGTCCAAAGTTACTATAGACCGGGCCATCATGATTCATAGTATCATAATTGGAGAGAAAGTGGAAGTCCATGAGGTTATAGCCCAAGAACTCTATAAGGTGGCGAACAAGTCCTCTACCTTGGCAAGGTTAGCCTTTCCTCATCTCATTTGTCACCTCTGTTATTCAGTTGGAGTGGACATAGAAGGAGACATCCTCATTGATGAGGACAAGCCCATCACTAAGAAAAGGATGGAGTAAACAAGAGATCCCACTCATCATGAAATCCCTGAGATGCCTCAAGGGATGCACTTTCCTCTATAAAACTATTGGGAGCAAATCAACACCTCCCTAAGAAAATTGAGTTCCAACATGGGACAACTAAGGGTGGAGCACCAAGAACATTCCATCCTCCTCCATGAAATTAGAGAAGATCAAAGAATCATGAGAGAGGAGCAACAAAGACAAGGAAGAGACATTGAGGAGCTCAAGCACTCCATAAGATCTTCAAGAGGAAGAACAAGCCGCCATCACTAAGGTGGATCTGTTCTTTAATTTCCTTGTTCTTTATTTTCTTGTTTTTTCGAAAATTATGCTTATGTTTATCTATGTTTGTGTCTCATGATCATTAGTGTCTTAGTGTCTATGCCTTAAAGTTATGAATGTCCTATGAATCCATCACCTTTCTTGAATGAAAAATGTTCTTAATTGAAAAAGAGAAGAATTGCATGAATTTTAAATTTTATAACAGATTAATTATTTTGATGTGGTGGCAATACTTTTGTTCTCTGAATGTATGCTTAAACAGTGCATATGTCTTTTGACTTTGTTATTTATGATTGGTTTGCTCTTGAAAGAATGATGAAAAAGGAGACATGTTACTGAGGATCTGAAAAATCATAAAAATGATTCTTGAAGCAAGAAAAAGCAGTGAATACAAAAAAAAAAGAAAAGAAGCGAAAAAAAAAGAGAAAGAGAAAAACAAAAAAAAGGGGGAGAAAGAGAAAAAGAAAAAGAAAGAGATAAAGTTGTGATCCAAGGCAAAAAGAGTGTGCTTAAGAACCCTGGACACCTCTAATTGGGGACTCTAGCAAAGCTAAGTCACAATCTGAAAAGGTTCACCCAATTATGTGTCTGTGGCATGTATGTATCCAGTGGTAATACTGGAAGACAGAGTGCTTTGGGCCACGACCAAGACTCATAAAGTAGCTGTGTTCAAGAATCATCATACTTAACTAGGAGAATCAATAACACTATCTGGATTCTGAGTTCCTATAGAAGCCAATCATTCTGAATTTCAAAGGATAGAGTGAGATGCCAAAACTGTTCAGAGGCAAAAAGATAAAAGCCCCGCTCATCTAATTAATACTGATCTTCATAGATGTTTTTGGAATTCATTGCATATTCTCTTCTTTTTATCTTATTTGATTTTCAGTTGCTTGGGGACAAGCAACAATTTAAGTTTGGTGTTGTGATGAGCGGATAATTTATACGCTTTTTGGCATTGTTTTTAGTATGTTTTTAGTATGTTTTAGTTAGTTTTTAGTATATTTTTATTAGTTTTTAGTTAAAATTCACTTTTCTGGACTTTACTATGAGTTTGTGTGTTTTTTTGTGATTTCAGGTATTTTCTAGCTGAAATTGAGGGACCTGAGCAAAAATCTGATTCAGAGACTGAAAAGGACTGCAGATGCTGTTGGATTCTGACCTCCCTGCACTCGAAGTGGATTTTCTGGAGCTATAGAAGCCCAATTGGCGCGCTCTCAACGGCGTAGGAAATTAAACATCCTGGGCTTTCCAGCAATTTATAATAGTCCATACTTTGCCTGATATTTGATGGCCCAAACCGGCGTTCCAAATCAGCTCAAAACTGGCCGGCGTTTAACGCCGGAACTGGCACAAGAATGGGAGTTAAACGCCCAAACTGGCACAAAAGCTGGCGTTTAACTCCAAGAAGAGTCTCTACACGAAAATGCTTCAATGCTCAGCCTAAATACACACCAAGTGGGCCCGGAAGTGGATTTTTATGTCATTTACTCATCTTTGTAATTCTTAAGCTACTAGTTCCCTATAAGTAGGACCTTTTGCTATTGTATTTGACATCGGGGTAGCTATCTGGAGATCTTTGAATCTTTTGATCACTGGGGGCTGGCCTCACGGCCATGCCTAGACCTCATTCTTATGTATTTTCAACGGTGGAGTTTCTACACACCATAGATTAAGGTGTGGAGCTCTACTGTACCTCGAGTATTAATGCAATTACTATTGTTCTTCTATTCAATTCGGCTTGTTCTTATTCCAAGATATTCATTCGCACTCAAGAACTTGATGAATGTGATGATTATGTGACGCTCATCATCATTCTCACTTATGAACGCGTGCCTGACAACCACTCCCGTTCTACAAGCAAACAAGGCTTGAATGTTCATCTCTTGGATTCTTTAACCGGAATCTTCGTGGTATAAGCTAGAATTGATGGCGGCATTCAAGAGAATCCGGAAGGTCTAAACCTTATCTGTGGTATTCTGAGTAGGATTCAATGATTGAATGACTGTGACGAGCTTCAAACTCGCGATTGTGGGGCATTAGTGACAGACGCAAAAGAATCACTGGATTCTATTCCGACATGATCGAGAACCGACAGCTGGATAGCCGTGCCGTGACAGGTTACGTTGAACATTTCCACTGAGAGGACGGGACTGTAGCCATTGACAACGGTGATGCCCAACATACAGCTTGCCATGGAAAGGAGTAAGAAGGATTGGATGAAGACAGTAGGAAAGCAGAGAGACGGAAGGGACAAAGCATCTTCATACGCTTATCTGAAATTCTCATCAATGAATTGCATAAGTATTTCTATCCTTATCTTTATGTTTTATTCATAAATCATTCATAACCATTTGAGTCTGCCTGACTGAGATTTACAAGATGACCATAGCTTGCTTCATACCAACAATCTCCGTGGGATCGACCCTTACTCGCGTAAGGTTTATTACTTGGACGACCCAGTGCACTTGCTGGTTAGTTGTGCGAAGTTGTGTTTATGCCATGGTATTGAGCACCAAGTCTTTGGGGCCATTACTAGGGATTATTTGAGTAGTGAAGAAAATAGATCACAATTTCGTGCACCAGCATGCATGTATCTTCTCATAATTCATACCAAGCTTCAAGATAGTTTTCTTTGCTTCATAAAATGAACTTGAAAACTCTGCAAGTTCAAATGCATCATGTAAGAGTTCAAATATCATCGACATTGCCTTGTCAGTCATCCCACATATACACTTAATATGATACATCTTCACCAAAAAGAATAATCTTGAATATCTTGTACACTCTCCATACAATGGTAGTTCTGCATGACTTGCTAATTCTTCAAACTCCGCTGCATCATGTTGTTCATGAGCTACATTTGCCATCACTCTTTCAACTCCATCAATGTCTTCATCTGACTCTAATGATACTTCATTTGCCCAGTGCATATCAGTCCCAAGAGCATCTCCAAGCATGTCATGAATAGAATCCTGATTAAGCAAATCATCAAAAGCATTTGAAGCATCACTATTTGAGACATTACTACTGGGATCCCTTACCTCAATCTCACCATGACAAAACCAAAGTGTATATTCTTTCGGGAATTGGGTACATACCAAGTGATCGTACATCTCACCCTTTGTCACTTTTTTTCTAAAACCCCACTACAAATAAGGGCATACAGTTGTTTCAGCTAAACTAATTTCAAAGGCAAAATCAATAAACCTCCTAACCCTTTGCTCATACTCTATTGAGTTTCGCGGCTTTGTGATCCATGACTTATCCATTAAACCAATATAAGAATCTTCCTTCAAATTTAAAACAAGAGTATATCCTTAATTCTATCTACAATGCAATAAATACTAAACTATGAAAAGTACCATGCAATAAAAATATAGTTTGTTGATGAGCGGATAATTTATACGCTTTTTGGCATTGTTTTTAGTATATTTTTAGTATGATCTAGTTAGTTTTTAGTATATTTTTATTAGTTTTTTGTTAAAATTCACTTTTCTGGACTTTACTATGAGTTTGTGTGTTTTTCTGTAATTTCAGGTATTTTCTGGCTGAAATTGAGGGTCCTGAGCAAAAATCTGATTCAGAGACTGAAAAGGACTGCAGATGCTGTTGGATTCTGACCTCCCTGCACTCGAAGTGAATTTTCTGGAGCTACAGAAGCCCAATTGGCGCGCTCTTAACGGCATTGGAAAGTAGACATCCTGGGCTTTCCAGCAATGTATAATAGTCCATACTTTGCCCGAGATTTGATGGCCCAACCCGGCGTGGCAAATCAGCCTCAGAATTTCCAGCATTTAACGCTGGAACTGGCATAAAACTTGGAGTTAAACGCCCAAACTGGCATGAAAGCTGGCGTTTAACTCCAGAAAAGGTCTCTACACATGAAAGCTTCAATGCTCAGCCCAAGCACACATCAAGTGGGCCCGGAAGTAGATTTTTCTGTCATTTACTCATTTCTGTAAACCTTAGGTTACTAGTTCACTATTAATAGGATCTTTTGACATTGTATCTGCACCTCATGACACTTTACACATTTCTTTGTGTACTTCTTACAGCATGAGTCTCTAAACCCCATGTTTGGGGGTGAGGAGCTCTGCTGTGTCTTGATGGATTAATGCAATTACTACTGTTTCTTATTCAATCATGCTTGCTTCCATTCTAAGATATCACTTGCTCTTAACCCGGATGAATGTGATGACCTGTGACACTCATCATATTCTCAACTATGAACGTGTGCCTGACAACCACCTCCGTTCTACTTTAGATTGAGTAGATATCTCTTGGATTCTTTAATCAGAATCTTCGTGGTATAAGCTAGAACTGATGGCGGCATTCAAGAGAATCCGGAAGGTCTAAACCTTGTCTGTGGTATTCTGAGTAGGATTCAATGATTGAATGACTGTGACGAGCTTCAAACTCCTGAAGGCGGGGCGTTAGTGACAGACGCAAAAGAATCACTGGATTCTATTCCGGCCTGATTGAGAACCGACAGATGAATTCCGCTATGCTGTGACAGAGCATATGCAATCGCTTTCACTGAGAGGATGGGAGGTAGCCACTGACAACGGTGAAACCCTACACACAGCTTGCCATGGAGGGAGACTTGCGTGTTTAAAGAAGAAGACAGTAGGAAAGCAGAGATTCAGAAGATGGAGCATCTCCAAACCTCAACCTATTCTCCATTACTGCAATACAAGTAACCATTTCATGTTCTTTTGCTCTTTACAATCAATCCTGATAATTTCTGATATCCTGACTAAGATTTACAAGATAACCATAGCTTGCTTCAAACCGACAATCTCCGTGGGATCGACCCTTGCTCACGCAAGGTATTACTTGGACGACCCAGTGCACTTGCTGGTTAGTTGTGCGAGGTTGCAAAAGTGTGATTGCAATTTCGTGCACCAAGTTTTTGGCGCCGTTGCCGGGGATTGTTCGAGTTTGGACAACTGACGGTTTATTTTATTGCTTAGATTAGGACTGTTTTATTTTTGTTGGTTTAGAGTCTTTTAGTTGAATCTAGTTTCATATTTTAAGTTTGGTGTCAATTGCATGCTGTTGTTTTTCTTTTGATTTTCGAATTTTTCTTGTTCTTAGTCCTTTTTTGATTCATAAAAGTTCTAAGTTTGGTGTCCTCTTTGTGTTTTTCCTTTAAAATTTTCGAAAAAATTAGTGTTTGATTTTCTAAAATTTTAAGTTTGGTGTCTTTTTGTGTTTTTCTCTTTCCTCTTTTTAAGAATCAAATCTTTTTCATAAAAATTTTTCAATCATATCTTTTTAATTGCTGTTTTCAAAATCTTTTTTTTTACTAATTGATTCAGTTCTCAATTTGCTTTGATCTCATTTTCCCTTTTGATTTTCGAATTTTTTTTATTTTTTATTTCCTTTTGTTTATTTTTTTCGGTTATTCAAAAAAAAATAAAAAATAAAAATAAACAAAATTTATCTCTTTGCAATCATTATCATTTCCCTTTTGTCCATTATGGACTTAAGTGGAATTGATCAGTCCAGAAGGACTCTGGGGTCATATGCTAACCCCATTACAGCTGCATATGGGAGTAGCATCTGCACGCCCCCCATCAAAGCAAGCAGCTTTGAGCTAAATCCTCAATTCATTATCATAGTGCAGCAAAATTGCCAGTATTCCGGTCTTCCACAGGAAGAACCTACTGAGTTTCTGGCACAGTTCTTACAAATTGCTGACACAGTACATGATAAAGAGGTAGATCAGGATGTCTACAGACTATTACTGTTTCCATTTGCTGTAAAAGATCAAGCTAAAAGGTGGTTGAATAACCAACCTACAGCAAGCATAAAGACATGGAAACAGTTGTCAGACAAATTCCTGAATCATTTTTACCCTCCAAAGAGGATGACACAGCTAAGGCTGGACATCCAAGGCTTTAAACAAGAGGATAATGAATCCCTTTACAATGCCTGGGAGAGGTATAGAGGTATGCTAAGAAAATGCCCCTCTGAAATGTTTTCAGAGTGGGTACAGTTAGACATTTTCTACTATGGGCTTACAGAGAAAGCTCAGATGTCTTTAGACCACTCAGCTGGTGGATCTATACACATGAGGAAGACAATTGAAGAAGCTCAAGAGCTTATAGACACTGTTGCTAGAAACCAATATTTGTACTCTAGCAATGAGTTCTCTCCAGAAGAGGAAGTCATGACAGTAGTCACTGACTCTAATCCTCAAGAACAGATAATGGAGCTTAATCAACAACTACTCCTGATGACAGAACAGTTAGCAGAATTTAAAGAGATGCTCCATGAAACTAAAGTTGCTAATAAGAGCATAGAACTACAGTTGAATCAAGCAAAACAGCAAATATCTAAACAGATAACAGAGGAGTCTCAAGCAGTTCAATTGAGGAGTGGGAAGAACTTGAATACCACTGCTCAAAAGAGCAAAAAGCCTAATAAGGA
Organism: Arachis stenosperma; assembly: GCF_014773155.1. Taxonomy (NCBI): domain Eukaryota; kingdom Viridiplantae; phylum Streptophyta; class Magnoliopsida; order Fabales; family Fabaceae; genus Arachis; species Arachis stenosperma. Next base: position 74,353,245 of record NC_080381.1, on the reverse strand, counting down.
ACAAATAACAGAGGACAACCAAACCACTGTTCAAAATCCCTCAGAGGACAGTAAGAGCCCAGAGAGGAATATTGGCGTTCAAACGCCAGAAAGGGAAGGAAAGTTGGCGTTAAACGCCCATTCCTTGCCCAGTTCTGGCGTTCAAACGCCAGAAAAGGGGGAAAAGTTGGCGTTAAACGCCCATTTTCCACCCAATCCTGGCGTCCAAACGCCAAGGGAAAAACAGACACCCGAGAGTGCTGACAGTAATCCCTCTAACAAGGCTTCTTCAACCACTTCTGTAGGGAATAAACCTGCAGCATCTAAGGTTGAAGAATATCAAGCCAAGATGCCTTATCCTCAGAAACTCCGCAAAGCGGAACAGGATAAGCAATTTGCCCGCTTTGCAGACTATTTAAGGACTCTTGAAATAAAGATTCCGTTTGCAGAGGCACTTAAGCAAATACCTTCTTATGCTAAGTTCATGAAGGAAATCTTAAGTCATAAGAAGGATTGGAGAGAAACTGAAAAAGTGTTTCTCACTGAAGAATGCAGTGCAGTCATTCTGAAAAGCTTACCAGAAAAGCTTCAAGATCCTGGAAGCTTTCTGATACCATGCACATTAGAAGGCACTTGCACCAAGACAGCTTTATGTGATCTTGGAGCAAGCATCAATTTAATACCTGCATCCACTATCAGAAAGCTTGGGTTGATTGGAGAAGTCAAACCAACCAGGATATGCCTCCAACTTGCTGATGGCTCCATTAAACACCCATCAGGCATAATAGAGGACATGATTGTCAAGGTTGGGCCATTTGCCTTTCCAACTGACTTTGTGGTACTGGAAATGGAGGAGCACAAGAGTGCAACTCTCATCCTAGGAAGACCTTTCCTAGCAACTAGACGAACTCTCATTGATGTACAAAAGGGGGAAGTAACCTTGAGAGTCAATGAGGATGAGTTCAAGTTGAATGCTGTAAAAGCTATGCAGCATTCAGACACACCAAATGACTGCATGGGCGCTGACATTATTGACTCTCTGGTAGAAGAGATCAATATGGCTAAAAGCCTAGAATCAGAGCTTGAGGACATCTTCAAAGATGCTCAAACTGATCAGGAAGAGCCAGAGGAGGCAAAGGAATTTTTGAAAATTCCTCAGGAGAAGGATAAACCTCCCAAGCCTGAACTCAAACCACTACCATCATCCCTGAAATACGCATTTCTGGGAGAGGATGAAACTTTTCCAGTGATCATAAGCTCTGCTTTAAATCCACAGGAAGAGGAAGCACTGATTAAAGTGCTAAGGACGCACAAGACAGCTCTTGGGTGGTCCATAAGTGATCTCAAGGGCATTAGCCCAGCTAGATGCATGCACAAGATCCTGTTGGAGGATAATGCCAAACCAGTGGTTCAACCACAGAGGAGGCTAAATCCAGCCATGAAGGAGGTGGTGCAAAAAGAGGTCACTAAATTACTGGAGGCTGGGATTATTTATCCTATTTCTGATAGCCCCTGGGTGAGCCCTGTCCAAGTTGTCCCCAAAAAGGGAGGCATGACAGTGGTTCATAATGAAAAAAATGAACTGGTTCCTACAAGGACAGTCACAGGGTGGCGCATGTGTATTGATTACAGAAGACTCAATACAGCCACCAGAAAGGATCATTTTCCTTTACCATTCATAGACCAAATGCTAGAAAGATTAGCTGGTCATGATTATTACTGCTTTTTGGATGGCTATTCAGGCTACAACCAAATTGCAGTAGATCCCCAGGACCAAGAGAAAACAGCATTCACTTGCCCTTCTGGCGTGTTTGCCTACAGGAGGATGCCTTTTGGTCTGTGCAATGCACCTGCAACCTTTCAGAGGTGCATGCCCTCTATCTTCTCAGATATGGTAGAGAAATTTCTGGAAGTCTTCATGGATGACTTTTCAGTATATGGAGACTCATTTAGCTCCTGTCTTAATCACCTAGCACTTGTCTTGAAAAGGTGCCAAGAGACTAACCTGGTTTTAAACTGGGAGAAATGTCATTTTATGGTGACTGAAGGAATTGTCCTTGGGCAAAATTTCAAGCAGGGGAATAGAGGTGGATAAGGCAAAGGTAGAGGTAATTGAAAAATTACCACCACCTGCCAATGTTAAGGCAATCAGAAGCTTTTTGGGGCATGCAGGATTCTATAGAAGGTTTATCAAGGATTTTTCGAAAATTGCAAAACCTTTAAGTAACCTGCTAGCTGCTGACACGCCATTTGTGTTTGACACACAGTGTTTGCAGGCATTTGAGACCCTGAAAGCTAAGCTGGTCACAGCACCAGTCATCTCTGCACCAGATTGGGCACTACCATTTGAATTAATGTGTGATGCCAGTGATCATGCCATTGGTGCAGTGTTGGGACAGAGGCATAACAAACTTCTGCATGTCATTTATTATGCTAGCCGTGTTCTAAATGATGCACAGAAGAATTACACAACCACAGAAAAAGAATTACTTGCAGTGGTCTATGCCATTGACAAGTTTAGATCCTACTTAGTGGGATCAAAGGTGATTGTGTACACTGACCATGCTGCTCTTAAATACTTACTCACAAAGCAGGATTCAAAACCTAGGCTTATAAGATGGGTGTTGCTTCTGCAAGAGTTTGATATAGAAATAAGAGACAGAAAAGGGACAGAGAACCAAGTGGCTGATCATCTGTCCCGGATAGAACCAGTAGCTGGGACGTCCCTCCCTTCTACTGAGATCTCTGAGACTTTCCCAGATGAGCAACTCTTAGCCATTCAGGAAGCTCCATGGTTTGCAGATATTGCAAACTATAAAGCTGTGAGGTTCATACCCAAAGAGTACAGTTATGTGCAGAGAAAGAAACTAATTTCAGATGCCAAGTACTACCTTTGGGATGAACCATATCTCTTTAAGAGATGTGCTGACGGAGTGATCCGCAGGTGTGTACCCAGAGAAGAAGCACAAAGGATCCTATGGCACTGCCATGGATCCTAGTATGGGGGACATTTTGAAAGTGAGCGAACAGCCACTAAAGTTCTCCAGTGCGGCTTCTACTGGCCTACTCTCTATAAAGATTCCTGAGAGTTTGTGCGTAACTGTGACAGTTGCCAAAGAGCTGGTAACCTGCCTCACGGATATGCCATGCCTCAACAAGGGATATTAGAGATAGAATTGTTTGATGTATGGGGAATTGATTTCATGGGACCATTCCCACCATCATACTCAAACACTTATATTCTGGTGGCAGTGGACTATGTATCTAAGTGGGTAGAAGCAATTGCTACACCCACTAATGATACCAAGACCGTGCTGAAATTCCTCCAGAAAAACATTTTCAGCAGGTTTGGCGTTCCCAGAGTGCTAATCAGTGACGGGGGCACTCATTTCTGCAACAAACAGCTATACTCTGCTATGGTTAGATATGGAATTAGCCATAAAGTGGCAACTGCATATCATCCACAGACAAATGGGCAAGCTGAAGTCTCTAACAGAGAACTAAAAAGAATCCTGGAACGGACTGTAATGGCCCGAAGAAAGGATTGGGCAAAGAGCTTGGATGATGCTCTGTGGGCATATAGAACAGCATTCAAGACTCCTATAGGAACCTCCCCATACCAACTAGTATATGGGAAGGCCTGTCATTTGCCTGTAGAACTGGAACATAAGGCCTACTGGGCAACCAGATTCCTAAACATGGATGCACAGTTAGCTGGTGAGAAAAGGCTGCTCCAGCTAAATGAGCTAGAGGAGTTCAGACTCAATGCCTTTGAAAATGCAAAAATTTATAAGGAAAAGGCAAAGAAGTGGCATGACAAGAAGTTGTCAACCAGAGTCTTTGAGCCAGGACAAAAAGTTCTGCTCTTCAACTCCAGGCTCAAATTGTTTCCAGGAAAACTCAAATCCCGGTGGAGGGGTCCGTATGTGATTACAGGAGTATCACCATATGGATATGTTGAGCTTCAGGATATTGATTCTGACAAGAAGTTCATTGTTAATGGACAGAGAATCAAGCACTATCTTGAAGGAAATTTTGAGCAGGAATGCTCAAAACTGAGACTCGAGTGACTCTCAGTGAAAGTCCAGCTAAAGACAGTAAAGAAGCGCTTGCTGGGAGGCAACCCAGTCATTAGAAGGTTGTATGAATTGTTCTTACAGAGGCAAGTATCAAAAATGAAGGAATTCACAGAGTTACAGAAGGATTCAGCTCAAAAAGCAGAGAAAATGAGCTTACTAGCGAAAAAACGCCAGTAAGAGGCATTTTGGGCGTTAAACGCCAGAATGGGCACCATTCTGGGCGTTTAACGCCAGTAATGGTACCATTTTGGGCGTTAAACGCCAGAATGGGCACCATTCTGGGCGTTTAACGCCAGGTGTGCAGCATCCTGGGCGTTTTGGAAAAACGCCCAGTGACAAAGGATTTCTGGCGTTTAACGCCAGCCAGGGCACCTGGCTGGGCGTTAACGCCCAAAAGGGGTAGCAAATGGGCGTTAAACGCCAGAATGGGTGCCATTCTGGGCGTTTAACGCCAGAAAGGTGGGGGGACCACATTTTTGTTTTCAACTCAATTTTTTTCAAACTTTCCTCTTTTTAACCATACTCTTCTACATAAATGCACTTCAACCTTTCATCATTCACTTTCAAATCTTCACAAATCAAAACCATTCTTCAAATCTATTTCAAATTAATCCCAAATCTTCTTCAAAAACTCACCCTTTCCTCAATTTCTTTTCATATCTTCTCAAATCTCCTTTCAAATTTTTATTTTTTTCGAAATCTCTTCTCCCCTCCCTTATAAATTCACGTTTGGAACCCCCTTTACCCACACCATTCGAATTTCCTCTTTCTCTCTCTCTCTTCTTTCTTTTCTTTTGCTTGAGGACAAGCAAACCTCTAAGTTTGGTGTGCTTTTCCGTGATCACTAAGCCAAGATTCATCAATATCATGGCTCCTAAGGGAAAACAAACCAATTTAAGAGGCAAGAAAGAGAATAATCCAAAGAATCTTTGGAATCAAGAGAAGTTCTTAACCAAAGAACATGAAGACCATTATGACAAAATAATGGGTCTGAGGTCAGTGATCCCGGAAGTTAAATTTGATCTGAAAGAAGATGAATATCCGGAGATCGAAGAGCAAATTCGAAACAGAGGATGGGAAGTTCTGACCAATCCTGAAATAAAGGTTGGAAGGAACATGGTTCAGGAATTCTACTCAAATCTGTGGCTAACAGATAAACAGAGAATGACTGGAACTGCTTACCATACCTACAGAACCATGGTCAGAGGGAAAGTTATGTACTTCCATCTGGACAAAATAAGAGAAATCTTCAAGTTACCCCAACTACAAGATGATCCTGACTCCTTCAATAGGAGGATGGTGAGAGTAGATAAAGGGTTGGATCAAGTTCTAGAGGACATATGCCTCCCTGGGACTAAGTGGATAACCAATTCAAAGGGTGTCCCAAACCAACTCAAGAGGGGAGACCTCAAGCCAATTGCAAGAGGTTGGCTAGACTTCATTGGGCGCTCCATATTGCCCACTAGCAACCGTTCTGAGGTCACCATCAAGAGAGCAGTGATGATTCATTGCATTATGCTTGGAAAAGAGGTGGAGGTCCATCATGTGATTGCTTGTGAGATCTACACAATTGCAAATAAGAATTCCACTGAAGCAAAATTGGCTTATCCAAGCTTGATTTCCTTGCTCTGTAAAGAGGCTGGGGTGAAGATGGGAGTAGATGAGTTCATACCCATTGAACACCCAATCACCAAGAAGTCAATGGAAGGACAAGTGCAAGACAACTCCATCAAGAGGAGGGCGCAGGAATTCCTCCCTGAATTCCCAAGAATTGACTACTGGTCCAGCCTAGAAGCATCTATCACCAAGTTGCAAGAGACTATGGAGCAACTGAAGGAAGAACAGCAGAATCAGAACTGCATGCTCTGCAAATTGCTGAAGGAACAAGAGAAGCAGGGGCGTGAACTCCAAGAGTTGAAACGCCAAAAGTTCTCCTCTCAAGCTGAGGGAGCATCCACTTCTCAAAATCAAGGTTGTTGAGTCCTAACTCTGTGAAAACCTCTATCATTAGGAGCCTATTTTTTTCGTTTTTCTTGTTTTGTTTTCTATTCTTATATCTATATTTGAGTCTTATTCTTAATTCATAATTAATAAAATTTATGTTTATGCCTTAAAGCTATGAATGTCCTATGAATCCATCACCTCTCTTAAAAGAAAAATGCTTTAATCACAAAAGAACAAGAAGTACAGGATTTCGAAATTTATCTCTGAAACTAGTTGAATTAGTTTGATGTGGTGACAATACTTTTTGTTTTTTGAATGAATGCTTGAACAGTGCATATGTCTTTTGAATTTGTTGTTTTTAAGAATGTTAAATTTGTTGGCTCTTGAAAGAATGAGGAGAAAGAGAACTGTTATTGAGGATCTGAAAAATCATCAAAATGATTCTTGAAGCAAGAAAAAGCAGTGAACACAAAAAAAAAATTTTCGAAAAAAAAAAAGAGAAAGAAATAAAGTTGTGATCCAAGGCAAAGAGTGTGCTTAAGAACCCTGGACACCTCTAATTGGGAACTTTAGCAAAGCTGAGTCACAATCTAAAAAGGTTCACCCAATTATGTGTCTGTGGCATATATGTATCCGGTGGTAATACTGGAAGACAGAGTGCTTTGGGCCACAGCCAAGACTCATACACTGGCTATGTTCAAGAATCAATATACTTAACTAGGAGAATCAATAACACTATCTGAGTTCTGAGTTCTTATAGATGCCAATCATTCTGAACTTCAAAGGATAGAGTGAGATGCCAAAACTGTTCGGAGGCAAAAAGCTACTAGTCCCGCTCATCTAATTGGAGCTATGTTTCTTTGATATTTTGGAGTCTATAGTATATTCTCTTCTTTTTATCCTATTTTGATTTTCAGTTGCTTGGGGACAAGCAACAATTTAAGTTTGGTGTTGTGATGAGCGGATAATTTGTACGCTTTTTGGCATTGTTTTTAGTATGTTTTTAGTATCTTTTAGTAAGTTTTTAGTATATTTTTATTAGTTTTTAATTAAAATTCACTTTTCTGGACTTTACTATGAGTTTGTGTGTTTTTCTATGATTTCAGGTATTTTCTGACTGAAATTGAGGGTCCTGAGCAAAAATCTGATCCAGAGACTGAAAAGGACTGCAGATGCTGTTGGATTCTGACCTCCCTGCACTCGAAGTGGATTTTCTGGAGCTACAGAAGCCCAATTGGCACGCTCTCAACGGCATTGGAAAGTAGACATCCTGGGCTTTCCAGAAATATATAATAGTCCATACTTTGCCCAAGATTTGATGGCCCAAACCGGCGCTCAAAGTCACCTACAAAAATTCCAGCGTTAAACGCCGGAACTGGCATAAAATTTGGAGTTAAACGCCCAAACTGGCATGAAAGCTGGCGTTTAACTCCAGAAAAGGTCTCTACACGAAATTCCTTCATTGCTCAGCCCAAGCACACACCAAGTGGGCCCGGAAGTGGATTTTTCTGTCATTTACTCATTTCTGTAAACCTTAGGACACTAGTTTACTATTAATAGGATCTTTTGACATTGTATCGGTACCTTATGACCTCATGACATTTTTTTACACGTTTCTTGTGTACTTCCACAGCATGAGTCTCTAAACCCCATGGTTGGGGGTGAGGAGCTCTGCTGTGTCCTGATGGATTAATGCAATTACTACTGTTTCTTATTCAATCATGCTTGCTTCCATTCTAAGATATCACTTGTTCTTAACCCGGATGAATGTGATGATCTGTGACACTCATCATATTCTCAACTATGAACGTGTGACTGACAACCACTTCCGTTCTATCTTAGATTAAGTAGATATCTCTTGGATTCTTTAATCGGAATCTTCGTGGTATAAGCTAGGACTGATGGCGGCATTCAAGAGAATCCGGAAGGTCTAAACCTTGTCTGTGGTATTCTGAGTAGGATTCAATGATTGAATGACTGTGACGTGCTTCAATCTCCTGAAGGCGGGGCGTTAGTGACAGACGCAAAAGAATCACTGGATTCTATTCCGGCCTGATTGAGAACCGACAGATGAATTCCGCTATGCTGTGACAGAGCATATGCAATCGCTTTCACTGAGAGGATGGGAGGTAGCCACTGACAACGGTGAAACCCTACACACAGCTTGCCATGGAGGGAGACTTGCGTGTTTAAAGAAGAAGACAGTAGGAAAGCAGAGATTCAGAAGATGGAGCATCTCCAAACCTCAACCTATTCTCCATTACTGCAATACAAGTAACCATTTCATGTTCTTTTGCTCTTTACAATCAATCCTGATAATTTCTGATATCCTGACTAAGATTTACAAGATAACCATAGCTTGCTTCAAGCCGACAATCTCCGTGGGATCGACCCTTGCTCACGCAAGGTATTACTTGGATGACCCAGTGCACTTGCTGGTTAGTTGTGCGAGGTTGCAAAAGTGTGATTGCAATTTCGTGCACCAATGATCCTATGGTAATAACCATGATCCTAGCGAGTGCTAATCTCCACCGGAACTTGATAGACTAAGGTAGCTCGGCTGATATTTTGTTTAAACCCATCTTTGACAAGCTTGGGTTAGAAGAAAAGGATTTAAAGGCATATCCCGACAACCTCTTCGGATTGAGAGATACCTCTATCCGACCCCTTCGTTATATCTCATTATACACCACTTTTGAAAAAGGTATCCGATCAAAGATGCTAAGCATCGACTACACAGTAGTCGATGTAACTTCGGCCTACAATGCCCTGATAGGTCGTACTACCTTAAACTGACTTGCAGCTATCCTCTCTACTCCTCACCTCTGCATGAAGTTCCCAACAACAGATGGGATTACTACTGTAAAAGGGGACTAAAGGTTAGCTCGAAAATATTAAAATGAGAGCCTCAGTTTGAAAGGCAATCCAAGGGGAAAAGAGGTCAACACCTTTGAGCTAGGGGGGTCCGAACCCGTGAAGAATTATGCCCCCAACCTAAGGGTAAAATAGAAGAAGTGAAAATCAGAAACCATTCTGATAAGACAACGAGCATAGGGGCAAACCTAGAAGAAAACTTGAAGAAACAGCTCGTACACCTGTTAAGGGAAAACTTTGACTTCTTCGCCTGGAAAGCTTTCGACAAGCCTTACATAAATCCTGAATTGATGTCCATAAGCTTGCAGTGTATCTGGGTTCTCAACCTATACAGCAAAAATGCAGGAAGCTCGGACCAGAACGTACGCAGGTCATAGAAGAGCAAGTACAAGCATTGCTGGAGGCAAGGTTTATAAGGGAGGTAAAATATCCACTTTGGTTAGCTAACGTAGTGTTAGTGAAAAAAAAAACACAAAGTGGAGAATGTATGTTGCTTATATCGACCTCAACAAAGCCTGCCCTAAGGACACTTTTCCACTCCCCAATATTGATGCCCTGGTCGACTCAGCATCAGGCTACAGATACTTATCCTTTATGGATGCATACTCGGGGTATAATCAAATCCCGATGTATAAGCTGGATCAAGAAAAGACCTCGTTCATAACTCCAAAGGCTAACTATTGCTGCGTAGTAATGACTTTTGGATTAAAGAAGAGGGGGCTTTGATGACTAGAATTCACTACCCATTTCAAAAATTAGTGAATTAGTTCTTTTGGCAAGCGCACCAAAATTATCGCCAAGTAATAACCCACAGTGGAGTGGGATCGTATCCACAGAGATTGGCAAATTCAAGCAGTTTTAATTGATTGATGAATTAGTCAAGCGGATCAATAAGATTATGAAGTGCAGAATTGTAAATGACATAAATGTAAATGACTAGAATATAAAGAAAAGCTATAAAGTACAGAAATGGAAATTGCAGAATGCAAAGTGCTGAATCATAAATGACTTGAATGTAAATGGGAGTGGGGATTTGCTGAATGTAAAATTAAGCACTAAAGAAATGGATAAATAAGAATGGGGAAGTTCATTGAGAATGGGAGATGTTGTCTCTTTGGATCAAATCTAGCTTATATCCTCTTCAATCATGCAACTCATTGACCCCTTGGCAATCATGATTGATTGAGCCCCAATCCCTTGGTGACTCAATCTCTCATATCTTTATCAATAGCCAATTCTTTGGTCTAATTTCTCATGAAGAGAGATATGCTTGGTCCTTGATTATACCACACACCCTTATAGGTCTAGGTAGAGGGAGGATTATATGTCACGTATCCAAACACCAAAACCCAGATTCTACTCAAGTGTGAGAAGGGATTTCAAGCATGGTTTTATGTTTCCTTTCCCAAGGTTCTCATGAAACCCAATTGCATTCAATCTCTTTCCCAAGATAATTGAACACTAAGCATTAAGAACGAAATTCCTTCTAGCAAAACCAAAGAGAAGATGAAGAGAAGAAGAATTTCACTATTATCAATCCATCAAGTACAACAGAGCTCCCTCTCTCAATGAGAGGGAAGTTAGCTACTCATAGCTCAAAAAGTGCTCAAAAGTGAAGTGTAAACGTAGATCTAAAACTAACTACTTAACCCCCTCTTTAGTACTCTTTAGGGCTATTTATACTACTCCTAGTAAAATAAAAGAATTACAAAAGTGAAAAGGGAAAATTACATTTTGGAGGGAAAAGAAAACACTCAATAAGCGTGACTTCCTAGCTGGCCTGTGGCTGGCGCTTTACTGGCGTGTCACGTGCCTTTCATTTCTAGCTTGGCGTGCCACGCCCAATCCTTCAAGTGGCACGCTCGTCCCTTTGTCAACCTTGGCGTGCCACGGCTTCGAACTCAAGTGGTACGCCATAGTGGAGTTCTTGTGTTGGCGTGCCACGCCTTCGAACTCAAGTGGCATGCCCTTTGCCTTTTTCCACTTTTATTTGCCTCTGGAAACTTGAACTAGCGTGGCACGCCAAGGATCTGGCATGCCACGCCCTTGCTGTGTGCTTGGCTAAGCTCCTCTGGAAAGTTGCACTAGCATGGCACGCCCAGGGTCTGGCGTGCCACGCCTCTTTGTGAGTGAGTGGTTACTTTGTTTGGCATGACACGCCACGAACTGAAGTGGCACGCCCCAATGCTTCTTTGCCCTCTGAATGACACTGGCGTGCCACGCCTGGTTCCTCAAGTGGCACGCCTAAGTGAAGAATAGTGAGTGGCGTGCCACGCCTTTGATACCAAGTGGCACGCCCCATGTAATTGGCCTCTTTCATCCTCTCTGAAAACATATACCAGCGTGCCATGCCTGATGAATGGCGTGCCACGCCCATGATATTGTCTTGTTCCAGTAGTTGGTGTGCCACGCCTCGGCCTTCAAGTGGCACACCATAGTGACATGCTCGGGTTGGCGTGCCACGCCTTCGACACCAAGTGGTACACCCAGTCCTTGCTTTCGTTATCTTTGTGCATTGGCGTGCCACGCCTGGTTGCTTGATGAGCGGATAATTTGTACGCTTTTTGGCATTGTTTTTAGTATGTTTTTAGTATGTTTTAGTTAGTTTTTAGTATATTTTTATTAGTTTTTAGTTAAAATTCACTTTTCTGGACTTTACTATGAGTTTGTGTGTTTTTCTGTGATTTCAGGTATTTTCTGGCTGAAATTGAGGGACTTGAGCAAAAATCTGATTCAGAGACTGAAAAGGACTGCAGATGCTGTTGGATTCTGACCTTCCTGCACTCGGAGTGGATTTTCTGGAGCTACAGAAGCCCAATTGGCGTGCTCTCAACGGCGTTGGAAAGTAGACATCCTGGGCTTTCCAGCAATGTATAATAGTTTATACTTTGTCCGAGATTTGATGGCCCAAACCGGCGTTCCAAATCAGCTCAAGAATGCCCGGCGTTAAACGCTGGAACTGGCACAAGAATGGGAGTTAAACGCCCAAACTGGCACAAAAGCTGGCGTTTAACTCCAAGAGAAGTCTCTACACGAAAATGCTTGAATGCTCAGCCCAAGCACACACCAAGTGGGCCCGGAAGTGGATTTTTATGTCATTTACTCATTTCTGTAAACCCTAGGCTACTAGCTCTCTACAAATAGGACCTTTTTGCTATTGTATTTTCATCTGGGGATCTTAGATCATCTTTAGATCTTTGAATCTTTTGATCACATTTTGGGGGCTGGCCTCACGGCCATGCCTAGACCTTGTTCTTATGTATTTTCAACGGTGGAGTTTCTACACACCATAGATTAAGGTGTGGAGCTCTGCTGTACCTCGAGTATTAATGCAATTACTATTGTTCTTCTATTCAATTCAGCTTGTTCTTATTCCAAGATATTCATTCGCACTCAAGAACTTGATGAATGTGATGATTATGTGACGCTCATCATCATTCTCACTTATGAACGCGTGCCTGACAACCACTCCCGTTCTACAAGCAAACAAGGCTTGAATGTTTATCTCTTAGATTCTTTAATCGTAATCTTCGTGGTATAAGCTAGAATTGATGGCGGCATTCAAAAGAATCCGGAAGGTCTAAACCTTGTCTGTGGTATTCTGAGTAGGATTCAATGATTGAATGACTGTGACGAGCTTCAAACTCCTGAAGGCTGGGCGTTAGTGACAGACGCAAAAGAATCAATGGATTCTATTCCAACCTGATTGAGAACTGACAGATGATTAGCCGTGCCGTGACAGGGTGCGTTGAACATTTTCACTGAGAGGACGGGATTGTAGCCACTGACAACGGTGATGCCCAACATACAGCTTGCCATGGAAAGGAGTAAGAAGGATTGGATGAAGACAATAGGAAAGCAGAGAGACGGAAGGGACAAAGCATCTCCATACGCTTATCTAAAGTTCTCACCAATGAATTACATAAGTATCTCTATCTTTATATTATGCTTTATTCATATATCATCCATAACCATTTGAATCTGCCTGACTGAGATTTACAAGATGACCATAGCTTGCTTCATACCAACAATCTCCGTGGGATCGACCCTTACTCGCGTAAGGTTTATTACTTGGACGACCCAGTGCACTTGCTGGTTAGTTGTGCGAAGTTGTGTTTATACCATGGTATTGAGCACCAAGTTTTTGGATTCATTACCGGGGATTATTTGAGTTGTGAAAAGTAGTGATCACAATTTCGTGTACCAAGTTTTTGGCGCCGTTGCCGGGGATTGTTGAGTTTAGACAACTGACGGTTCATCTTGTTGCTTAGATTAGGTATTTATCTTCAGAGTTCTTAAGAATGAATTCTAGTGTTTCAAGGTGATGTTCTTATCATCACCAAAGCTGATTGATTCTCATCAATTTAGCTCTTGAATGCAATGTCCTTGATGAGCGGATAATTTATACGCTTTTTGGCATTATTTTTAGGTAGTTTTTAGTAAGTTCAAGCTACTTTTAGGGATGTTTTCCTTAGTTTTTATGTTAAATTCACATTTCTGGACTTTACTATGAGTTTGTGTGTTTTTCTGTGATTTCAGGTAAATTCTGACTTAAATTGAGGGATTTGAGCAAAACTCTGAAAAAGGCTGACAAAAGGACTGCTGATGCTGTTGGAATCTGACCTCCCTGCACTCAAAATGGATTTTCTGGAGCTACAGAACTCCAAATGGCGCGCTCTCAATGGCGTTGGAAATTAGACATCTAGAGCTTTCCAGCAATATATAATAGTCCATACTTTATTCGGAAATTGACGACGTAACTTGGCGTTGAACGCCAAGTTCATGCTGCTGTCTGGAGTTAAACGCCAGAAAAACGTCATGATCCGGAGTTGAACGCCCAAAACACGTCATAACTCGGAGTTCAACTCCAAGAGAAGCCTCAGCTCGTGGATTGATCAAGCTCAGCCCAAACATACACCAAGTGGGCCCCGGAAGTGGATTTATGCATCAATTACTTACTCATGTAAACCCTAGGAGCTAGTTTATTATAAATAGAACATTTAACTAATGTATTTGACATCTTGGGACGCATAGTTCTCAGATCATGGGGGCTGGCCATTCATCCATGCCTGAACCTTTTACTTATGTATTTTCAACGGTGGAGTTTCTGCACACCATAGATTAAGGGTGTGGAGCTCTGCTGTACCTCAAGTATTAATGCAATTCTATTTTCTTTTATTCAATTCTCTTTTATTCTTATTCCAAGATATTCATTCGCACCCAAGAATATGATGAATGTGATGATTAGATAACCCTCATTATCATTCTCACTTATGAACGCGCGTGATTGACAACCACTTCCGTTCTACATGCAACAGAGCTTGAATGTGTATCTCTTAGATTCCCCAACAGAATCTTCGTGGTATAAGCTAGATGGATGGCGGCATTTATGAGGATCCGGAAAGTCTCACCTTGTCTGTGGTATTCCGAGTAGGATCCTGGGAATCCGGAAAGTCTATCCTTATCTGTGGTATTCCGAGTAGGATTCCGGTAATGAATGACTGTGACGTGCTTCAAACTTGCAAGTGCTGGGCGTTAGTGACAGACGCAAAAGAATCAAGGGATTCTATTCCAGTAGGCGCGGGAACCAACCAGTGATTAGCCGTACTGTGACAGAGTGCGTGAGCATTAGTTTTCACTGCGAGGATGGGATGTAGCCATCAACCATGGGTGATGCCTCCAGACGATTAGCCATGCGAGTGACAGCCGCATAGGATCATTTTCCCGAGAGGATTGAAAGTAGCCACCGCTGATGGTGAACCCCTATACAAAGCTTGCCATGGAAAGGAGTAAGAAGGACTGAGTAGAAGCGGTAGGAGAGCAGGCGTCCTTGAGTCATACAGCATCTCCATTCACTTATCTGAAATTCCTACCAATGAATCTGCATAAGTATTCTATCCCTTTTATTATTTTCTTATTATTAATTTCCGAAATCTTAAACAATTTTAATCTGCCTAACTGAGATTTGCAAGGTGACCATAGCTTGCTTCATACCAACAATCTCTGTGGGATTGACCCTTACTCACGTAAGGTTTATTACTTGGACGACCCAGTACACTTGCTGGTTAGTTGAACGGAGTTGTGAATTTAACCAAGAGACACAATAGTTTTTGTGTACATACCAAAGAGCCAATATTGATGATCACAATTTCGTCCACCAAGTTTTTGGCGCCGTTGCCGGGGATTGTTCGAGTATGGACAACTGACGGTTCATCTTGTTGCTCAGATTAGGTAATTTTCTTTTCAAAAACTTTTCCAAAATCTTTCTTTTCTTTTTCGTTTTTCTAAAAATATTTTCGAAAAAAAAAATAATAATAAAAATACAAAAAAATCATAAAATCATAAAAACCAAAAATATTTTGTGTTTCTTGTTTGAGTCTTGAGTCAATTTTTAAGTTTGGTGTCAATTGCATGCTTTAAAAATCATTCTTGCATTTTTTCGAAAAATCCCATGCATTCATGGTGTTCTTCATGATCTTCAAGTTATTCTTGGTAAGTCTTCTTGTTTGATCTTGATGTTTTCTTGTTTTGTGCAGTTTGTTGTTTTTCATGTGCATCTTTGCATTCATATTTTCCATGCATTAAAGATTTCTAAGTTTGGTGTCTTGCATGTTTTCTTTGCATTACAAATTTTTCAAAATTATGTTCTTGATGTTCATCATGATCTTCAAAGTGTTCTTGGTGTTCATCTTGACATTCATAGCATTCTTGCATGCATTCATTGTTTTGATCTAAAAATTTTATGCATTGAATATTGTTGTTGTTTTTCTCTCTCATAATTAAAAATTCAAAAATCAAAAAAAATATCTTTTCCTTATTTCCCTCCAAATTTTCGAAATTTTGGATTGACTTGGTCAAAAATTTTCAAAATTAGTTGTTTCTTACAAGTCAAGTCAAAATTTCAATTTTAAAAATCTTATCTTTTCAAAATCATATTTTTTTCAATTTTTTTATTATTATTTTCGAAAATTTCAAAAATATTTTTGAAAATTATTTTCAAAATCTTTTTCTTATCTTTATATCATATTTTCAAAAACTCACTAATAATTAATGTGATTGGTTCAAAAATTTGAAGTTTGTTACTTTCTTGTTAAGAAGGGGTCAATCTTTAAAGTTCTAGAATCTTATCTTGTAGTTTCTTGTTAGTGAAGTAAATAATTTCAAAATTTTTGAATTAAATCTTTTTATCTTTTATTTTCTCTTTTTCAAAAAAAAAATATTTTATATTTTTCAAAAATTTGATTTCAAAATATCTTATCTAGCTTCTTATCTTCTTATCTTTTTAAATTTTGATTTCAAATCTTTTTCAATCAACTAACTAACTTTTTGTTTGTTTCTTATCTTTTTCAAAACCACCTAACTACTTCTCTCTCTTCTATTTTCGAAAATATCTCACTCTTTTTCAAAAATTCTTTTTAATTAACTAATTGTTTCAAATTTTAATTTTAATTACATTTATCTTTAATTTTCGAAAATTACTAACTCCTTTTCAAAATTATTTTCGAATTCTCCCTCCTCTTCTCTTCTTCTATTTAATTATTTAATTACTAACACTTCTCTTCACCTCTCTTCATCCAAAAAATCCGAACCCTCTTCTTCATTCTTCTACCCCTTTCTTTTTCTACTAACATAAAGGAATCTCTATACTGTGACATAGAGGATTCCTCTCTCTTTTCTTGTTTTCTTCTCTTTCATATGAGCAGGAACAAGGATAAAGGCACTCTTGTTGAGATTGATCCAGAACCTGAAAGGACTCTGAAGAGAAAATTAAGAGAAGCTAAATTACAACAATCCAGAAACAACCTTTCAGAAATTTTCGAACAAGAGAAGGAGATGGCAGCCGAAAATAATAATAATAATGCAAGGAGAATGCTTGGTGACTTCACAAAGCCAACGTCCAAGTTTGATGGAAGAAGCATCTCCATTCCTGCCATTGGAGCCAATAACTTTGAGCTTAAGCCTCAACTAGTTGCTTTAATGCAACAAAACTGCAAGTTTTATGGACTTCCATCTGAAGATCCTTATCAGTTTTTAACTGAATTCTTGCAGATCTGTGAGACTGTAAAGACGAATGGAGTTGATCCTGAAGTCTACAGACTCATGCTTTTCCCTTTTGCTGTAAGAGACAGAGCTAGAATATGGTTGGATTCACAACCCAAGGATAGCCTGGACTCATGGGATAAGCTGGTCACTGCCTTCTTGGATAAATTCTTTCCTCCTCAAAAGCTGAGCAAGCTGAGAGTGGATGTTCAAACCTTCAAACAAAAAGATGGTGAATCCCTTTATGAAGCTTGGGAAAGATACAAGCAGTTGACTAAAAGATGTCCATCTGACATGTTTTCAGAATGGACCCTATTAGATATATTCTATTATGGTCTCTCTGAATTTTCGAAAATATCATTGGACCATTCTGCAGGTGGATCTATTCACCTGAAGAAAACGCCTGAAGAGGCTCAAGAACTCATTGACATGGTTGCAAACAACCAGTTCATGTATACCTCTGAGAGGAATTCCGTGAATAATGGGGTACCTCAGAAAAAAGGAGTTCTTGAAATTGATGCTCTGAATGCCATATTGGCTCAGAACAAAATGTTGACTCAACAGGTCAACATAATCTCTCAAAATCTGAATGGATTGCAACATGCATCCAACAGTGCTAGAGAGGCAGCTTCTGAAGAAGCTTATGATCCTGAGAACCCTGCCATGGCAAAGGTTAATTACATGGGTGAACCTTATGGAAACACCTACAACTCATCATGGAGAAATCACCCAAATTTCTCATGGAAGGATCAACAAAAGCCTCAACAAGGCTTTAACAATGGTGGACGCAATAGGCTGAACAATAGTAAGCCATATCCATCATCTTCTCAGCAACAGACAGAGAACTCTGAACAAAACAATTCTAATTTAGCCAATATAGTCTCTGATCTGTCAAAGGCCACTTTCAGTTTCATGAATGAAACCAGATCCTCCATTAGAAATTTGGAAGCACAAGTGGGCCAGCTGAGTAAGAAAGTTATTGAAACTCCTCCCAATAGTCTCCCAAGTAATACAGAAGAAAATCCAAAAGGAGAATGCAAGGCCATTGACATAGTCAATATGGCCGAATGCACAAGGGAGGAGGAGGACGAAAATCCTAATGAGGAAGACCTCCTGGGACGTTCCTCAAGCAAGAAGGAGTTTCCTATTAAGGATCCTGAGGAATCTGAGGCTCATCTAGAGACCATAGAGATTCCTTTAAATCTCCTTCTGCCATTCATGAGCTCTGAAGAATATTCATTCTCTGAAGAGAATGAAGATGTGACTGGAGAGCAAGTTGCTCAATACTTAGGAGCTATCATGAAGCTGAATGCCAAGCTGTTTGGTAATGAGACTTGGGAAAGTGAACCTCCCTTGCTCATTAGTGAACTAGATACTTGGATTCAGAGAACTCTACCTCAAAAGAAACAAGATCCTGGCAAGTTCTTAATACCTTGCACCATTGGCACCATGAGCTTTGAAAAAGCTCTATGTGATCTTGGGTCAGGGATAAATCTTATGCCACTCTCTGTAATGGAGAAGCTGGGGATCATTGAGGTACAACCTGCCTTGTTCTCATTACAATTGGCAGATAAGTCCATAAGACAAGCTTATGGAATAGTGGAGGACGTGCTAGTAAGGGTTGAAGGCCTTTACATCCCTACTGATTTCATAATCCTAGACACTAGGAAGGAAGATGATGAATGCATCATCCTAGGAAGACCTTTCCTAGCCACAGCAGAAGCTGTAATAGATGTCAACAGAGGTGAGTTAGTCCTTCAATTGAATGGGGACTGATGAGCGGATAATTTATATACTTTTTGGCATTGTTTTTAGTATGTTTTTGGTTTGATCTAGTTAGTTTTTAGTATATTTTTATTAGTTTTTAGTTAAAATTCACTTTTCTGGACTTTACTATGAGTTTGTGTGTTTTTCTGTGATTTCAGGTATTTTCTGGCTGAAATTGAGGGACCTGAGCAAAAATCTGATTCAGAGACCAAAAAGGACTGCAGATGCTGTTGGATTCTGACCTCCCTGCACTCGAAGTAGATTTTCTGGAGCTACAGAAGCCCAATTGGCGCGCTCTCAACGGCGTTGGAAAGTAGACATTCTGGGCTTTCCAGCAATATATGTTAGTCCATACTTTGCCCAAGATTTGATGGCCCAAACCGGCGTTCAAAGTCACCTCAAGAAATTCCAGCGTTAAACGCCGGAACTGGCACCCAAATGGGAGTTAAACGCCCAAACTGGCACCAAAGCTGGCGTTTAACTCCAAGAAGAGTCTCTACACGAAAAATGCTTCATTGCTTAGCCCAAGCACACACCAAGTGGGCCCGGAAGTGGATTTTTATGTCATTTACTCATTTCTGTACACCTTAGGCTACTAGTTTTCTATAAGTAGGACCTTTTACTATTGTATTAAAAATCTTCGGATCTTTGGAACCTTTTTCTTTAGATCTTTTGATCACTTTGGGAGGCTGGCCATTCGGCCATGCCTAGACCTTGTTCTTATGTATTTTCAACGGTGGAGTTTCTACACACCATAGATTAAGGTGTGGAGCTCTGCTGTACCTCGAGTATTAATGCAATTACTATTGTTCTTCCATTCAATTCCGCTTGTTCTTGTTCTAAGATATCACTTGTTCTTCAACTTGATGAATGTGATGATCCGTGACACTCATCATCATTCTCACCTATGAACAAGGTGACTGACAACCATTCTTGTTCTACAAGCAACCAAGGCTTAGTGAATATCTCTTGGATTCTTTAACCAGAATCTTCGTGGTATAGGCAGGACCTGATGGCGGCATTCAAGAGAATCCGGAAGGTCTAAACCTTGTCTGTGGTATTCTGAGTAGGATTCAATGATTGAATGACTGTGACGTGCTTCAAACTCCTAGCAGGCGGGGCGTTAGTGACAGACGCAAAAGTATCGATGGATATTATTCCGGCCTGACCAAGAACCGACAGCTGAATTCCGCTATGCCGTGACAGGACATATGCAATCGCTTTCACTGAGAGGATGGGAGGTAGCCATTGACAACGGTGAAACCCTACACGAGCTTGCCATGGAAAGGAGTAAGAAGGATTGGATGAAGGCAGTAGGAAAGCAGAGAGACGGAAGGGAAGGCATCTTCATGCGCTTATCTGAAGTTCCTACCAATGAATTACATAAGTATCACTATCTTTATCTTTTATGTTATTTTCGTTCATCATCATATACATTTTAGTTTGCCTGACTAAGATTTACAAGATGACCATAGCTTGCTTCAATGCTAACAATCTCCGTGGGATCGACCCTTACTCACGTAAGGTATTACTTGGACGACCCAGTGCACTTGCTGGTTAGTTGTGCGAAGTTGTGTAATGCCATGGAATTGAACCACCAAGTTTTTGGAGTTCATGACCAGGGATTATGAGAGTTGTGAAAAGTATTGTTCACAATTTCATGCACCAAGTTTTTGGCGCCGTTGCCGGGGATTGTTCAAGTTTTGAGCAAGCTTTTAGTAACAATGCCGGGGATTGTTCAGTTTGGACAACTGACGGTTCATCTTGTTGCTTAGATTAGGCATTTATTTTTTTTCGAAATTCTTGAAGATGAATTCTAGAGTTTCATGATGATTTGTTGAAATCTGGCTGGCTGAGAAGCCATGTCTAATCTGATTGGACCGAGGTTTCAACTTATCACCACAAAAGCTTGTTGATTTTCATCAATTTTGCTTTTGGAGCAGTGATCTGCTAAGGCTTGGCTGACCTTTGGTCATGTCTAGTGTTTTGGACCGAAGCTTTCTTTGAAAGCTTGGCTGGCTGTGAAGCCATGTCTAATTCCTGGACCGGAGTCTTAGACTAGCATTGCACTGATTCCTGGAATTCTCATTAAGAATTTTGATACCTTTTTCCACTTAATTTTCGAAAAACACAAAAAAAATTACAAAATCATAAAAACCAAAAATATTTGATGTTTCTTGCTTAAGTCTAGTGTCTCATCTTAAGTTTGGTGTCAATTGCATGCATTCATTCATGTGTCTTAAGGATCTTCAAGAAATTCTTGATGATTTCTTACTCTGATCTTTGAATTCTTTTGGCTTGAGTGTTTATGCGTCTCATATAGTGTCAGTAGTATACAAACTGCTAAGTTTGGTGTCTTGCATGCATTGTTATTTGATTCTTGTTGCATTTTGATTATTAAAAATCCAAACATATTTTTAATTTGTGTCTTTTCAAGTCAATGATACAAAGAATTGAAGATTCAGAACATACTGCAGAGGAATTATACAGAAAAAGCTGAGCATTCAAAAATGCCCAGTGAAGAAGACAGACTGGCGTTTAAACGCCAGCCAGGATACCTGGTTGGGCGTTTAACGCCCAAAGAGGTAGCATTTTGGGCGTTAAACGCCAGAATGTATACCATTCTGGGCGTTTAACGCCAGGATGGTGCTAGGGGGAAGATTTTGTTTTCAAAATCAATTTTTTTTCAAGTTTTCAAAGTTTTTCAAAATCAAATCTTTTTCAAATCATATCTTTCAATCAAATGTTTTCAAAATCAATTTCTTTCCTTTTCAAAGATACTTCCTAACAATTAATGATTTGATTGAACATCTCAATTTGTTACCTTTTCTGTTGAGAAAGGTTTAATGTTTGAATCATATCTTTTCTTGTTAGGCAAGTCACTAATCTTCAAAATCAAATCTTTTAAAATAATTTTCAAAACATATCTTTTAAAAATTGTTTTCAAATCATATCTTCTCAATCACATTTTTTTTAAAACCAATCATATCTTCTCAACCACATCTTTTTCAAAATAGTTTTCAATCAAATCTTTTTAACTTCTAATCTCAAAATCTTTTTCAAAAATCACTTTATTTCTTTTCCACTTTCAATTTTCAAAAATTATCAATCAATTTTTAAAATGTTTTTGACATCTTTTTAATTAATTTTCGAAAATCCTCTTCCCTCCTTCTCACATCCTTCTATTTATGGAGTACTGCTCCTTCTTAATGCACAATTCGAACTCTATCTCATCAAGTTCGAATTCTTCTACCTTCTTTCTTCTATTTTTCTTTTCCTCTGACACTTCAAGGAATCTCTATACTGTGACATAGAGGATTCCACATTTCTCTTGTTCTCTTCTCTTTCATATGAGCAGGAGCAGAGACAAAGGCATTCTTGTTGAAGCTGACCCTGAACCTGAAAGGACCTTGAAGAGAAAGCTAAGAGAAGCTAAAGCACAACTCTCTGTTGAGGACCTGACCGAATTCTTCAAGGAAGAAGAACCCATGGCAGCCGAAAACAACAACAATGCCAACAATGCAAGGAAGGTGCTGGGTGACTTCACTGCACCTACTCCTGATTTCTATGGGAGAAGCATCTCTATCCCTGCCATTGGAGCAAACAACTTTGAGCTTAAGCCTCAATTAGTTTCTCTAATGCAACAGAATTGCAAGTTCCATGGACTTCCAATGGAAGATCCTCATCAGTTCTTAGCTGAATTCTTGCAAATCTGTGACACAGTCAAGACTAATGGGGTTAATCCTGAGGTCTACAGACTGATGCTATTCCCTTTTGCTGTAAGAGACAGAGCTAGAATATGGTTGGATTCTCAACCTAAAGAAAGCCTGGACTCTTGGGAAAAGCTAGTCAATGCTTTCTTGGCAAAGTTCTTTCCACCTCAAAGATGGAGTAAGCTTAGAGTGAAAGTCCAAACCTTCAGACAGAAGGATGGAGAATCCCTCTATGAAGCTTGGGAAAGTTACAAACAATTAATCAGAAGATGTCCCTCAGACATGCTTTCTGAATGGAGCATCATAGGTATTTTCTATGATGGTCTCTCTGAACTATCCAAGATGTCTTTGGATAGCTCTGCTGGAGGATCTCTTCATCTGAAGAAGACGCCTACAGAGGCTCAAGAGCTAATTGAAATGGTTGCAAATAACCAATTCATGTACACTTCTGAAAGGAATCCTGTGAACAATGGGACTAGTCAGAAGAAAGGAGTTCTTGAGATTGACACTCTGAATGCCATACTGGCTCAGAACAAGATATTGACTCAACAAGTCAATATGATTTCTCAAAGTCTGTCTGGAATGCAAAATACACCCGGCAGTACTAAGGAAGCTTCATCTGAAGAAGAAGCTTATGATCCTGAGAATCCTTCAATGGAGGAGGTGAATTACCTAGGAGAACCCTATGGAAACACCTACAACTCTTCATGGAGAAATCACCCAAATTTCTCATGGAAGAATCAAGAGAGACCTCAACAAGGTTTCAACAACAATAATGGTGGAAGAAACAGGTTTAGCAATGGCAAGCCTTTTCCATCATCTTCTCAGCAACAGACAGAGAGTTCTAAGCAGAGTACTTCTGACTTAGCAACAATGGTCTCTGATCTAATAAAGACCACTCAAAGTTTCATGACTGAAACAAGGTCCTCCATTAGGAATTTGGAAGGACAAGTGGGTCAGCTGAGTAAGAAAGTTACTGAACTCCCTCCTAGTACTCTCCCAAGTAATACAGAAGAAAATCCAAAGGGAGAGTGCAAGGCCATCAACATGGCCGAACCCTGGAAGGAAGAGGAGGCAGAGGACGCCACTGAGGAAGACCTCACTGCACGTCCACTGGCCTCTAATAAGTTCCCCAATGAGGAACCATGGGAATCTGAGGCTCAAAATGAGACCATAGAGATTCCATTGGACTTACTTCTGCCTTTCATGAGCTCTGATGAGTATTCTTCCTCTGAAGAGGATGAGTATGTCACTGAAGAGCAAGTTGCTAAATACCTTGGAGCAATCATGAAGCTAAATGACAAGTTATTTAGAAATGAGACTTGGGAAGATGAACTTCCCTTGCTCACCAAAGAACTGGATGACTTGTCTAGGCAGAAACTGCCTCAAAAGAGGCAGGATCCTGGGAAGTTTTCTATACCTTGCACCATAGGCACCATGACCTTCAAGAAGGCCTTGTGTGACTTAGGGTCAAGTGTAAACCTCATGCCCCTCTCTGTAATGGAGAAATTAGGGATCTTTGAGGTGCAAGCTGCAAAAATCTCACTAGAGATGGCAGACAACTCAAGAAAACAAGCCTATGGACTTGTAGAGGATGTTCTGGTAAAAGTTGAAGACCATTACATCCCTACTGATTTCGTAGTCCTAGAGACTGGGGAGTGCATGGATGAATCCATCATCCTTGGCAGACCCTTTCTAGCCACAGCAAAGGCTGTAATTGATGTTGATAGAGGAGAGTTAATCATTCAAGTGAATGAAGAATCCTTTGTGTTTAAGGCCCAAGGACATCCCTCTATCATCATGGAGAGGAAGCATGAAGAGCTTCCCTCAAACAGAGCCAAGCAGAGCCCCCACAGTCAAACTCTAAGTTTGGTGTTGGGAGGCCACAACCAAACTCTAAGTTTGGTGTTGAACCCCCACATTCAAACTCTAAGTTTGGTGTTGGGAGGTTCCAACACGGTTTCTGAGTATTTCTGAGGCTCCATGAGAGTCCTCTGTCAAGCTAATGACATTAAAGAAGCGCTTGTTGGGAGGCAACCCAATGTTTTATAGTTAACTATTTTCTTTTGTTATTTTATCTTTTTTGTAGGTTGATGATCATAAGAAGTCACAAAAGCAATAAAAAAAGCAAAAACAGAATGAAAAACAGGAAGAAAAACACACACCCTGGAGGAAGATGCTGCTGGCGTTTAAACGCCAGTAGCCTAGCAGTTGGGCGTTTAACGCCCAGTCTGGCACCATTCTGGGCGTTTAACGCCAGAAAGGGGCACCAGACTGGCGTTAAACGCCAGAAAAGGGCTAGAACCTGGCGTTAAACGCCAGGAATGGGCACCAGCCCGGCGTTTAACGCCAGAAATGGCTCAAACGTGAATTTTGATACCACTTGGTGCAGGGATGACTTTTCCTTGACACCACAGGATCTGTGGACCCCACAGGACCCCACCACCACTCTCTCTTCTTCCCCCATTCACCAATCACCTCAACACCTCTTCCCCAAAATCCTTCACCTATCAAATCCCATCTTTCTCTTCACCACTCACATCCATCCTTCATAATCCCCACCAACCTCACCCTTCAAATTCAAACCACTTTCCCTCCCAAACCCACCCATAATGGCCGAACCATTACCCCCCCTCTCCTATATATACCTTCTTCAACCCTTCATTTTCACACAACCTAAACACCACTTTCCCCCCTCTTTGGCCGACCCCACCACCATCTCCCTCTTCTTCATTTCTTCTTCTTCTACTATCTTCTTTCTTCTTTTGCTCGGGGACGAGCAAACATTTTAAGTTTGGTGTGGTAAAAGCGTTGCTTTTTCATTTTTCCATAACCATTATGGCATCCAAGGCCGGAGAAACCTCTAGAAAGAGGAAAGGGAAGGCAAAAGCTTCCACCTCCGAGTCATGGGAGATGGATAGATTCCTCTCAAGGGTGCATCAAGTCCACTTCTATGAAGTTGTGGCCTTGAAGAAGGTGATCCCCGAGGTCCCCTTTTCACTCAAAAAGGGTGAATATCCGGAGATCCGCCATAAGATCCGAAGAAGAGGTTGGGAAGTACTCACCAACCCCATTCAACAAGTCGGAATCTTGATGGTTCAAGAGTTCTATGCCAATGCATGGATCACAAAGAACCATGACCAAAGTGTGAACCCGAATCCAAAGAATTATCTCACTATGGTTCGGGGGAAATACTTGGATTTTAGTCCGAGAGTGTAAGGGTGGCGTTCAACTTGCCTATGATGCAAGGAGATGAGCATCCTTATACAAGAAGGGTCAACTTTGATCAAAGGTTGGACTAAGTCCTCACAATCATATGTGAAGAGGGCGCACAATGGAAGCAAGATTCAAGAGGAAAGCCGGTTCAATTGAGAAGGCATGACCTCAAGCCCGTGGCTAGAGGATGGTTAGAGTTCATACAACGCTCAATCATTCCCACTAGCAACCGGTCCGAAGTTACTCTAGACCGAGCCATCATGATTCATAGCATCATGATTGGAGAAGAAGTGGAAGTTCATGAGGTTATAGCCCAAGAACTCTATAAAGTGGCGGACAAGTCTTCCACCTTGGCAAGGCTAGCCTTCCCTCATCTCATTTGTCACCTCTGTTATTCAGTAGGAGTTGACATAGAAGGAGATACCCCCATTGATGAGGACAAGCCCATCACCAAGAAAAGGATGGAGCACAAGAGACCCCTCTCATCATGAGATCCCTGAGATGCCTCAAGGGATGCACTTTCCTCCACAAAATTATTGGGAGCAACTAAACACCTCCCTAGGAGAGTTGAGTTCCAACATGGGACAACTAAGGGTGGAGCATCAAGAACACTCCATCATCCTTCATGAAATTAGAGAAGACCAAAGAATCATGAGGGAGGAGCAACAAAGACAAGGAAGAGACATTGAGGAGCTCAAGCACTCCATAGGATCTTCAAGAGGAAGAAAGAGCCGCCATCACTAAGGTGGACCCGTTCTTTGATTTCCTTATTCTTTATCCTTCTGTTTTTCGAATTTTATGCTTATGTTTATCCATGTTTGTGTCTTGTGATCATTAGTGTCTTAGTGTCTATGCCTTAAAGTTATGAATGTCCTATGAATCCATCACCTTCCTTGAATAAAAACGTGCTTAATTGAAAAGGAAAGAATTGCATGAATTCTGAATTTTATAATAGTTTAATTAATTTGATGTGGTGGCAACACTTTTGTTCTCTGAATGTATGCTTGAACAGTGCATATGTCTTTTGAATTTGTGGTTCATGAATGTTGGCTCTTGAAAGAATGATGAAAAAGGAGACATGTTACTGAGGATCTGAAAAATCATAAAAATGATTCTTGAAGTAAGAAAAAGCAGTGAATACAAAAAAAAAAAAAGAGAAAGGAGACGAAAAAAAAAAAAGAAGAAAAACCGAAAAAAAAAGAAAGAAAAAGAAAGAATAAAGTTGTGATCCAAGGCAATAAGAGTGTGCTTAAGAACCCTGGACACCTCTAATTGGGGACTTTAGCAAAGCTGAGTCACAATCTGAAAAGGTTCACCCAATTATGTGTCTGTGGCATGTATGTATCCGGTGGTAATACTGGAAGACAGAGTGCTTTGGGCCACGGCCAAGACTCAATAAGTAGCTGTGTTCAAGAATCATCATACTTAACTAGGAGAATCAATAACACTATCTGGATTCTGAGTTCCTAAAGAAGCCAATCATTCTGAATTCCAAAGGATAGAGTGAGATGCCAAAACTATTCAGAGGCAAAAAGTTAAAAGCCCCGCTCATCTGATTAATACTGATCTTCATAGATGTTTTTGGAATTCATTGCATATTCTCTTCTTTTTATCTTATTTGATCTTCAGTTGCTTGGGGACAAGCAACAATTTAAGTTTGGTGTTGTGATGAGCGATAATTTATATACTTTTTGGCATTGTTTTTAGTATGTTTTTGGTATGATCTAGTTAGTTTTTAGTATATTTTTATTAGTTTTTAGTTAAAATTCACTTTTCTGGACTTTACTATGAGTTTGTGTGTTTTTCTGTGATTTCAGGTATTTTCTGGCTGAAATTGAGGGACCTGAGCAAAAATCTGATTCAGAGACCAAAAAGGACTGCAGATGCTGTTGGATTCTAACCTCCCTGCACTCGAAGTGGATTTTCTGGAGCTACAGAAGCCCAATTGGCGCGCTCTCAACGGCGTTGGAAAGTAGACATCCTGGGCTTTCCAGCAATATATGATAGTCCATACTTTGCCCAAGATTTGATGGCCCAAACTGGCGTTCAAAGTCACCTCAAGAAATTCCAGCGTTAAACGCCGGAACTGGCACCCAAATGGGAGTTAAACGCCCAAACTGGCACCAAAGCTGGCATTTAACTCCAAGAAGAGTCTCTACACGAAAAATGCTTCATTGCTCAGCCCAAGCACACACCAAGTGGGCCCGGAAGTGGATTTTTATGTCATTTACTCATTTCTGTACACCTTAGGCTACTAGTTTTCTATAAGTAGGACCTTTTACTATTGTATTAGAAATCTTCGGATCTTTGGAACCTTTTTCTTTAGATCTTTTGATCACTTTGGGAGGCTGGCCATTCGGCCATGCCTAGACCTTGTTCTTATGTATTTTCAACGGTGGAGTTTCTACACACCATAGATTAAGGTGTGGAGCTCTGCTGTACCTCGAGTATTAATGCAATTACTATTGTTCTTTCATTCAATTCCGCTTGTTCTTGTTCTAAGATATCACTTGTTCTTCAACTTGATGAATGTGATGATCCGTGACACTCATCATCATTCTCACCTATGAACAAGGTGACTGACAACCATTCTTGTTCTACAAGCAACCAAGGCTTAGTGAATATCTCTTGGATTCTTTAACCAGAATCTTCGTGGTATAGGCAGGACCTGATGGCGGCATTCAAGAGAATCCGGAAGGTCTAAACCTTGTCTGTGGTATTTTGAGTAGGATTCAATGATTGAATGACTGTGACGTGCTTCAAACTCCTAGCAGGCGGGGCGTTAGTGACAGACGCAAAAGTATCGATGGATATTATTCCGGCCTGACCGAGAACCGACAGCTGAATTCCGCTATGCCGTGACAGGACATATGCAATCGCTTTCACTGAGAGGATGGGAGGTAGCCATTGACAACGGTGAAACCCTACACGAGCTTGCCATGGAAAGGAGTAAGAAGGATTGGATGAAGGCAGTAGGAAAGCAGAGAGACGGAAGGGAAGGCATCTTCATGCGCTTATCTGAAGTTCCTACCAATGAATTACATAAGTATCACTATCTTTATCTTTTATGTTATTTTCGTTCATCATCATATACATTTGAGTTTGCCTGACTAAGATTTACAAGATGACCATAGCTTGCTTCAATGCTAACAATCTCCGTGGGATCGACCCTTACTCACGTAAGGTATTACTTGGACGACCCAGTGCACTTGCTGGTTAGTTGTGCGAAGTTGTGTAATGCCATGGAATTGAACCACCAAGTTTTTGGAGTTCATGACCAGGGATTATGAGAGTTGTGAAAAGTATTGTTCACAATTTCGCGCACCAAACACCAAACTTAAAGTTTGGCACAAGAATTAATCAAAGAAAAATTATTTTTGAAAAAGTTTTAAAAAGAAGATACCCAATTGCCAAGAACATAAGCCAACGCTCTAGCCAACTGAGCTATAAATGTAACGTGTTTTAAAGATGTATTATTTTAATAGATAAAAATAAAATTTTTTTAAAACTAATATTTTGAAAAAGCACAAGAAAAACAAGAAAAGACACAGAACAAGACAAACCAAAGATCAAACAAGAAAAATTGACAAGAACAATTTGAAGATCAAGGAAAAACAAAGAACACTAATTCGAAAATTTAAAGAAAAATACAAGATATGCAATCGACACCAAACTTAGAACAAGACACTAAACTTACGAAAAAAATTAAAATTTGATAAAGAAAAATAATTATTTTTGAAAATTTTTTATCAAGAATTTACATCCCTGCACCAATTAGGCATGTAAAATGCCTTAGCATACCCTTCTGGCGTTTAAACGCCGAAGTGATGTACGTTCTGGGCGTTCAACGCCCATGTGCAGCATGTTTCTGGCGTTGAACGCCAGTTCCATGCTTGTTACTGGCGTTCAGCGCCAGCTTTCCTCAGGGCATATTCCTGGCGTTCAAAAGCCAGGATGTTGCTTGTTTCTGGCGTTCAGCGCCAGATCCATGCTCTATTCTGGCATTGAACGCCAGCCAGATGCACCTTACTGGCGTTTAAACGCCAGTAGGTCCTTCCTCCAGGGTGTGATTTTTCTTCTGCTGTTTTTGATTCTGTTTTTAATTTTAATAATTTTTTCGTGACTCCACATGATCATGAACCTACTAAAACACAAAATAACAATTAAATAAAAATAAAATTAGATAAATAAAAATTGGGTTGCCTCCCAACAAGCGCTTCTTTAATGTCAATAGCTTGACAGTGGGCTCTCATGGAGCCACAAAGGTGGTCAGGTCAATGTTGTGGACTCCCAACACCAAACTTAGAGTTTGGATATGGGGGTTCAAAACCAAACTTAGAGTTTGGTTGTGGCCTCCTAACACCAAACTTAGAGTTTGATTGTGGGGGCTCTGTTTGACTCTGTACTGAGAGAAGCTCTGCATGCTTACTCTCCCTTGTTACAGAAGGATAGCCGTGTGCCTTAAACACAAGGTAGTCCCCATTCAATTGAAGGACTAATTCTCCTCTGTTAACATCACTCACAGCACCTGCTGTGGCTAGGAAAGTTCTTCCAAGGATGATGCATTCATCCTCTTCCTTCCTAGTGTCTAAGATTATGAAATCAGCAAGGATGTAAAGGCCTTCAACCTTTACTAACACGTCCTCTACTGATCTATAAGCTTGTCATACTGACTTGTCTGCAAATTGTAATGAGAATAAGGCAGGCTGTACCTCAATGATCCCCAGCTTCTCCATTATAGAGAGTGGCATAAGATTTATGCCTGACCCTAGGTCACACAGAGCTTTTTCAAAGGTCATGGTGCCTATGGTACAGGGTATTAAGAATTTCCCAGGATCTTGTTTCTTTTGAGGTAGAGTTTGCTGAACCCATGTATCAAGTTCACTAATGAGCAAGGGAGGTTCACCTTCCCAAGTCTCATTACCAAATAACTTGGCATTCAGCTTCATGATGGCTCCTAGATATTGAGCAACTTGCTCTCCAGTCACATCTTCATTCTCTTCTGAGGAAGAATAGTCTTCAGAGCTCATGAATGGCAGAAGGAGATTTAGTGGAATCTCTATGGTCTCTATATGAGCCTCAGATTCCTTTAGGTCCTCAATAGGGAACTCCTTCTTGTTTGAGAGACGTCCCAAGAGGTATTCCTCACTAGGATTTTCGTCCTTCTCCTCCCTTGTGCATTCGGCCACATTGATTACATCAATGGCCTTGCATTCTCCTTTTGGATTCTCTTCTGTATTGCTTGGGAGAATACTGGGAGGAGTTTCAATGACTTTCTTACTCAGCTGGCCCACTTGTGCCTCCAAATTTCTGATGGAGGACCTTGTTTCACTCATGAAACTTAAAGTGGCCTTAGACAGATCAGAGACTAAATTTGCTAAATGAGAGGGGCTCTGCTCAGAATTCTTTGTTTGTTGTTGAGAAGATTATGGAAAAGGCTTGTTATTATTTAGCCTGTTTCTTCCACCATTATTAAAGCCTTGTTGAGGCTTTTGTTGATCCTTCCATGAGAAATTTGGATGATTTCTCCATGATGAATTATAGGTATTCCCATAAGGTTCACCCATGTAATTTACCTCTGCTATTGCACGGTTCTCAAGATCATAAGCTTCTTCAGAAGCTGCCTCTTTAGTACTGTTGGATGCATTTTTGGTGCACGAAATTTTAATCCCAATATCAAAATCAAGATTTCTTATGATTTCGTACCACTAACCAGCAAGTGCACTGGGTCGTCCAAGTAATACCTTACGTGAGTAAGGGTCGATCCCACGGAGATTCTTGGTTTGAAGCAAGCTATGTTTATTTTATTATTCTTAGTCAAGATATCAATTACAATTATCAATTTGAATTATTAGAAAAATAAAAGAGCGTGAAATAATTACTTGTTGTGCAGTAATGGGAAATATGTTGGAGTTTTGGAGATGCTTTGTCCTTCTCATTTAAGCTTTCCTCCTGTATTCCTCTTCCCACACGCAAGGCTCCTTCCATGGCAAGCTATATGTAGGGTGTCACCGTTGTCAATGGCTACTTCCCATCCTCTCAGTGAAAATGGTCCAAATGCTCTGTCACAACACGGCTAATCATCTGTTGGTTCTCGATCATGTCGGAATAGAATCCATTGATTCTTTTGCGTTTGTCATCACGCCCAATACTCGCGAGTTTGAAGCTCGTCACAGTCATCCAATCCCAGAATCCTACTCGGAATACCACAGACAATGTTTAGACTTTTCGGATTCTCATGAATGCCGCCATCAATTCCAGCTTATACCACGAAGATTCTGATTAAGGAATCTAAGAGATACTCATTCAATCTGATGTAGAACGGAGGTGGTTGTCAGGCACACGTTCATGGATTGAGGAAGGTGATGAGTGTCACGGATCGTCACCTTCTTCATAGTTAAGCGCGAATGAACATCTTAGATAAGAACAAGCGTGTTTGAATGGAAAATAGAAGTAATTGCATTAATTCATCGAGACGCCGCAGAGCTCCTCACCCCCAACAATGGAGTTTAGAGACTCATGCCGTCAAAGAGTATAAAATTCAGATCTAAAAATGTCATGAGATACCAAATAAGTCTCTAAAAGTTGTTTAAATACTAAACTAGTAACCTAGGTTTACAGAGAATGAGTAAACTAAGATAATTGGTGCAGAGATCCACTTCTGGGGCCCACTTGGTGTGTGTTGGGGCTGAAACTTAATCCTCTCACGTGCTTGGGCTGTTTCTGGAGTTGAACGCCAGGTTGTAACGTGTTTTGGGCGTTGAACTCCAACTTGTAAACTATTTCTGGCGCTGGATGCCAGACTGCAACATGGAACTGGCGTTGAACGCCAGTTTACGTCATCTATCTTCACGTAAAGTATGAACTATTATATATTGATGGAAAGCCCTGGATGTCTACTTTCCAACCCAATTGAAAGCGTGTCAATTGAACCTCTGTAGCTCCAAAAAATCCATTCCGAGTGCAGGGAGGTCAGGATCCAACAGCATCAGCAATCCTTTTTCAGCCTAACTCAGATTTTTGCTCAGTTCCCTCAATTTCAGCCAGAAAATACCTGAAATCACAGGAAAACACACAAACTCATAGAAATTCCAGAAATATGATTTTTTCCTAAAAACTAATAGAATTATATTAAAAACTAATAAAAACATGCTAAAATCTATATGAAATTACCCCCAAAAAGCGTATAAAATATCAGCTCATCAATTTTGCCATTCATTCAGACTTTGAGAGATCATGTTGACTTGCTGAGTCAACACTTTGTTCTGAGCCAATATGGCATTCAGAGCATCAATTTCAAGAACTCCCTTCCTTTGAGGCGTACCATTATTCACGGAATTCCTCTCAGAAGTGTACATGAATTGGTTATTTGCAACCATGTCAATAAGTTCTTGAGCTTCTGCAGGCGTTTTCTTTAGGTGAATGGATCCACCTGCACAATGGTCCAATGACATCTTGGAAAACTCAGATAGACCATAATAGGATATATCTAATATGGTCCATTCTGAAAACATGTCAGAAGGACACTTTTTAGTCATCTGCTTGTATCTTTCCCAAGCTTCATAGAGGGATTCACCATCTTTTTGTTTGAAGTTCTAAACATCCACTCTAAGCTTGCTCAGCTTTTGAGGAGGAAAGAATTTATCCAAGAAGGTCGTGACCAGCTTATCTCAGGAGTCAGGCTATCTTTAGGTTGTGAGTCCAACCATGTTCTAGCTCTGTCTCTTACAGCAAAAGGGAAAAGCATGATCCTGTAGACTTCAGGATCTACTCCATTTGTCTTAACAGTCTCACAAATCTGCAAGAACTCACTTAAAAACTGATAAGAATCTTCAGATGGAAGTCAATGAAATTTGCAGTTCTGTTGCATCAAAGCAACTAATTGAGGTTTCAGCTCAAAATTGTTTGCTCCAATGGCAGGAATTGAGATGCTTCTTCCATCAAACTTGGACGTTGGTTTAGTGAAATCACCAAGCATCCTCCTTGCATTATTGTTGTTGGGTTCGGCTGCCATCTCCTTCTCTTGTTCAAAAATTTCAGAAAGGTTGCTTCTGGATTGCTGTATTTTAGCTTCTCTTAATTTCCTCTTCAGAGTCCTTTCAGGTTCTGGATCAGCTTCAACAAAGATGCCTTTTTCCTTATTCCTGCTGATATGAAAAAGAAGAGAAAAAGAAAAAAGAAGAGGAATCCTATATGTCACAGTAAAGAGGATCCTTATTATTAGTAGAAGAAGAAAGGAATAAAAGTGAAGAAGAACCCAAACACAAGGGTGAGGATAGAAGCAGTGATTGGAGATGAAGAGAGGTAAAGAGAAGTGTTAGTGAATGAATAAATAAATAGAATAATATGAGAGAAGGAGAAATTTTCGAAAATAAATTTTAAAAAAGAGTTAAATGATTTTTGAAAAATTAAAGATGAGATAGAATTAAAATTAAAATTTTAAAATAATTAGTTAATTAATTAAAAAGAATTTTGAAAAAGAGGTGTGATATTTTCGAAAATTAGAGAGGGAGAAGTAGTTAGGTGGTTTTGAAAAAGATAAGAAACAAACAAAAAGTCAAATAGTTAGTTGAAAAAAAAGATATTAAAATCAAATTTGAAAAGATAAGAAGATAAGAAGTTAAATAAGATATTTTAAAATCAAATTTTTGAAAAAGATAAAATTTTGAAAAAGATATGATATAAAAGATAAGATAAGATAGATTTAATTTTTAAAATTAAAATTAATTACTTGACTAACAAGAAACTAAAAGATATGATTCTAGAATTTAAAGATTGAACCTTTCTTAACAAGAAAGTAACAAAGTTCAAATTTTTGAATCAATCACATTAATTGTTAGCATAATTTTCGAAAATAAAGATAAAATTAAGAAAAAGATTTTTGAAAAATATTTTTAAATTTTCGAAAATCATAAGATAAAAATGAAAAAAATTTGTTTTTTGAAAAAGTTTTGAAAAGATAGGATTTTTAAAATTGAAAATTTGACTTGACTTGTAAGAAACAACTAATTTTAAAAATTTTTTACTAAGTCAACTCAAATTTTCGAAAATTATGAGAAAATTAAGGAAAATATATTTTTTTATTTTTGAATTTTTAATGATGAGAGAGAAAAACAACAAAAATGACTCACAACATGAAATTTATGAATCAAAACTCATGATGCATCCAAGAACACTATGAATGTCAAGATGAACACCAAGAACACTTTGAAGATCATGATGAACATTAAGAACATATTTTTGAAAAATTTTTTATGCAAAGAAAGCATGCAAGACACCAAACTTAGAAATCTTTAATGCTTGGACAATATGAATGCAAGAATGCACATGAAAAACAAGAAAAGACACAAAACAAGAAAACATCAAGATCAAACAAGAAGACTTACCAAGAACCACTTGAAGATCATGAAGAACACTATGAATGCATGGATTTTTGAAAAATGCAAGAAAAATTTTAAAAGCATGCAATTGACACCAAACTTAAAAGTTGACTCAAGACTTAAACAAGAAACAAAAATTTTTTTGGTTTTTATGATTTTCTAATTTTTTTACATTTTCTTTTATTTTTTTTCGAAAATGTTCTTTGGAAAACCGAAAATAATAATAATAAAAAATTTTTTTTGAAAGATTTTTGAAAAGAAAATAAAAAGAAAATTACCTAATCTGAGCAACAAGATGAACCGTTAGTTGTCCAAACTCGAACAATCCCCGGCAACGGCGCCAAAAACTTAGTGGACGAAATTGTGATCATCAACAATGGCTCCAATAATTTGGTAGCTCTCACACGTGAATTACACTTAGTCACAACTCCGCACAACTAACCAGCAAGTGCACATGGTCGTCCAAGTAATACCTAACGTGAGTAAGGGTCGATCCCACGGAGATTGTTGCTATGAAGCAATCTATGGTCATCTTGTAAATCTCAGTCAGGCTGATTCAAATATGATTGGATTAGATATTTAAAAGATAAATAAAATAAACAGGGAATAAAGATAAAGTTAATCATGAAATCCAATGGTGGGAATTTCAGATAGGTGCATGGAGGTGCTGTGTTCCTTCCGAATCTCTACTTTCTTATTACATTCATCCAATCATTCTTACTCATTTCCATGACAAGCTGTATGTAGGGCATCACCGTTGTCAATGTCTACATCCCATCCTCTCAGTAAAAATGGTCCAAATGCTCTGTCACAGCACGGCTAATCATCTGTCGGTTCTCAATCAGTTTGGAATAGAATCCCGTGATTCTTTTGCGTTTGTCACTAATGCCCAGCCTTCAGGAGTTTGAAGCTCATCACAGTCATTCAATCCTGGACTCCTACTCGGAATACCACAGACAAGGTTAGACTTTCCGGATTCCCATGAATGCCGACATCAATTCTAGCTTATACCACGAAGATTCTGATTAAGGAATCCAAGAGATATGCGCCCGGTCTAAGGTAGAACGGAAGTAGTTGTCAGTCACGCGCGTTCATAGGTGAGAATGATGATGAGTGTCACGGATCATCACATTCATCAAGTTGAAGTGCAACAAATATCTTAGAACAGGAATAAATCGAATTGGATAAAAAATAATAGTAATTGCATTGAAGCTTGAGGTACAGCAGAGCTCCACACCCTTAATCTATGGTGTGTAGAAACTCCACCATTAAAAATACATAAGTGAAAGGTCCAGGCATGGCCGAATGGCCAGCCCCCATGATCTGAGAACTAAACGTCCCAAGATGTCTAATACAATAGTAAACTATCCTATTTATACTAGACTAGCTACTAGGGTTTACAAGAGTAAGTAATTGATGCATAAATCCACTTCCAGGGCCCACTTGGTGTATGTTTGGGCTGAGCTTGATCTATCCACGAGTTGAGGCTTCTTTTGGAGTTGAACGCCAAGTTGTAACGTGTTTTGGGCGTTCAACTCCGGTTTGTGACGTGTTTCTGGCGTTTGACTCCAGATAGCAGCATGAAACTGGCGTTGTGCGCCAGTTTACGTCATCTAATCACGAATAAAGATGGACTATTATATATTGTTGGAAAGCTCTGGATGTCTACATTCCAAAGCCGTTTAGAGCGTGCCATTCGAAGTTCTGTAGCTCCAGAAAATCCATTTCGAGTGCAGGGAGGTCATATTCCAACAGCATCAGCAGTCCTTTGTCAGCCTCCTATCAGAGTTTTGCTCAGGTCCCTCAATTTCAGCCAGAAAATACCTGAAATCACAGAAAAACACATAAACTCATAGTAAAGTCCAGAAATGTGAATTTAGCATAAAAACTAATGAAAATATCCCTAAAAGTAATTAGATCATACTAAAAACTAACTAAAAATAATGCCAAAAAGCGTATAAATTATCTGCTCATCAGTGGGTGAAGAACTGAAGATTGATGCTTTAGAAGTTATAGTAAACTCTCGTTAGAAGTATAGTTACTAAACCAAGCAATCAACCTTTCTTACAAACGTTTTGGTTGTCACAAGTAACAAACCCTTTTAAAATTGATAACCGAGTATTCAAACCTCGGGTCGTCTTCTCAAGGAATTGCAGGGAGGTATGTTCTTATTATTGGTTATGGGTTTTTGTAAATTGGGGTTTTGAAAGTGAGGAACAAGTAAATTCAATGACAAATAAAATAAATAATTAACTATAAAATAAACTTTTGGCAAGATATGAAAATTCGGAAGTCCTATCCTAGTTACTCCTATGAGAATGGAAGTTAATCCCACTTAGTTAACCTTTGCGTAAGCAAGGGAAAGTCAAGTGAACCAATTGGTTAGATTTCCCAAGTCCTAGCCAACTCCTAATGAAAGACTAGAGTTAGTGAAATTCCAATTAATCAGCCGACATAACAATCAATCCTGAATAGTTGATAACTCAAGAGCTTCCAGTTAATCAATTAAAGCCAATAATATAAAAAGCTAAATAAGAATCATAAATATCTGGAATATCTCAAATAACATTCATTCAAAGCAGTCAAATCTAACATGGAAAATATTCATAAGCCAATTGGGCAACATAAATCAAACATAAATAAAAGCATTAAAGTATCTCAAAGTAGAAGAGAAATATAAAGTTAAAGAAATATTGAACCTGATGAAGAGTTGAAATAAATCCTAATTTCTAAAAATCCTAATTTCTAAATCCTAAGAGAGAGGAGAGAGCCTCTCTCTCTAAAATCTACATCTAAAACCTAAAATTGTGAATTATGAAAGCATGATTATGAATGGATGCATTCCCCCACTTTATAGCCTCTAATTTATGTTCTCTGGACCGAAAACTGGGTCAGAAATAGCCCAGAAATTGCTGATTGTGAAATCTGGTCCGTACAGGTCGCGGCAAAGTGACGCGGAGGCGTCATCCACGCGGAGGCGTCATCCCGGCATTCGCGTCGCCTATTTGTATGGCCACTATGGCAAATTATATATCAAATCGAAGCCCCAGACGTTAGCTTTCTAACGCAAGTAAAACCGCATCATTTGGACCTCTGTAGCTCAAGTTATGATCGTTTTAGTGCAAGAGGGTCAGGTTGACAGCTTTGCAGTTCCTTCAACTTCTTGTATTCCTTCCTTTCCATCCTCCAAGCCATTCCTGCCCTGTAATCTCTGAAAACACTTAACACACATATCAAGGCATCTAATGGTAATAAGAGAGGATTGAAGTTAGTAATTTAAAGGTCAAAGAAGCATATTTTCAATCATAGCACAAAATCAAGAAGGAAAACGTAAAACATGCGAATAGTATGAATAAGTGGGTGAAGAGTTGATAAAAACCACTCAATTGAGCACAAGATAAACCATGAAATAGTGGTTTATCAACCTCCCCATACTTAAACATTAGCATGTCCTCATGCTAAGCTCAAGAGAAGCTATAAAAGTGAAGAGGAATGGTAGAATGCATGAAATGCAACCTATGAATGTAACTACATGCAAATGCTTTTACTTACTTGGTTAAGAGTAAATAAGTTCTTCAAGACAAAAGTAATTCAAATTTCACTAATTCAAATCATATAATAAAAAGCAAGTAAACTTGTAAGAAGATAGCTCATGAAAGTAGGGGACATAGAATCAAGCATTGAACCCTCACTGGTAGTGTATATCACTCTAGTCTCTCAAGTGTATAGGGTACTTCACTCTAATCTTCTCTAATCATGCTTTCTAAACTTTGTTCTTTAGCTAACCAATCAACAAATATTTAGTATACCAATGCAAACATCATGAGGTCTTTTCAAGGTTGTAATGGGGCTGAGGTAAAGGTAAGGATGTATATATAAGGCTAAGTGAGCTAACAAAGTGAATCCTTGATTAGTCTAAGATCTCACCTAACATATACATACTTTATACAATTTTAAAATGCTTTACCTAGCTACCCAAATTTTTTTCACTTTTGTACTACATGCTCATGTATCAAACTTATTTTTGAATTTTGTCCCATGTGCATTGATTCTTTTTATTTTGCATTCGGGGTAATATATTTTTATTTTTTTATTTTTTTATTTTTTTGTATCCCCTTATTTAATTACTTAATAATAATTTTTTTTCTTTTCTTTCTTTTTTTTCTTTTTTTTTGTCAATGCACATGATAATTTAATTATTTTGATTTCATATGAGCATGCTTCCCAAATTTTCAAATAACTTATTCAATTTAATTCCCCTTTTTTTATCATCCCATGTTCCCATAAAATTTCCCACACTTAAATTATACACAATTTCTATCTTAAGCTAACCAAGGATTCAACTTGGGATTTTTATTTTGTTTTTCTGCTTAAGGCTAGTAATGTGGTTATAAAATAAGAGGGGAGTAAAAAGCTCAAGGTGGCTGACAAGGGTGAAATAAAAGGGTAGGCTTATTTGGGATAAGTGAGCTAAAATCAAATAATGGCCTCAATCATATGCAAACATGTAAAAACACTAAATATTGGACATATAGAATGGAACAAAATAAAGATTGCAATCATAGAGAAGAAAAACACACAAGAATAAAATATTATGGTTAAATAATGTAACCATGCAATTAAGCTCAAAATCTCACAGGTTATGTGTTCTTTGGCTCAAAAACCATGTTCCAAATACAACTTCAAAATAAGTTTAACACAAATTTTTCAATTTAAATTAGTGAAATACTATAAAAATTTCTTGAAAAAGAAAATATTACTTCAACCAAGTAGTGACTAAATGCATAAAATCAAACAAACATGCAATCAAGTATGCAAATATAGCAATTAACAAATTAACATTGGTGTTGAAAAAAAGAAGTAACTAACCCACGGAGATCGGTATTGACCTCCCCACACTTAAAGATTGCACTGTCCTTGGTGCATGCTAAGATGTACAGGTGGATGGGTGGCTCCGCAGCTAGTGCTCTTTTTGTTCCTTTCCTTGCCAGTGGTATGGGAGTAGCTTTCTCTTTACCTTTCTTGGTGGCCATCCTGAAAGGAAACGAGGAAAGACATTAGCATTCAAGGGTTATAGCAAGGAAAAGAATAGGAAAGGTGGTAATCAATGCACAGGTATGGATAATGATGTGAACACATGGTCATGACTATATGTGGCAAATCAACAATAGAAATATAGCAAGTGCATGTGAGAAAAGTTGAATGCAAGGTGTTTATTGGCATGCCGGCAAAGGGCATGAGTAGCATAGGTCAAGCATTCAATGTCCAAATTAGATTACCAAGTCTCTCAAATTAATAATATGTTTGTAAAAATAATTATATTTAAATAATAAAATAGAGAAGGGGTTATTTGAAAAGTAGGCATTTATAGTAGTAGATTTAAAAGAAATCCAAGAATAGTGCAAAATGCCATATATGCGTTTTCACAAACACATAGCATGCATGTTAAATAAGGTATGGAAAATATTAATTAGAACATGCAATTAACCTTTATAATAATATATAATTGTTTAAACAAATCCCAAATAATCCATAAGCAACATATAAAAATAATGACCCAAATAAAATTCCAACACCAATGAAGATAATGCAATGAATGAGGGTATGCAAATAAATGGAATGAAATACAATGGAAGTGAAGAGAGATGAGAAGTGAAATAGATGAAGAAGAAGAAAGTAAGAAAAGGAGGAAGAAAGAAGAAAAGATAGAAGAGATTAGGATTAGAGAAGAAAAAAATAAGATAATCGGCGCTGATATGGATAAGTTGTGCGGCGCAGGTGACGCAGACGCGTGGGGTGACGAGTTCGTGCGGGTGGTGCTATTGTCAAGTGACACGGCCGCGTGGGGCACGCGGTCGCGTGAGTGAATTTGTGCTACTAGTGCGAGGGCAGCCTCGCGGTCACGCAACTCTCTGTTAGAAATTCATATTGCCAAAATCCTTGGGTGACGCGATCGCGTGATTGATGCGATCGCGTGGATGACCTGAATGTGAAAACGGTGCGGACGCGTGGGGCACGCGTACGCGTGGCAAGGCTTGTGCTTCTAGCACGAGTCCAGCTCAATTCTAGCTCAACTTTCGGCCATACAACCTTTTTACGTCGATTTCAAGGCACGCGTTCGCGTGGGTGACGCGGACGCGTGGGAGGCATTTTTCCCACATGACACGGACGCGTCAGCGACGCGGTCGCGTCGGTCAAATTGTGCCAAAGGCACGCCTCTAGCCACGCTCTCGCGCGACTCTCTGTTCACTTTTTTTTTCTTCCCAACGCACCGATGATGCGGACGCGTCAGCGACGCTGCCGCGTCGTGTGAGTGCTTTCCCCTTTATTTTTCTTTTTTTTATGCAGTGTGCAGAATGAAAAATGCAATGAATGTTATGCAAAAATTTCAGGTTCAATCAATATTCAAAAACAAACAAAACATACTAGAATTAAAACTGAAAAGGGACGATCATACCATGGTGTGTTGTCTCTCACCTAGCACTTTTAGTTAAAGTCCTTAAGTTGGACATTTGGTGAGTTCCTTGTCATGGTGGCTTATGCTTGTACTGATCCAGGAATCTCCACCAATGTTTGCAAATCCAATATCCTCCGGGATCCCAAATCTTGTTTCTGCACCCGTCTTCAAGTTAATTATCATGATTCCATCCGGGTGGTTCAGCTTTAGAATTCTCACTGAAGCGTCCAAACAACTTCCTAGACCTATTCAATTGAGCTCTATATCAACCCCTTGCAGTTAAACTTAAAGCTTCCAACCATAAGGAACTTTGCAGGACAATTCTCACCACTGACAATCTTCCTCTTACTCTTAATGCCAAAAAGAGCTCTAAGCTGACCATCCGTCTCTAGTAGCCCATATTCAAGTGGAAAAGTACAGGATAAGGATTGGAATTTTACCCACTTGAATGTTGTGTTGGACGGTAATGGTCTTGGGAGAGATATTTCTAATAAATTTGCAAGCTCTACTCCCTTGTGCTCTTCTCTGACAACTTCCACCTCTTTGTAAGCTTCTTCAATTTCAACCTCTTCCTCTTGGTGGCTGTCTTCCAATTCAACCTCTTCTTTATTGTTTACTAAGGGCATGAAAGGTTGTGCTTATTCTTCTTTAAACTCTATCTCTTGATCAACCTCTTCCAAGTCTTCAACCCTGACATGCCTTGGAGGTTGTACACCCTCCTCAACAACAAATTCAAACTCCTTAGAAGAGGGTTCTGTGACTTGAGGTTCCCGTGGAGGTTCTGCATCTCCTAAATCTTCAACCACTTCTTCCTTTGCAACTATTATAGCTTCCTCCACTTGTTCCAGTACAAAGTCATGCTCCTTATTGTCCACTGGAGTCTCTAGTGTCTCTTTCATGCCACGTTCTTCATTAGATTGTCCACATGAAGCCATGGGGGTTCCTTGAGTGTCCGAACGTCGGGAAGCTAATTGATTTATAGCTTGATTCAATTGATGAAGGATTGCGTGAAATTGATCCACTATTTCCTTGAGACGATCCGTTGATTCTTGTTTCGCTTGGGTTTCATAAGTAAGACCATAGTGCTCTTGGATTGATGGATATGGAGATGGTGTATATTGAGGTGGTGGTTCTTGGGAGTAGTTAGGGTGGAATTGTGGTGGATCTATATATGGTTCATTTGGCTCATAAGATGGTTGGTATGGTGGTTGAGGGTTAGGATCATATGAGGGTGTTTGGTGGTAAGGGGCTAGTGAGTATGGTGGTCCAAAGCTATGTTGAAGAGGGGGTTCATAGGCGTATGGTGGTGGTTGTTGATAATCAAAAGAGTGTTCACCATAGCCGTTATCTTGGTATGCATCACAGAATGGTTGTTGATAGTCCATTGGAGGTGGTTGTTGCCATGAAGGTTGATCAAATCCTTGTGGCTCCTCCCATCTTTGATACTTCCAACCTTGATGCTTGTTCTCATTGTAATTTCCTCTTCCTGCAACATAATTGTAACCAGACTCATAGCCAAAGGGGTGAGAGTTCATAGTAGTAAGAGAAAATAAAAACAAAAACTAACAAAAAGAAAATATTTTGAAAAAAATAAGATAAGATTTTGAGAAAGATATAATTTTTGAAAAAAAAAAGATAAGATAAGATTTTTGAAAAAGATATGATTTTTTTATTTTGAAAAAGATTTGAATTTTGATATTTAAAACTAAGATAAGATAAGATAAAAATTTTAAAATAAAAATCTGAATTTTTTTTTGAAAAATATTTACAATAACCAATAATAAGGCACACGTTTGCAATTCCCCGGCAACGGCGCCATTTTGAAGAACTGAAGATCGATGGTTTAGAAGTTATAGTAAACTCTCGTTGTAAGTATAGTTACTAAACCAAGCAATCAACCTTTCTTACAAACGTTTTGGTTGTCACAAGTAACAAACCCTTTTAAAATTGATAACCGAGTATTCAAACCTCGGGTTGTCTTTTCAAAGAATTGCTGGGAGGTATGTTCTTATTGTTGGTTATGGTTTTTTGTAAATTGGGGTTTTGAAAGTGAGGAACAAGTAAATTCAATGACAAATAAAATAAATAATTAACTATAAAATAAACTTTTGGCAAGATATGAAAATTCGGAAGTCCTATCCTAGTTACTCCTATGAGAATGGAAGCTAATCCCACTTAGTTAACCTTTACGTAAGCAAGGGAAAGTCAAGTGAACTAATTGGTTAGATTTCCCAAGTCCTAGCCAACTCCTAATGAAAGACTAGAGTTAGTGGAATTCCAATTAATCAGCCGACATAACAATCAATCCTGAATAGTTGATAACTCAAGAGCTTCCAGTTAATCAATTAAAGCCAATAATATAAAAAGCTAAATAAGAATCATAAATATCTGGAATACCTCAAATAACATTCATTCAAAGCAGTCAAATCTAACATGAAAAATATTCATAAGCCAATTGGGCAATATAAATCAAACATAAATAAAAGCATTAAAGTATCTCAAAGTAGAAGAAAAATATAAAGTAAAAGAAATATTGAGCCTGATGAAGAGTTGAAATAAATCCTAATTTCTAAAAATCCTAATTTCTAAATCCTAAGAGAGAGGAGAGAGCCTCTCTCTCTAAAAACTACATCTAAAACGTAAAATTGTGAATTATGAAAGTATGATTATGAATGGATGCATTCCCCCACTTTATAGCCTCTA
The DNA here is from genome assembly GCF_014773155.1 of Arachis stenosperma. Lineage (NCBI taxonomy): Eukaryota > Viridiplantae > Streptophyta > Magnoliopsida > Fabales > Fabaceae > Arachis > Arachis stenosperma. The sequence continues at coordinate 74,309,093 of NC_080381.1, read as the reverse complement.
ATCTGTGTTCTCTGGGCCAAAAACTGGGTCAGAAATAGCCCAGAAATCGCTGATTGTGAAATCTGGTCCATACAGGTCGCGGCAAAGTGACGCGGAGGCGTCATCCACGCGTTTGCGTTGAATGAGATTCGCAGATGCGACGCGTCCGCGTGGATCGGGCGTTCGCGTCATCTATCTGTACGGCCACTATTACGAATTATATATCAAATCGAAGTCCTGGACGTTAGCTTTCCAACGCAAGTGGAACCGCATCATTTAGATCTTTGTAGCTCAAGTTATGATCGTTTTAGTGCTAGAGGGTCAGGCTGACAGCTTTGCAGTTCCTTCAACTTCTTGTATTCCTTCCACTTTTGCATGCTTCCTTTCCATCCTCCATGCCATTCCTGCCCTGTAATCTCTGAAAAAACTTAACACACATATCAAGACATCTAATGGTAATAAGAGAGGATTGAAGTTAGTAATTTAAAGGTCAAAGAAGCATGTTTTCAATCATAGCACAAAATCAGGAAGGAAAACGTAAAACATGCGAATAGTATGAATAAGTGGGTGAAGAGTTGATAAAAACCACTCAATTGAGCATAAGATAAACCATGAAATAATGGTTTATCAGCGGGCATGAAATTGGAGCACAAACAAGAGGCATCTTTTAAACTCCAAAATCACTAACTGGGTAGCAAGTGTGATGTTAGCCACACTAACTTCAGCACTAATGCCACACTTGTAGCATTAGTGTGGCTAACGGAAGCAATAAAGCCAAGTCACCCTGGACCTCAATCTGATTCACTTCTCTTTCAAGGACCACCCAACCTCAAGGAAGCAAGCCCACAAGTTTCAACCAATCAAGGCCGCAAGAAGCATCTAGAATAGGAATTTTTATTTAATTGTAATTTTCTTTTAATTTCATTTTGTAATTTAGGAGAGCCTATATAAAGGCCTTAGTTTGTACATTCAAAGGAGGCTGGAAATTGGGGATTGAAGAGGGGTCTTCGGACTCCCTCCTCTCACACACTTTTCCTTCTCTTTCTTTTCTTTGTACTTTTCATTTGTGAATTTGGAAGTTTCAATGTTAGTTTTAATCTTCATCTTTACTTTTCTACACTTTCTTTCTTTTCTATTTTGGCAGAGTGGTGCACGAAATTGTGATCAATACTTTTCACAACTCACATAATCCCCGGTAATGAATCCAAAAACTTGGTGTTCAATACCATGGCATAAACACAACTTCGCACAACTAACCAGCAAGTGCACTGGGTCGTCCAAGTAATAAACCTTACGCGAGTAAGGGTCGATCCCTCGGAGATTGTTGGTATGAAGCAAGCTATGGTCACCTTGTAAATCTTAGTCAGGCAGACTCAAATGGGTATAGATGATGAATAAAACATAAAGATAAAGATAGAGATACTTATGTAATTCATTGGTAGGAATTTCAGATAAGCGTATGAAGATGCTTGATCCCTTCCGTCTCTCTGCTTTCCTACCGTCTTCATCCAATCCTTCTTACTCCTTTCCATGGCAAGCTTATGCAAGGGTTTCACCGTTGTCAGTGGCTACCTCCCATCCTCTCAGTGGAAATGTTCAACGCACCCTGTCACGGCACGGCTATCCATCTGTCGGTTCTCAATCAGGCCGGAATAGAATCCAGTGATTCTTTTGCGTCTGTCACTAACGCCCCGCCCTCAGGAGTTTGAAGCACGTCACAGTCATTCAATCATTGAATCCTACTCAGAATACCACAGACAAGGTTAGACCTTCCGGATTCTCTTGAATGCCGCCATCAGTTCTTGCCTATACCACGAAGACTCTGATCTCACGGAATGGCTGGCTCGTTTGTCAGGCGATCAACCATGCATCGTGTATCAGGAATCCAAGAGATATTCACCCAATCTAAGGTAGAACGGAGGTGGTTGTCAGTCACACGTTCATAGGTGAGAATGATGATGAGTGTCACGGATCATCACATTCATCAAGTTGAAGAACAAGTGATATCTTGGAACAAGAACAAGCGGAATTGAATAGAAGAACAATAGTAATTGCATTAATACTCGAGGTACAGCAGAGCTCCACACCTTAATCTATGGTGTGTAGAAACTCCACCGTTGAAAATACATAAGAACAAGGTCTAGGCATGGCCGTGAGGCCAGCCTCCCAAAGTGATCAAAAGATCTAAGATCAAAAGATTCCAAAGATCAGAAGATGTAAATACAATAGTAAAAGGTCCTACTTATAGAAAACTAGTAGCCTAAGGTTTACAAAGATGCGTAAATGACATAAAAATCCACTTCCGGGCCCACTTGGTGTGTGCTTGGGCTGAGCATTGAAGCATTTTCGTGTAGAGACTCTTCTTGGAGTTAAACGCCAGCTTTTATGCCAGTTTGGGCGTTTAACTCCCATTTTGGTGCCAGTTCCGGCGTTTAACGCTGGGAATTCTGAAGGTGACTTTGAACGCCGGTTTGGGCCATCAAATCTTGGGCAAAGGATGGACTATCATATATTGCTGGAAAGCCCAGGATGTCTACTTTCCAACGCCGTTGAGAGCGCGCCAATTGGGCTTCTGTAGCTCCAGAAAATCTACTTCGAGTGCAGGGAGGTCAGAATCCAACAGCATCTGCAGTCCTTTTCAGTCTCTGAATCAGATTTTTGCTCAGGTCCCTCAATTTCAGCCAGAAAATACCTGAAATCATAGAAAAACACACAAACTCATAGTAAAGTCCAGAAAAGTGAATTTTAGCTAAAAACTAATAAAAATATACTAAAAACTAACTAGATCATACTAAAAACATACTAAAAACAATGCCAAAAAGCGTACAAATTATCCGCTCATCACAACACCAAACTTAAATTGTTGCTTGTCCTCAAGCAACTGAAAGTCAAATAAGATAAAAAGAGGAGAATATGCAATGAATTCCAAAAACATCTATGAAGATCAGTATTAATTAGATGAGCGGGGCTTTTAGCTTTTTGCCTATGAATAGTTTTAGCATCTCACTCTATCCTTTGAAATTCAGAATGGTTGGCTTCTTTAGGAACTCAGAATCTAGATAGTGTTATTGATTCTCCTAGATAAGTATGATGATTCTTGAACACAGCTACTTATTGAGTCTTGGCTGTGGCCCAAAGCACTCTGTCTTCCAGTATTACCACCGGATACATACATGCCACAGACACATAATTGGGTGAACCTTTTCAGATTGTGACTCAGCTTTGCTAGAGTCCCCAATTAGAGGTGTCCAGGGTTCTTAAGCACACTCTTCTTGCCTTGGATCACAACTTTATTCCTTTCTTTTTCTTTCTCTCTCTTTTTTTTTCGTTTTTTTTTCACTGCTTTTTCTTGCTTCAAGAATCATTTTTATGATTTTTCAGATCCTCAGTAACATGTCTCCTTTTTCATCATTCTTTCAAGAGCCAACATTCATGAACCACAAATTCAAAAGACATATGCACTGTTCAAGCATACATTCAGAAAATAAAAGTGTTGCCACCACATCAAAATAATTAAACTGTTATAAAATTCAAAATTCATGCAATTCTTATCTTTTTCAACTAAGAACATTTTTCATTTCAGAGAGGTGATGGATTCATAGGACATTCATAACTTTAAGGCATAGACACTAAGACACTAATGATCATAAGACACAAACATAGATAAACATAAGCACTAAATTTCGAAAAACAAGAAAATAAAGAACAAGGAGATTAAAGAACAGGTCCACCTTAGTGATGGCGGCTTGTTCTTCCTTTTGAAGGTCTTATGGAGTGCTTGAGCTCCTCAATGTCTCTTCCTTGTCTTTGTTGCTCCTCTCTCATGATTCTTTGATCTTCTCTAATTTCATGGAGGAGGATGGAATGTTCTTGGTGCTCCACCCTTAGTTGTCCCATGTTGGAACTTAATTCTCCTAGGGAGGTGTTCAGTTGCTCCCAATAGTCTTGTGGAGGAAAGTGCATCCCTTGAGGCATCTCAGGGATCTCATGATGAGAGGGGTCTCTTGTTTGCTCTATCTTTTTCTTAGTGATGGGCTTGAGGTCATGCCTTCTCTGTTGAACCGGCTTTCCTCTTGAATCTCTCTTCCATTGAGCGCCCTCTTCACAAATGTCTGTGAGGACTTGGTCCAACCTTTGATCAAAGTTGACCCTTTTTGAGTTTGAAAGGGACCTCATGGATCACCTTCTTCATGGCCACAACTTCATAGAAGTGGTCTTGATGCACCCTTGAGATGAATCTCTCCATCTCCCATGACTCGGAGGTGGAAGCTTTTGCCTTCCCTTTCCTCTTTCTAGAGGTTTCTCCGGCCTTGGATGCCATAAATGGTTATGGAAAAACAAAAAGCAATGCTTTTACCACACCAAACTTAAAAGGTTTGCTCGTCCTTGAGCAAAAGAAGAAAGAAGAGAGTAGAAGAAGAAGAAATAAGGAAGAAGGGAATGGCTTTGTGTTCGGCCAAAGAGGGGGAGAAGTGGTGTTTAGGTTGTGTGAAAATGAAGGAGTGAAGAAGGGTTAATATAGGAGAGGGGGGCTCATGGTTCGGTCATGTATGGGTGGGTTTGGGAGGGAAAGTGGTTTGAATTTGAAGGGTGAGGTAGGTGGGGTTTTGTGGAGGATGGATGTGAGTGGTGAAGAGAAGATGGGATTTGATAGGTGAAGGGTTTTTGGGGAAGAGGTATTGAGGTGATTGGTGAATGGGGAAGAAGAGAGAGAGTGGTGGGGTTGGTGGGGATCATGTGGGGTCCACAGATCCTGAGGTGTCAAGGAAAAGTCATCCCTGCACCAAATGGCATGCAAAATTGTGTTTTTAGCCAATTCTGGCGTTAAATGCCGGGCTGGTGCCCATTTCTGGCGTTTAACGCCAGGTTCTTGCCCTTTCCTGGCGTTTAACGCCAGTCTGGTGCCCCTTTCTGGCGTTAAACGCCCAGAATGGTGCCAGACTGGGCGTTAAACGCCCATCTGCTAGCCTTACTGGCGTTTAAACGCCAGTAGGTTCTTCCTCCAGGGTGTGCTGTTTTTTTTCCTGTTTTTCATTCTATTTTTGCTTTTTCAATTGATTTTGTGACTTCTCATGATCGTCAACCTACAGAAAACATAAAATAACAAAGGAAAATAGATAAAATATGACATTGGGTTGCCTCCCAACAAGCGCTTCTTTAATGTCAGTAGCTTGACAGATGGCTCTCATGGAGCCTCACATTTTCTCAGAGCAATGTTGGAACCTCCCAACACCAAACTTAGAGTTTGAATGTGGGGGTTCAACACCAAACTTAGAAGTTGGTTGTGGCCTCCCAACACCAAACTTAGAGTTTGACTGTGGGGGCTCTGTTTGACTCTGATTTGAGAGAAGCTCTTCATGCTTCCTCTCCATGGTGACAGAGGGATATCCTTGAGCCTTAAACACAAAGGATTCTTCATTCACTTGAATGATCAGTTCACCTCCATCAACATCAATCACAGCCTTTGCTGTGGCTAGGAAGGGTCTGCCAAGGATGATAGATTCATCCATGCACTTCCCAGTCTCTAGGACTATGAAATCAGCAGGGATGTGATGGTCTTCAATCTTTACCAGAACATCCTCTACAAGTCCATAGGCTTGTTTCTTTGAATTGTCTGCCATCTCTAGTGAGATTCTTGCAGCTTGCACCTCAAAGATCCCTAGCTTCTCCATTACAGAGAGAGGCATGAGGTTTACACTTGACCCTAAGTCACACAGAGCCTTCTTGAAGGTCATGGTGCCTATGGTACAAGGTATTGAAAACTTTCCAGGGTCTTGTCTCTTTTGAGGTAATTTCTGCCTAGACAAGTCATCCAGTTCTTTGGTGAGCAAAGGGGGTTCATCCTCCCAAGTCTCATTTCCAAATAACTTGTCATTTAGCTTCATGATTGCTCCAAGGTATTTAGCAACTTGCTCTTCAGTGACATATTCGTCCTCTTCAGAGGAGGAATACTCATCAGAGCTCATGAAAGGCAGAAGTAAGTCCAATGGAATCTCTATGGTCTCATTTTGAGCCTCAGATTCCCATGTTTCCTCATTGGGGGACTCAGTGGAGGCCAGTGGACGTCCATTGAGGTCCTCCTCAGTGGCGTTCACTGCCTCTCCTTCCTCTCCAAATTCGGCCATGTTGATGGCCTTGCACTCTCCTTTTGGATTTTCTTCTGTATTGCTTGGGAGAGTACTAGGAGGGAGTTCAGTAATTTTCTTGCTCAGCTGTCCCACTTGTGCCTCTAAATTCCTAATGGAGGACCTTGTTTCAGTCATGAAACTTTGAGTGGTTTTGATTAGATCATAGACCATGGTTGCTAAGTCAGAGGGGTTCTGCTTAGAATTCTCTGTCTGTTGCTGAGAAGATGATGGAAAAGGCTTGCTATTGCTAAACCTGTTTCTTCCATGATTATTGTTGTTGAAACCTTGTTGAGGTCTCTGTTGATCCTTCCATGAGAAATTTGGATGATTTCTCCATGAAGAATTATAGGTGTTTCCATAGGGTTCTCCTAGGTAATTCACCTCTTCCAGTGAAGGGTTCTCAGGATCATGAGCTTCTTCTTCAGATGAAGCATCCTTAGTACTGCTTGGTGCATTCTGCATTCCAGACAGACTTTGAGAAATCAAATTGACTTGTTGAGTCAATATCTTGTTCTGAGCCAGAATGGCATTCAGAGTATCAATCTCAAGAACTCCTTTCTTCTGATTTGTCCCATTGTTCACAGGATTCCTTTCAGAAGTATACATGAATTGGTTATTTGCAACCATTTCAATTAGCTCTTGAGCTTCTGTAGGCGTCTTCTTCAGATGAAGAGATCCTCCAGCAGAGCTATCCAAAGACATCTTGGATAGTTCAGAGAGACCATCATAGAAAATACCTATGATGCTCCATTTAGAAAGCATGTCAGAAGGACATTTTCTGATCAATTGTTTGTATCTTTCCCAAGCTTCATAGAGGGATTCTCCATCCTTCTGTCTGAAGGTTTGGACTTCCACTCTAAGTTTACTCAATTTTTGAGGTGGAAAAAACTTTGCCAAAAAGGCATTGACTAGCTTTTCCCATGAGTCCATGCTTTCTTTAGGTTGTGAGTCTAACCATGTCCTAGCTCTGTCTCTTACAGCAAAAGGGAATAGCAAAAGTCTGTAGACCTCAGGGTCAACCCCATTAGTCTTGACAGTGTCACAGATTTGCAAGAATTCAGCTAAGAACTGATGAGGATCTTCCAATGGAAGTCCATGGAACTTGCAATTCTGTTGCATTAGAGAAACTAATTGAGGCTTAAGCTCAAAGTTGTTTGCTCCAATGGCAGGGATAGAGATGCTTCTCCCATAGAAGTCGGGAGTAGGTGCAGTAAAGTCACCCAGCACCTTCCTTGCATTGTTTGCATTGTTGTTGTTTTCGGCTACCATGTCTTCTTCTTTGAAGATTTCTGTTAGGTCCTCTACAGAGAGTTGTGCCTTAGCTTCTCTTAGCTTTCGCTTCAAGGTCCTTTCAGGTTCATGGTCAGCTTCAACAAGAATGCTTTTGTCTTTGTTCCTGCTCATATGAAAGAGAAGAGAACAAGAAAATGTGGAATCCTCTATGTCACAGTATAGAGATTCCTTGAGGTGTCAGAGAAGAAGAAAATTAGAAGGAAGAGGTAGAAGAATTCGAACTTAATCAGATAGAGTTCGAATTGTGCATTGAGAAGGAGTGGTACTCCATAAATAGAAGGATGTGAGAAGAGAGGAAGAAATTTTCGAAAATTAATTAAAAAGATTTTAAAAACATTTTGAAAAACTTTAATTTGATTTTCGAAAAACAAGAGTGAGAAAGAGATCAAGTAATTTTTGAAAAAGATTTTGAAATTAGAAATAAAAAAGATATGATTAAAAATCGTTTTGAAAAAGATGTGATTAAAAAGATTTGATTGAAAAAGTTATGGTTTTAAAAAGATATGATTGAAAAACAATTTTAAAAAGATTTGATTTTAAAAATTAATGACTTGCCTAACAAGAAAAGATATGATTCAAACATTAAACCTTCCTCAACAGAAAAGGCAACATACTTAAAATGTTCAATCAAATCATTAATTGTTAGCAATATCTTTGAAAAAGGAAAGAAATTGATTTTGAAAACATTTGATTGAAAAGATATGATTTGAAAAAGATTTGATTTTGAAAAACTTTGAAAACTTGAAAAAAATTGATTTTGAAAACAAAATCCTCCCCCTTGTGCCATCCTGGCGTTAAACGCCCAGAATGGTGCACATTCTGGCGTTTAACGCCCAATGCACTACCTTTTTGGGCATTAAACGCCTAACCAGGCACCCTGGCTGGCGTTTAAACGCCAGTCTGTCCTTCTTCACTGGGCGTTTTGAACGCCCAGCTTTTTCTGTGTAATTCCTCTGCTGCACATTTTGAATCTTCAGTTCCCTGTACTATTGACTTGAAAATAGAACCAAGATCAAATAAACAATGCATGCAAGACACCAAACTTAAAATTAGACACTAGACTCAAACAAGAAACATAAAATATTTTTGGTTTTTATGATTTAAAAAAAAATTTTTTTTTGAATTTTTCGAAAATTAAGTGAAAAGGAAAATAAAGGTATCAAAATTCTTAATGAGAATTCCAGGAATCATGCAATGTTAGTCTAAAGCTACAGTCTAAAGGAATTAGACATGGCTAGCCAAGCTTCAGCAGGACATTGCATTCAAGAGCTAAATTGATGAGAATCAATCAGCTTTGGTGATGATAAGAACATCACCTTGAAACACTAGAATTCATTCTTACGAACTCTGAAGATAAATACCTAATCTAAGCAACAAGATGAACCGTCAGTTGTCCATACACGAAACAATCCCCGACAACGGCGCCAAAAACTTGGTGCACAAAATTGTGATCAATACTTTTCAGAACTCAAATAATCCCCGGTAATGAATCCAAAAACTTGGTGTTCAATACCATGGCATAAATACAACTTCGCACAACTAACCAGCAAGTGCACTGGGTCGTCCAAGTAATAAACCTTACGCGAGTAAGGGTCGATCCCACGGAGATTGTTGGTATGAAGCAAGCTATGGTCACCTTGTAAATCTTAGTCAGGCAGACTCAAATGGGTATAGATGATGAATAAAACATAAAGATAAAGATATAGATACTTATGTAATTCATTGGTAGGAATTTTAGATAAGCGTATGAAGTTGCTTGATCCCTTCTATCTCTCTGCTTTCCTACCGTCTTCATCCAATCCTTCTTACTCCTTTCCATGGCAAGCTTATGCAAGGGTTTCACCGTTGTCAGTGGCTACCTCCCATCCTCTCAGTGGAAATGTTCAACGCACCCTGTCACGGCACGGCTATCCATCTGTCGGTTCTCAATCAGGCCGGAATAGAATCCAGTGATTCTTTTGCGTCTGTCACTAACGCCCCGCCCTCAGGAGTTTGAAGCACGTCACAGTCATTCAATCATTGAATCCTACTCAGAATACCACAGACAAGGTTAGACCTTCCGGATTCTCTTGAATGCCGCCATCAGTTCTTGCCTATACCACGAAGACTCTGATCTCACGGAATGGCTGGCTCGTTTGTCAGGCGAGCGCTCGGTTGTCAGGCGATCAACCATGCATCGTGTATCAGGAATCCAAGAGATATTCACCCAATCTAAGGTAGAACGGAGGTGGTTGTCAGTCACACGTTCATAGGTGAGAATGATGATGAGTGTCACGGATCATCACATTCATCAAGTTGAAGAACAAGTGATATCTTGGAACAAGAACAAGCGGAATTGAATAGAAGAACAATAGTAATTGCATTAATACTCGAGGTACAGCAGAGCTCCACACCTTAATCTATGGTGTGTAGAAACTCCACCGTTGAAAATACATAAGAACAAGGTCTAGGCATAGCCGTGAGGCCAGCCTCCCAAAGTGATCAAAAGATCTAAGATCAAAAGATTCCAAAGATCAGAAGATGTAAATACAATAGTAAAAGGTCCTACTTATAGAAAACTAGTAGCCTAAGGTTTACAAAGATGAGTAAATGACATAAAAATCCACTTCCGGGCCCACTTGGTGTGTGCTTGGGCTGAGCATTGAAGCATTTTCGTGTAGAGACTCTTCTTGGAGTTAAACGCCAGCTTTTATGCCAGTTTGGGCGTTTAACTCCCATTTTGGTGCCAGTTCCGGCGTTTAACGCTGGGAATTCAGAAGGTGACTTTGAACGCCGGTTTGGGCCATCAAATCTTGGGCAAAGTATGGACTATCATATGTTGCTGGAAAGCCCAGGATGTCTACTTTCCAACGCCGTTGAGAGCGCGCCAATTGGGCTTCTGTAGCTCCAGAAAATCCACTTCGAGTGCAGGGAGGTCAGAATCCAACAGTATCTGCAGTCCTTTTCAGTCTCTGAATCAGATTTTTGCTCAGGTCCCTCAATTTCAGCCAGAAAATACCTGAAATCACAGAAAAACACACAAACTCATAGTAAAGTCCAGAAAAGTGAATTTTAGCTAAAAACTAATAAAAATATACTAAAAACTAACTAGATCATACTAAAAACATACTAAAAACAATGCCAAAAAGCGTACAAATTATCCGCTCATCACAGAGCAATGATCAACTAACTCTTTTCATTGGGTTAGAGAGCTCTATTGTGATTCAATGGATCAATTGTAGTTCTTATTCTTCTTCTTCTTCTTTCTTTCTTCTTGATTTTACTAGAAAGCTTTCGATCTTCATCCAATTGGTTAGTTGTCTTGGAAAAGAAACACTCCATAATTGGATCTCCTCTGAGCCTTGGAAAAGGGATGAGGAGATCATGCTAGAAATGCTTTCTCACATTGGATTAGGTTGGGGGTTGGATGGATATAGTGACATGTAATCCTCCCAATACTTTGACCTATGAATGTGTGTGGTATAATCAGTGACCAAACTTCATCTCTTCCAATGAGCAATTAAATCAAGGAATTGGTAATTGTTCAAGCTTAGAGAGATTAGATTGCCAAGAAATTGGGATCCAATCACTTAAGATTGCCAAGGAGATCAATGAATGCATTGATTGAGGAAGAGATGAGAATGAACTTGATCCGGAGGATTTGCAATATCTCTTGATCCCAATGTTCATTTTATTTTTAGTTCTTACATTTACTTTTCTTCCCATTTTACTTTTCTGCACTTTATTGCTTTCTTTACTTTTATGCCATTTACATTTTCTTGTTACTTATCACTCCAATATGATTAGTCTAACTAGGATAATCAATTAACCATTGATTGCTTAATCCGTTAATCCTTGTGGGATTCGACCTCACTTTATTGTGAGTTTTTACTTGACGACAATTTGATATACTTGCCGAAGGAAAATTTGTTGAGAGACAAGTTTCCGTGCATCAAGTTTATGGCGCCATTGCCGGGGATTAATTGTGATTAACAAGCTACCGGTTGATTGATTTACTAGATTAGACACGTTTCTTTTGTTTTTGTTTTCTTTTGTTTCTTTATTTTCTTTTGCTAACAAACTGTTTATGATATTTCCTCACTGGGAATTTCCTCATCTGTGACAAGGGAAATTCCAAATCTCTTTTATCTTGGTGATTGTTGTTTGATACAGAGTATTTTGTAGAAAAATGGAGTATAGATCATCCTTTGGTCAATCAAATTTCAGGAGAAACTCTCCACCACTACTGAATGATTCACTTTGCTATGCTCATGGTGGATGGGAGTATCAAGAACATGAAATGGGGTGCTTCCCAAGGTCACAAAATGGTCCATATTTTGATGACTTTGATCACTACTCAAGCTGTGCCTGGGGAGATCAAAACCAAAGAAATTTCACTTATTCACACCCCATTCATCATGAGCCATCATCCTTTAATTATTCAACCTCACCTCCTAGCTTTGCACATCAAAACCCTTCACCACTTGGACATGCCTCAACACAAAATTCCTTCCCACATCCATATAATTCATCTCACTACTCACACAATGCATTCCATTAAACACAAAATTCTTCTCCCAGTCAACAAAACCCATATCATTACCCACAAAAGTCATACCACTCTCAAAACATACAACCACAAAACAACCAATTCCATTCACAAAGTAGCCACCCTCAACCTCCAAATTTCACCCCAGCTGCACACCCTTCCCTCGAGGAAAAGCTATCAAGGATAGAGAACCTATTGGCAATTCTCTTGGAAGAATCTATGGACATGAGGACTTTCAAGGAGGAAGTAAAATCCATTATGCAGAACCGTGGGGCTGCCCTTAAGAAGCTTGAGGCACAAGTTGGATATCTATCAAAGCAATTCAATACCCATAATTCCCTTAGTGACACCATGGCAAACCCAAGGGAAGAATAAGAAGAAAAAGAAAAAAGAGGCACCTATACAAAGTGAGATTTCTATGAAGAAGGAGGAGGTTGTGAGAATATATAAGCCTAAGGCTCCATACCCACAGAGGTTACTAGTGGTGACAAAGGAACATGCAAACTCACTCCCAAAAGAGTCAATGCAACATCATGTAGATGAAAGGGAGGAAGTCAATCAAGGGAGCCCACACTCCAATGAAACAGAGAGTTGCATAGAGGGTGAGTTCATTGAACCACCAATTTAAGATGCACTTGATGAAGAAGATGCTCCAACCATCATACAACACCCAAGTACTGAAATTAAGGTGGTGAAGGCAATCAACATGAGCACTAAAAGGAGGATGGTGACCAAGAAAAGAAGGGCAATATCCATGAAGAAGAAAAGGTCAACCAAAACCCATCCCACCCCTACCCCAACAAGCAAGTTTCCTCAAGCAAACAAGAAAAGAAAGCTTGCTGGGGAGAGGCACTCCAAACAAGGGGCATTAACTGGCTCCTCTTTCCTCTTAAGGTCATTCCTCTTGACAAACAGGAAGAAGAGGAACAAAGTCATGAACAACATGTCAAGCTAATGACATTAAAAGAGCGCTTGTTGGGAGGCAACCCAACCGTAGGTAACATTTTCTTTCCTTGGTTAGTTTACTTTCAATAATTTGACATATGATGGCATTCTAAGTTTGGTGTTGCCATGCAACAATTTGATTTTCAATCTTCACTGGGTACTTGCAACATTCTAAATTGAGAGTGTTACACTAAGTTTGGTGTTGCCACTTATCTTTCATACAAGGTACCAAGCACACCACTTATTAATGCAATCAAAATGTCTTTGTTTGTATCTCTTGTGCCTTTATTGTATCCTTAATCTTGCTTGGTGAAACACATGCATACTCACATTTCATTCTAAGACATTCATGATCCATCATAGACCCCATCACCACTGTTTTAATTGTTGCTTGAGTATAAGCAATCATTCTAAGTTTGGTGTGCGAAGGGGAAGAATAGGAGGAAAAGGGCAACAACAATGAAGATGAACTACAAGGTGGTAAAGTTCCTTTTTTCTCTTACTTATTTCCCGCACTTTAAATTGCATGATTGTCTTCTATTTTCTTTGTATGCATGTGTGATTACTCCTTGTGAATAAGCATAATTTGATATTTGATTTGTAACATGTTGCTATGATATCATGATTATCATCTTGAATTTTACTTGCATCCAATATCTCTAAGAATGCAACAAAGGAATCATTCTTTTGAAAGGAAAATATTGAAGAGTTTTATAAATCTTGGGGCAAGAAAAAGATTAAGAGGAGTGGAGGTTTTGATTGTATGATTTTGTATGGAGGTTCCATGTTTGTGAAAACTTGCATGGAAGCGCATAGACAGGAAATGAAGTTTAGAGAAGTATTATGGAATTCCTCAAACATCTATTGATCCAAGAAGCAGTAATAAAAGAAAACAAAAGAAAAAGAAAAACAAAGAACAAGCCCAAGGCTCTGAGCATCAATTTCTAGGAAGAAAAAGAAAGAAACAAGAACTCAAAGAGTTATTGTCCTAGTTAAATGCTTGTGGTGGATTTGTATCAAAGAGAGAGGCTTGAGCAAGTAAATCCTAAGGGGTGCTTCAACATCTAATACCTTAGACCAACTGGTTTGGGAGTTTTGATTGAAAGCTTATCTTAAAAAGCCGCTTTGATACATGACACCTAGAGTCGAGGCCAAATTCAAAAAAAAAGAAAGAAAAATGCTAGAAAATAAGTGCTGCTTCAAGGTGACAATCTATAAAGAGGATTCCATAATATCATTTGAATGGAAGTCCTAAGATCTAAGACTTCCAAAATGTAAGGACTAATGAGCACTGGAATCCTGGCATAAGCATATAATTTAGAGTTCACCCCACTGTCACTTATTCACTTCACCCACTAAGGCATCATAAGAAATTCTTCAATACATTCCAATTAAGAGAATTCTTTGTGCATAGTTTTTTTTTTGCTTGGGGACAAGCAAGATTTAAGTTTGGCATCTTGTCTAGTTTTACTAGCCATTTTTTGTATGCTTTAGGTTGGTTTCATGCATTTTCTTAGGAAATAAGCAAGTATTTAGTTGAAAATGCAATCATACCATGATTCAAGCAAACATTGTGAATTTTGAATGATTTCATGAGAATTATGCATGAATTGAATGATAAATTGGATGATGCATGATCCCATGATTAAGAGCAAGACTTTGATGTACTTTATTTGATTGATTTCAGGTAACAAGAAGCAGAGAAAAGCCACGTTATTGGCTACGTTAGTACCACTAACGTGGCCATTAACGTGGAAGAAAAGAGAAGCCTCAACGTTAGTGAGAAAGTTAATGGCATTAACTTTGAAGAAGGAGAGCATGGAACGTTAGTGGTAAAAGTAAGCACCACTAACGTTAGCGAAGGACAAGAAGACCCACGTTAGCTTCCACGTTAGTTACATTAACGTTGGAACTAATGTGGAAGGAAGGGAAAAGGCCAACGTTAGTGGAAAAAGTGAGTGCCACTAACGTTTGTGAAGCAAGAAGACCCACGTTAGCTTCCACGTTAGTTACATTAACGTGGGAACTAACGTGGAAGGGAAGGGAGACGCCAAAGTTAGTGGGAAAGGTGAACGCCACTAACGCTAGCAAAGAAAAGGAAGACCCACGTTAATGGCCACGTTAGTTACACTAACGTGGACATTAACGTGGGCAAAAGTCTCACCTGGCAGCCTGACCATGCCTTCTTCAAACAAGAATAACTTGAGCCACAAAACTCCAAATGAGGTGAATCCAAAGGCATTGGAAAGTATGATTCTAGAGCTTTCCAAGCATATATGGCACTACAAGGTGGACACTAAATTTGAGGGAGAAAACCTGCCCCGAAATTGCAAAGATGATCATGGTATCAACCTGTAGTAAGGCCAACTGACCTCTTCACCTTCCAAGAAGTGTAACTCGAGCTGTAGAGCTCCAAATGATGCGCTTCCAAAGGCGTTAGAAAGTAGACATCCAAAGATTTCCAAAAATATTTAATACTATGGAGTGGATAGTAAGTTTGACCTCCATAACCTGGCAATATTAAGCCACTGATCGCTAGCGTTATCGTGACTCACGTTTTCCAGTAACGCTAGCGACTGTGCCAGCGACCTTGTCCACTTCAAAGGAGCATAACTTGAGTTATAGAGATCCAATTGAGGTGATTCTAGTTACGTCAGAAAGCTGACATTCAGAGCTTTCCAAAGATATATAATAGTCTATAGTGGGCATGAAATTGGAGCACAAACAAGAGGCATCGTTTAAGCCCCAAAAATACCAACTGGGTAGCAAGTGTGACGTTAACCACACTAACTTTAGCACTAACGCCACACTTGTAGCGTTAGTGTGGCTAACAGAAGCAATAAAGCCAAGTCACCCTGGACCTCAATCTGATTCACTTCTCTTTCAAGGACCACCTAACCTCAAGGAAGCAAGCCCACAAGTGTCAACCAATCAAGGCCGCAAGAAGCATCTAGAATAGGAATTTTCATTTAATTATAATTTGCTTTTAATTTCATTTTGTAATTTAGGAGAGCCTATATAAAGGCCTTAGTTTGTACATTCAAAGGAGGCTGGAAATTGGGGATTGAAGAGGGGTCTTCGGACTCCCTCCCCTCACACACTTTTCCTTCTCTTTCTTTTCTTTGTACTTTTCATTTATGAATTTGGAAGTTTCAATGTTCGTTTTAATCTTCATATTTACTTTTCTGCACTTTCTTTCTTTTCTATTTTGGTAGAGCAATGATCAACTAACTCTTTTCATTGGGTTAGAGAGCTCTATTGTGATTTAATGGATCAATTGTAGTTCTTATTCTTCTTCTTCTTTCTTTCTTCTTGATTTTACTAGAAAGCTTTCGATCTTCATCCAATTGGTTAGTAGTCTTGGAAAAGAAACTCTCCATAATTGGATATCCTTTGAGCCTTTGAAAAAAGATGAGGAGATCATGCTAGAAATGCTTTCTCACATTGGATTAGGTTGGGGGTTGGACGCATATAGTGACATGTAATCCTCCCAATACTTTGACCTATGAATGTGTGTGGTATAATCAGTGACCAAACTTCATCTCTTCCCATGAGCAATTAGATCAAGGAATTGGGAAATTGTTCAAACTTAGAGAGATTGGATTGCCAAGGAATTGAGATTCAATCACTTAAGATTGCCAAGGAGATCAATGAATGCATTGATTGAGGAAGAGATGAGAATGAACTTGATCCGGAGGATTGCAATATCTCATGATCCCAATGTTCATTTTATTTTTAGTTCTTACATTTACTTTTCTTGCCATTTTACTTTTCTGCACTTTATTGCTTTCTTTACTTTTATGCCATTTACATTTTCTTGTTACTTATCACTCCAATATGATTCGTCTAACTAGGATAATCAATTAACCATTGATTGCTTAATCCGTTAATCCCTGTGGGATTCGACCTCACTCTATTGTGAGTTTTTACTTGACGGCAATTCGGTATACTTGTCGAAGGAAAATTTGTTGAGAGACAAGTTTTCGTGCATCAGGTTTATGGTGCCATTGTCGGGGATTAATTGTGATTAACAAACTACCGGTTGATTGATTTACTAGATTAGACACGTTTCTTTTGTTTTTGTTTTCTTTTGTTTCTTTATTTTCTTTTGCTAACAAACTATTTGTGATATTGCCTCACTGGGAATTTCCTCATCTGTGACAAGGGGAATTCCAAATCGCTTTTATCTTGGTGATTGTTGTTTGATACAGAGTATTTTGTAGAAAAATAGAGTATAGATCATCCTTTTGGTCAATCAAATTTCAGGAGAAACTCTCCACCACCACAGAATGATTCACTTTGCTATGCTCATGGTGGATGAGAGTATCAAGAACATGAAATGGGGTGCTTCCTAGGGTCACAAAATGGTCCATATTTTGATGACTTTGATCACTACTCAAGCTGTGCCTGGGGAGATAAAAACCGAAGAAAGTTCACTTATTCACACCCCATTCATCAAGAGCCATCATCCTTTAATTATTCAACCCCACCTCCTAGCTTTCCACATCAAAACCCTTCAACACTTGGACATGCCTCAACACAAAATTCCTTCCCACATCCATATAATTCATCTCACCACTCACACAATGCATTCTATTACAAACAAAATTCTTCTCATAGTCCACAAAACCCATATCATTACGCACAAAAGTCATACCACTCTCAGAACATACAACCACAAAATAACCAATTCCATTCACAAAGTAGCCACCCTCAACCTCCAAATTTCACCCCAGCTGCACACCCTCCCCTCGAGGATAAGCTATCAAGGATAGAGAACCTACTGGTAATTCTCTTAGAAGAATCTAAGGACATGAGGACTTTCAAGGAGGAAGTAAAATCCATTATGCAGAACTGGGGGGCTGCCCTTAAGAAGCTTGAGGCACAAGTTGGATATCTATCAAAGCAATTCAATACCCATAATTTCCTTAGTGATACCATGGCAAACCTAAGGGAAGAATCAGAAGAAGCAAAAAAGAGACACCCATACCAAGTGAGATTTCTATGAAGAAGGAGGAGGTTGTGAGAATATATAAGCCTAAGGCTCCGTACCCACAGAGGTTACTAGTGGTGACAAAGGAACATGCAAACTCACTCCCAAAAGACACAATGCAACATCATGTAGAAGAAAGGGAGGAAGTCAATCAAGGGAGCCCACGCTCCAATGAAACAGAGAGTTGCATAGAGGGTGAATTTATTGAACCACCAATTCAAGAAGCACTTGATGAAGTGGATGCTCCAACCATCATACAACACCCAAGTACTGAAATTAAGGTGGTGAAGGCAATCAACATGAGCACTAAAAAGAGGATGGTGACCAAGAAAAGAAGGACAATATCCATGAAGAAGAAAAGGTCAACCAAAAGCCATCCCACCCCTACCCCAACAAGCAAGTTTCCTCAAGCTAACAACAAAAGAGAGCTTGCTGGGGAGAGGCACTCTAAACAAGGGGCATTAACTGACTCCTCTTTCCTCTTGATGTCATTCCTCTTGACAAACTGGAAGAAGAGGATGAAAGTCATGAATAACATGTCAAGCTAATGACATTAAAAGAGTGCTTGTTGGGAGGCAACCCAACCGTAGGTAACATTTTCTTTCCTTGGTTAGTTTACTTTCAATAATTTGACATATGATTGCATTCTAAGTTTGGTGTTGCCATGCAACAATTTGATTTTCAATCTTCACTGGGTACTTGCAATATTCTAAATTGAGAGTGTCACACTAAGTTTAGTGTTGCCACTTATCTTTCATGCAAGGTACCAAGGACACCACTTATTAATGCCATCAAAATGTCTCTGTTTGTATCTCTTATGCCTTTATTGTATCCTTAATCTTGCTTGGTGAAACACATGCATACTCATATTTCATTCTAAGACATTCATGATCCATCATAGACCCCATCACCACTGTTTTAATTGTTGCTTAAGTATAAGCAATCATTCTAAGTTTGGTGTGGGAAGGGGAAGAATAGGAGGAAAAGGGCAACAACAATGAAGATGAACTACAAGGTGGTAAAGTTCTTTTTTCCTCTTACTTATTTCCAGCACTTTAAATTGCATGATTGTCTTCTATTTTCTTTGTATGCATGTGTGATTACTCCTTGTGAATAAGCATAATTTGATATTTGATTTGTAACATGTTGCTATGATATCATGATTATCATCTTGAATTTTACTTGCATCCAATATCTCTAAGAATGCAACAAAGGAATCATTCTTTTGAAAGGAAAATATTGAAAAGTTTTATAAATCTTGGGGCAAGCAAAAGATTAAGAGGAGTGGAGGTTCTGATTGTATGATTGTGTATTGAGGTTGCTTGTTTGTGAAAACTTGCATGGAAGCTCATAGACAGAAAATGAAGTTTAGAGAAGTATTATGGAATTCCTCAAACATCTATTGATCCAAGAAGCAGTAATAAAAGAAAACTAAAGAAAAAGAAAAACAAAGAACAAGCCCAAGGCTTTAAGCATCAATTTCTAGGAAGAAAAAGAAAGAAACAAGAACTCAAAGAGTTATTGTCCTAGTTAAATGCTTGTGGCGGATTTTGTATCAAAGAGAGAGGCTTGAGCAAGTAAATCATAAGGGGTGCTTCAACACATAATACCTTAGACCAACTGGTTTGGGAGTATTGATTGAAAGCTTATCTTAAAAAGCCACTTTGATACATGACACCTAGAGTCGAGGCCAAATTCAAAAAAAAAAAAAAGAAAGAAAAATGCTAGAAAATAAGTGCTGCTTTGATGCCAGGGCATCTAGGCCAGTTTCACTGACCTTTTCTTTACTGTTTTAGTGTATTTTCATGCATTTTCTTAGGAAATAAGCAAGTTTTAGATAAAAGAACACTTACATCTTGATTTAGACAAATATTGTGAATTTTACATTATTTCATGAGAACTATGCAAGGAATGAATGTTAAATTGGATAATGCATGATTTCATGACTTGGATTAGAGCTTTGATGCTCCTTATTTGTGTAATTTCAGGACAAAGGAAGCAAGGAAGAGCCACGTTAGCATCCATGTTAACGTAGTTAACGTAGGTACTAATGTGGAAAAGGGATAAGCCTGCAGCGTTAATAAGAAAAGTGGACACCAGTAACGCCCTCGAAGCCATCATGAGCCACGTTAATTGCCATGTTAACTACATTAACGTGGTAGTTAACGTGGAGATAAAAATAGACTCCAATGTTAGTGGTAATTGTGATCACCACTAACGCTCCAAGATGTGGCAATGAACCACGTTAAGAGCCACATTAACTAAGTTAACATAGACTCTAACGTGGAAGAGAGGAACAATGCCAACGTTAGTGACATTAACCTTTGTCACTAACGTTGGATCAAGCTTGCATTGCCCACGTTAGTGGTCACGTTAAGACCACTAACGTGAAAGTTAATGTGGGGTTGAAATTGATGAGCCAACGTTAGTGACACTCACCTTTGTCACTAACGTTGGGATGGCATTCATAACCACGTTAAGAGCCATGTTAACTTAGTTAACGTGAGCTCTAACGTAAGGACTAGGGGCACAAGGCAACGTTATTGGGAAAGGTGAGTCCCAATAACGCTTGCGAAGATGAGACATAACTACGTTAAGAGTCACGTTAACTTAGTTAACGTGAGCTCTAACGTGGGGGCTAGGGGAATAAGGCAACGTTATTGGGAAAGGTGAGTCCCAATAACGCTTGCGAAGGTTTGTAAGGCAACGTTAGTGGTCACGTTAGTACCACTAACATTGGAGTTAACGTGGGCCATGTGGTGGGAACATTAGTGAGAAAAGTGATTACACTAACGTTCTCGAACCCACAATGTTATTCAGTGTTGACGTCACTAACGCCCCAAGCCAAAGTCCATGCTTACATCACTTTCTCTCTGCAAATAAAGCTGAGCCCACTGAATATTCCCAACTGCTTCAACTTAAGATCAAAGGCCCATATCCAAGACTTGCAGAATTGATTAGAAGACTAAGAAGAGTAGTATATATAGGAGTAGTTTTGAACTAGAAGAGAGATTGGCACATTGGAGAAAATTACACTCTGTATATTTTACTTTTCTGCAATTTCTAGAGTTAGAATGTATCTTTCTTCTTCTTCATTTCCATTTTCCAGAGCTATGAACAACTAAACCCCTTTCATTGGGTTAGGGAGCTCTGTTGTAATTTGATGGATCAATCATAGTTTTCATTATTCTTCTTCTTTCTTTTCTCTTGATCTTACTAGAAAGCTTTCATTCTTCTTCTAATTGGATTGTTATCTTGGGAAAGAAACTCTCCATAATTGGATCTCCTCTGAGCCTTGGAAAAGGGAGGAGGAGATCATGCTAGAAATGCTTTCTCATGTTGGACTAAATTGGGGTTTGGATGGGTATAGTGACATATAACCCTAGCAACACTTTGATTTGGAAATACATGTGGTATAACCAGTGACTATACCTCATCTCTTCTTATGAGCAATTAAATCAAGGAACTGGGCAATTGTTCAAGTTTAGAGAGATTGGATTGCCAAGGAATTGGGATTCAATCACTTAAGATTGCCAAGGAGATCAATGAATGCATTGATTGAGGAAGAGATGAGAATGAACTTGATCGGGAGAATGCAATACCTCCTGAACCCAATGATTTCCCCAATTCTGATCTTACCTATTCTCTTTACTTTCTGCCATTTACTTTCATGCTAATCACCCTAATTCCCCATTTAAGATTCTGCACTTTATTTTCTGTTATTTACTTTCCTGCTATTTAATTTTCTGCAATTCTATATCCACTTTCTGCTTAGCTCAACTAGAGTATTCTTCCAATTAAAAATTGCTTGACCAATCAATCTCTATGGGATTCAACCTCACTCTATTGTGAGTTTTTACTTGACAACAATTCGGTATACTTGCCGAAGGAAATTTGTTGAGAGACAAATTCCCATGCATCAAGTTTATGGGGCCGTTGTCGGGGATTGATTTTGAATCAACAATGATTAAGTTGGAAGATCTCTAGATTGAGCATTTTTTTTCTTTTTGTTCATTTTGTTTAGCTGTTTACTTTCAGTTACAATTTCTTCCCTTTCCTTATCTCCCCTTTTATTTTCCCGTACTATTTACAATTTTGTTCACTAACCCACTAACTGTTTGACAATTTGCACCACTCACACTAACAACCACTTTAACCATTATAATTTCTGCAATTTCTTTCTTGCTGTGAGCTGTGCTGGTTGTATGACAGGTAGAAGAAGCGGAGCTTCAACACCCTTTGATTCAGAACCTGAGAGGACCCTCCTTAGAAAAAGGAGGGAGTCAAGAGGCAAAAGAGTTATTGGAGCAGAGGAAGAGGAGGAATTCTTTGAAACAATCATGGAGGATAACCATGAAGGAGAAGCTCACAACCATGCCAGAGATGGCCATGTGAATCATGCTGAGCCAGGAAGAATGGTTCTAGGATCTTACATTAACCCAGACCCAGGCAACTGTGGAAGCAGCATCCAAAAGCCAACCATACATACTAACAACTTTGAGCTAAAACCCCAGCTCATCACCCTTGTTCAGAACAACTGTTCATTCAGAGGAAGTGCCCAAGAAGACCCAAATCAACATTTAACCACCTTCGTAAGAATATGTGACACCGTGAAGTCTAATGGCGTCCACCCAGATGTTTACAGATTGCTCTTGTTCCCCTTTTCACTCAGGGACAAGGCATCTAAATGGTTAGAGTCTTTCCCAAAGGAGAGTTTAATAGCATGGGAAGATGTAGTGAACAAATTCTTGGCAAGGTTCTATCCTCCTCAAAGGATCAACATGCTGAGAGCTGAGGTACAAACTTTCAGGCAACAAGATGGTGAGATTCTCTACGAAGCATGGGAGAGGTTTAAGGATTTGACAAGAAGGTGCCCACCGAACATGTTCAATGAATGGGTACAGCTGCATATTTTCTATGAAGGACTCTCGTATGAATCAAAGAAGGCAGTGGACCACTCATCCAGAGGATCTTTGAATAAGAAGAAGACCATTGAAGATGCCATAGATATCATTGAGACTGTAGCTAAGAATGACTACTTTTATGCTTCTGAGAGGAGCAACACTCAAGGTGTAATGGAACTGAACCATGTTGATGCACTACTAGCTCAGAACAAGATGATTGCCAAGCAACTAGCTGACCTTACAAAGCAAATGGAGAAGAACCAAGTTGTAGCAGTCACCACACAATCATCAACCCAAGAAGGAGTAAATACAGAGGAAGAAGGTGAATGGGAGCAAGCCAACTATGTTAGTAATTCACCAAGGCAAAATCACGATCCATACTCCAAAATTTACAATCCAGGATGGAAGAACCACCCTAACTTTGGGTGGGGAAACTAACAAGACCAAGGGCAAGATCAGAGACGTCAAAATCACAATCCTAACAACCATGCTGTCCACCAACACTCATCACAAAGATCATATCAACAACCACCTAACCACATTCCTCAACACTCATATCAAAACCAGCATGATCACCCTCACCCTTATAACCCAAACCCACCATCATACCCTGAGGATAGACTCTCTAGGATTGAAACCTTACTTGAAGGTTTATGCAAGGAAGTTGATACGTAAAATTTAGATTTCACGTATAACCGGCAAGTATACCGGGTCGCATCAAGTAATATAACTCACTAAGAGTGAGGTCGATCCCACGGAGATTGGTAGATTAAGCAACTTTAGTTAATGGTAAATTTAGTCAAGCAAACATGGTTTTAATTTTATAAGGTTTGTGATCTTTGAACATAATTGCAAGAATTTAAACGGCAAAGAATTTAAAGAACTAGAATAGAGAAATAAAATGAAAGTAAATAACGGAAACTTAAAATGCAAGAAACTTAAATGACATCAAAAATAAATTGCAAGGAATTAAAGGTTGCAGAAATTTAAAGAACATAAGAGTAAATAGCAAGAACTAAAGGAATAGAATGTAGATAACAAGAATAGTAAATTGACAGAATGTAAAAGGGAATTGGGTTATGGGTAGTCAAACAAATAGAAGCACAAGAAATAAGAATTAATGATGGAGAGGATCATTAGGGATCAGAGATGCAAGTTTCCTGAATTGATGTTAGTCAAATCCTTCTCAATCATGGGTATAGATCCATGGCAAGTGGGTAATTGAATCCCAATCTCTTGGTGATTCAATTTCTCTCAACATAACCAAATGCCACTCTCGTGATCTAAGTGTTCATGAGAAGAGATGAAGCTCAATTCTATTCCAGCCACACAACTCCCATAATCTCAACCAAGGAAAGTTACATCTCACATACTAACCAAGGTGTATTGATCAAGGAAATCATGAAAGGATGAACTCTAAACTGAATTATGTGGCTCATCCCTCAAATTCACCACACAATTCACATAGATTAACCCCTCTCTCGATGGTGGTTGAATCTTTGAAGAACAAGAGTTTCCTCTTTGGATTAACCACATGAATTGAGGAGGAAAAGAGGAGTTCATCAATGCATTCAACAAGCAGAGCTCTTCCCCCTAATGAATGGGGTTTAGTGAATCATAGCTCCAATTTCAACCATAATTGCCATCAACAAAAACTAAACTAAGTGGAAAGAAAAGAAGGAGAAGAATAAGGAAATGCTTAAAACTTAAAACTCAAGAAGAAAAGTTCCAAAAGAAAAACCAAAATAGCTCTCCGGGTATACTCCCGGAAGTGCTATTGAGTTCCCCAAAATAAAGTGCTAAAAGTATCTAATTCTAAGTGTCAAAAAAAAGTCTCCCCAAAGTACAAACTCAATCTCTATTTATATTAGTCCTAAAACTCCTTCAAAGATCTTCAATTGGGCTAGCTATGTGGGCTTTCTCTTTGTTGAATTTCTGGTTCAATTGGAGAAGTTGCTGGCCTTTGTGAGGAATAGAGGAAGCAGAGCAAGTTGGCAACAATTCTGGCCCATTGAGGGGCGTTATTGGCAATAACTCTAGGCTTAATGCACGTTGGCAACGTGCATGGTGTTTTCCTGGGAGTGAACTTTCAGACTTGGGCGTTGCTAGCCCAAGTTGTTGCTAACAACTTGCTTTTCCTCTTCTTGGCTCTACTTTCATGCTAAATGTAGCCCAAAATTTGTGTGTCAACCTTCTGCTTCAATATGGACTATCATACATCATTGGAAAGCTCTTGATGTCTATTTTCCAATGCCACTGGAATCACCTCAATTGGACTTTCCTAGCTCAAGTTATGCTTCCTCAAAGAAGGTAAGGTCAAGCTGCCAAGTTGTTGCTGAAAACGCCCCTTTCCTCCCAAGTTGGCAACGTGCCAAGCCTCCCAAGGCTGAGACATGGGGCTGGCGTTGTTGTTGAACACGCCCCCTTGTTGGCACGTTGGCAACGCGCTCGTTGCTTCCTCATGGGCTGCCTTCTAGCCTTCTTGAATTTCAACTTCATGTTCTTGTTTTTGGGGCCTAAAGATGACTCTGATTTGGCTTCAATTTTGTGCTCCACCATAGACTATTATATATGGTTGGAAAGCTCTGAATGTTAGCTTTCCAACGCAACTAGAAGCACTCAATTTGGATCTCTGTAGCTCAAGATATATTCCATTGAAGGGAACATGGTCAGGCTGCTAAAATCGCAGGCGTTTTTGGCAAACACGCCTTTGTATTTCCAAGTTGCCAACGCCTTCAGATTCTGAAGCTCTAAATGAAGCCCGCTTTTGAAGCTTTAAACGAATGTCAACCCCATACTATGATATATGGTTGGAAAGCTCTGGATGTCTACTTTCCAATGCCGTTGAGAGTGCATCATTTGAAGGTCTACAACTCAAGATATACTCCATGGAAGAGGGCAAGGTCAGGCTGCCAGGGTTGCTGCGTTGTTGCCACACACTCCATTATAATTTCAAGTTAGCAACGTGCTAACTTCATTCTCCTAGCATCAAGCTTTGCTTGCTACGTTGCCAAGGAACACGCCTTCAGAACTTGGCGTTGGCAACGTGCATCTCCCTTTCCTGGGCCAAGTCTTCTATTCAGCGTTGTTTGCCTGCGTTGTCCTCAAACACGCCCCTCATCTCTAGGCTGGCAACGTGCTCGAGGCTCTGGACTAGCTCCCCAAGGTTGCTTGCTGCGTTGCCAAAGAACACGCCTTCAGAATTTGGCGTTGGCAACGTGCTTCACACCCTTCCTACCCAAGCCTTCTTGCTGCTGGAGTTGTCACCAAACACGCCTTTGTTGGTGGCGTTGGCAACGTCCAAATGAGCTTTCCAAGTTGCTTGGCGTTGCCTTCAAACACTCACCCTTTCTCCAAGTTGGCAACGCCAACAACTCCTCTTCTTCTTGCCCAATTTGCTTCATTCTTGCTTCAATGCTTTCTTGTTTCATCACCTATCATTAACCAAGGAAACATCCTCAAAGTCTTGCCATCTTATGCAATAATTTTCAAGGGAATCATTCACATCAACTTGTTTATAAACTTCTTGAATATTTGCATGAGTTTGGCCAACATTTACCTTGTTCTTGGTGTCTTAATGCATGGAGGTAAAACTCATCAAAATGCTTGTTTATTTCAAAGAAAGTGAATGAAATTAAGCTAAAACTACTTAAACTAACTAGCTAATATAGAAAATATGCAAACGCATCAGAAGTCTAGGACAACAAAGCATTTAAGGATGAGGTGCAAACCAACATCAAGAACCAAGGAGATATCATCAAAAGATTGGAGTCCCAAGTAGGGTATCTATCCCAGCAAATTCCTAAGTCCACTGACAGCTTACCAAGTGACACAGAGAAGAACCCCAGAGGAGAAGCTAAGAAAGTAAGATGGGAAGAGTGCAAGGTGATCACCACTCGTGATAAAGTGAGTGTGGGGGAAGCAGTCACACAAGCAAAACATCTTCAAGACAGTCCAGAAGATAAGCATGAGGAGAGAAATTAGGAACCCAACCCTCTACAGAAGGAGAAGCTAAAAGAAGAGGGTTTGAACCCATATGCACCCTTTCCCCAAAGACTAAAAGGTGGTGAAGCAAGAAGAATATACTCAAGGTTCCTTGATATGTTTGCATCTCTTCATATAAACATGCCATTCATTAAAGCTCTCCAATAGATGCCCTCATACATTAAGTACATAAAAGAGCTGCTGACCAGGAAGAGTTCATTGAAAGGTTGGCAAACAATACTGATGAACAAGGAGTGCAGTGCTCTCATTCAACCACAGCCACATATAAAAAGAAAAGACCCAGGGAGCTTCCACATCCCTTGTGCTATAGGCAAAACAAAGATTAACAAAGGGCTTTGTGACTTGGGAGCAAGCATCAATTTAATGCCCCTCTCCCTCATGAAGAAGCTCCAAATCAATGAACTAACTCCTACTGATGTAATTATCAGATTGGCTGACAAAACTCAAAAATAGGCAATAGGAGTAGTTGAAAATATGCTGGTGAAGGTTGGGAGCTACTATCTTCCCACAGACTTTGTTATCCTAGAGATGGAAGAAAGTCATCTCCATCCAATCATCTTAGGAAGGCCATTCTTAGCCACTGCTAGGGCACTTATAGATGTGGAACGGGGAGAGCTAATCTTAAGGATACATGATGAACAACTCACCTTCAATGTCTTCAAATCATGGCAAGAAGCAAGTCAAGAAAACAAAGAATCAAGAGAAGAGCATAACGAAGCATTGATGCAAGAAACAAGCAGTGAAGCACAAAAAACACAATTGGAAACCCCATTGGTTGGAAAGCCATATATTCAGGAAGAACCACATTCAAAGGTAACTCAAAGGGAGCTGAGCCCACCAGAGTCATGCAAAGCTAGCAACAAGGATCCCTTAAAGAAAGAATCTATAGAAAGTAAGACAGCATCAAAAGAAACAAGGAGGAAAGTACCCAGAAGATGGAGAAACAAGAAGATCCCTACAGAGGATTTCTCTCTAGGAGATGAAGTGATCTCCGCTCACTATCCAACCATCCCACCTCATCTTCCTACCATCCCATCTCAGTTGCCTCAAGTGTACATCATCAACAAAGTCTTATCCTTGGAACATGTGGAGCTTCTCAACAAAGCCACTGGAGACAAACACACTGCAAGAGGGGAGGATTTGAAGCACCACCAACCACCCTGACAAGGGTCAACCATCAAGCTAATGACGTTAAAGAAGCACTTCATGGGAGGCAACCCATGATTCTTATCCCTTCTTTTAAATTCTTTAATGTTAGTTAGTAAAGTAAAATCATGAATTTCAAAACAACTTTGACAAACATTTAACAGAACCCTTATATGCAACATAGTGAACAACAAGTTTGGTGTTCAAGGCACATTAAGATGGCATGAACACAACTTATGTCATTTTGGGCTAAGAGTCTTGATTAAACCCTTAAACACCACATGATCACAAACTAAGTTTGGTGTCACCAATGTGCATATATGAGCACCAAAGAAGTCAGTTGTTTTGTTTTCATGAAGATCATATCTATAGTGTAAAATATATATATATATATATATATATATATATATATATATATATATATATATACGGTAGCTAGTTCAAATTTTAAATCTTCCTACCAAAAATTCAATTAACTTTTTGTATTCCATTTGTCTTGTATAGGAAAAAAAGGGGGATTGGAGTAGATTGATGGAACAACCAGTGGAAGGAGGTTCGGCCACTTCAGTTAGGGGGTTATACACTTGTCTTCAAGGAGAACCCCTTGGAAAATGCTGCCATGCAAGGATGAGAAAGGGTCATCTTGGAAACCGATGCAATCAGTTCATAAATATGATGATCCTTGTGCTCACCTTGTGCCAAACCCCAACCGTCTACTATCAAAACCATACCATTGATCTATACCCTTCAAGCACTCACTACTCTTCTATATAACCCTTTTCACCCAATCACTTTCCATTCCAATTTATCACCTTCAAAATATATAACATACACTCCCTCTTCCACTAAAGAGTCATACACACTCTCATAAGCCTCATCTTGTGAACCGCAACCATCACCCATGGCATCATTGAGTTCAAAAAGGAGAAAAGGGAAGGAACCTATGGAACAACGTCCCTTTGACGAGAAGAAATTCAGAAGCTTCTACCATGCATTGCAATATGGGTGGATGGCTGACAAAGAAGTTATATATGAACTAGGCTTCCAAGTGAAGAAGACTGAGTGTCCTGGAATCATGGAGAAGGTGGAGAAGAGAAGATGGGAACTCCTCACTGACCCAGTCACAAAAGTAAGCGCAACCATGGTAAGGGAGTTTTATGCTAATGCAGTTAGGTATGATAAGCAGGATGACTCCTATACGAGTTTCGTGAGAGGAGTAACGATAGATTTTAGTCCCATGAGCATTATGTGGATATTAAAGTTGCGAGCCATACCCTTTGAAGAGGAGAGCTACCAATCGAGAATGGACAATAGTCCTAATCATGACCAGATTGTGAAGGATATTTGTGTGACAGGGGCAGATTGGGACAGAGATCCCAATGGGAAACCCAAATTTATAAAGAGAGGAGATCTTCTTTTGGAGGCCAAAGGTTAGTTTGAAATTACGAGGAGAAGCATCCTCTCTACTGGAAACAACTCAGAAGTGAACCTTAAGAGAGCAATAATGGTGCAATGTATAATGAAAGGTGGGGAAATCAAGGTTCATGAACTCATATCTCAAGGGATTCGAAAAGCTACTGAGAAGAGTGACTCTAGAGGAAATTTAAGCTATCCAAGCACCATATTTCGTTTGTGTGAAAATGCTAGGGTAGTGTTTAAAGAGGCAGACCCTGAATGGATAAAGATGGGCATTCCAATTACAGTTCGACAGATGCATGCTATTGCAACTCCTCTACCTCAGCGAAGGCAAAGAAAAAGAGCGGCCCATCAAGTTACAAAAGGACAAAACCAGGAGAAACAAGACCCAACCACTTTGAACATGCATCAACTACAAGAAGCCATAGATAACCTATTGGTGGACAAAATTGTGATCATCAATGTTGTATTCTTTGTTATTGTATGGAATCATTATTATGGCTCTTTGCTATGTGTGGACACAACTCCGTTCAACTAACCAGCAAGTGTACTGGGTCATCCAAGTAATACCTTACGTGAGTAAGGGTCGATCCCACAGAGATTGTTGGTATAAAGCAAGCTATGGTTATCTTGTAAATCCCAGTCAGGTAGAGTTAAATGTAATTGGATTAGATATTTAAAAGATAAATAAAATAAAGGGATAGAAATACTTATGTAAATGAATAGTGGGAATTTCAGATAAGCATATGGAGATACTGTGCCCTTTCTTTTTCTACTTTCCTACTTCTTCCTTCAATCCCTCTTACTCATTTCCATGGCAAGCTGTATGTAGGGCATCACCGTTGTCAATGGCTACATCCCATCCTCTCAGTGAAAAAGGTCCAAATGCTCTGTCACAGCACGGCTAATCATCTATTGGTTCTCAATCAGGTTGGAATAGAATCCCTTGATTCTTTTGCGTCTATCACTAACGCCCAGCCTTCAAGAGTTTGAAGTTCATCACAGTCATTCAATCCCGGAATCCTACTCGAAATACCACAGACAAGGTTAGACTTTCCGGATTCCCATGAATGCCGCCATCAATTCTAGCTTATACCACGAAGATTCTGATTAAGGAATCCAAGAGATATGCGCCTGGCCTAAGGTAGAGCGGAAGTGGTTGTCAGTCACGCGCGTTCATAGGTGAGAATGATGATGAGTGTCACGGATCATCACATTCATCAAGTTGAAGTGCAACGAATATCATAGAATAGGAATAAATGAAATTTATAGGAAAAGAGTAGTAATTGCATTAAAGCTTGAGGTACAGCAGAGCTCCACACCCTTAATCTATGGTGTGTAGAAACTCCACCATTGAAAATACATAAGTGAAAGGTTCAGACATGGCCGAATGGCCAGCCTTCCCAAAACGTGATCAATGGCCTCTTAAGATGAAGAATGAAACAAAACTGAGACCAAAGATATCTAGTACAATAGTAAAAGGTCCTATATATACTAGATTAGCTACTAGGGTTTACAAAAGTAAGTAATTGATGAATAAATCCACTTTCGGGGCCCACTTGGTGTATGTTTGGGATGAGCTTGATCTATCCACGAGCTGAGACTTTTATTGGAGTTGAACGCCAAGTTGTAACGTGTTTTGGGCGTTCAACTCTGGGTTGTGACGTGTTTCTGGCGTTTGACTCCAGACAGCAACATAGAACTGGCGTTGAGCGCCAGTTTACGTCGTCAATTCCCAAATAAAGTATGGACTATTATATATTGCGGGAAAGCTCTGAATGTCTACTTTCCAACGCCGTTGAGAGAGCGCCATTTGGAGTTCTGTAGCTCTAGAAAATTCATTTTGAGTGCAGGGTGGTCAGATTCCAACAGCATTAGCAGTCCTTTTGTCAGCCTTTTTCAGAGTTTTGCTTAGGTCCCTCAATTTCAGCAAGAAATTACCTGAAATCACAGAAAAACATACAAACTCATAGTAAAGTCCAGAAATGAGAATTTAACATAAAAACTAATGAAAACATCCCTACAAGTAACTAGATCATACTAAAAACTACCTAAAAACAATGCCAAAAAGTGTATAAATTATCCGCTCATCACCTATCCAGGCAATACTTGGAAAACCAAGGGGCACTGAAAGAGCTTCAATTACAGATGATGAGTCACCAAGAGGAATCATTTTCCAATTGGAAAAGTCAGCAAAATGAGTGGTAGAAACAATTGATGGAGCAACAACTAGAACAAGGAAGGCAGTGGGGAGAAGCTTTCAATTCAATAAACCAAAAACAAGATTGGTGGACGAAATTGTGATCCATGCTCTTTGTACTTGTATAAAATTTAATAATTGGTTCTTATTTGAATTCACAACTCCGTTCAACTAACCAGCAAGTGTACTGGGTCGTCCAAGTAATAAACCTTACGTGAGTAAGGGTCGATCCCACAGAGATTGTTGGTATGAAGCAAGCTATGGTCATCTTGTAAATCCCAGTCAGGAGGATAAAATTATGGAATTTAGAAAATCAAATAATAAAAAGAAAATAAAAAGGGATAGAAATACTTATGTAAATCAATAGTGGGAATTTCAGATAGGTATATGGAGATGCTGTGCTCCTCTTGAATCTCTACTTTCTCATTGCTTTCATCCAATCCTTCTTACTCCTTTCCATGGCAAGCTGTATGTAGGGCATCACCATCATCAATGGCTACTTTCAATCCTCTCGGGAAAATGGTCCTATGCGCTGTCACTGCACGGCTAATCGTCTGGAGGCATCACCCTTGATTGATAGCTACATCCCATCCTCTCAGTGAAAATGGTCCAAATGCTCTGTCACAGCACGGCTAATCATCTGTCGGTTCTCAATCAGGTTGGAGTAGAATCCATTGATTCTTTTGCGTCTGTCACTAACGCCCAGCCTTCAGGAGTTTGAAGCTCGTCACAGTCATTCAATACCGGAATCCTACTCGGAATACCACAGACAAGGTTAGACTTTCTGGATTCCCAGGATCCTACTCGGAACACCACAGACATGGTTAGACTTTCCGGATCCTCATGAATGCCGCCATCTATCTAGCTTATACCACGAAGATTCTGTTGGGGAATCTATGAGATATGCGCCCGGCCTAAGGTAGAACGGAAGTGGTTGTCAATCACGCGCGTTCATTGGTGAGAATGATGATGAGTGTCACAGATCATCACATTCATCAAAGTGTTGTGCAACGTATATCTAGGAATAAGAATAAGAGAGAATTGAATGAAAAGTAATAATAATTGTATTGAAACTTGAGGTACAGCAGAGCTCCACACCCTTAATCTATGGTGTGCAGAAACTCCACCGTTGAAAATACATAAGTAAATGGTTCAGGCATGGCCGAATGGCCAGCCCCCATGATCTGAGAACTAATCATCCCAAGATGCACTTTTGATCTAAAGTGATCAAAAGATGTCTAATACAATAGTTAAATGTCCTATATATACTAGACTAGCTACTAGGGTTTACATGAGTAAGTAATTGATGCATAAATCTACTTCCGGGGCCCACTTGGTGTATGTTTGGGCTGATCTTGATCTATCCACGAGCTGAGGCTTTTCTTGGAGTTGAACTCCAAGTTATGACGTGTTTTGGGCGTTCAACTCTGGATCATGACGTTTTTCTGGCGTTTAACTCTAGACAGCAGCATGTACTTGGCGTTCAACACCAAGTTACGTCATCAATTCCCAAATAAAGTATGGACTATTATATATTGCTGGAAAGCTCTGGATGTCTACTTTCAAATGCCGTTAAGAGCGCGCCAATTGGAGTTCTGTAGCTCCAGAAAATCCATTTTGAGTGCAGGGAGGTCAGATTTCAACAGCATCAGCAGTCCTTTTGTCAGCCTTTTTCAGAGTTTTGCTCAAGTCCCTCAATTTCAGCCAGAAATTACCTGAAATCACAGAAAAATACACAAACTCATAGTAAAGTCCAGAAATGTGAATTTAACATAAAAACTAATGAAAACATCCCAAAAAGTAGCTTGAACTTACTAAAAACTACCTAAAAACAATGCCAAAAAGCGTATAAATTATCTGCTCATCAAAGATCAACAGTAAGAAGCCATCCAAAGGCTAATCCACATCCAAGCACACCAAGGTGCACACATTCATGATATGCATCGAAGACAAAAAGAGCAAGCAGATATATTCGATGAGTACAGAGCTTTTTCGGAAGGAGTGTATATGAGCGAGACAGGATATCACATAAACACTGAAGCTAGGCTCGGATACTTAGTCGGACAACTGCCCGTGCTACATCCAGGAATCACAAAGTATGAGGATGTAAAAGATGAGCTAGCACAAGAGGAAAGAGAAAGGGCTGAAAAGAGCCATGAATCAGTAAGGAAGGCACTAGAAGATTGAAAGAAAGCCAGAATGACAAGAATGCAGGGAAGCACAAGTGGACACAAAGAAGACAAGGAAGCAAAGGGACATGAACAACCCCACGAGTAAAAGGTGATGGAGTTCCTTCTTAGTTCCATCTAATTCACAGCTTTAAATAAGAAAAATCATGTATGAAATAGAACATGCTTCCATAGTAGTTTAGGATTTTCAATTCTACATTTAAGTTTCATTGTTGTTAAAGTCTATGATTACTAGTCTAGTGTCCCTGGTTTTCAACTTCATCTTGCTTACTTGTATGCGTGTCCCTCTACGCCAAATGAAAAGAAATGATATGAAAAACAAGAGTGGAGTTATTTTGTGAAGTGAATCCTATATGTTTGTGGTAGGAAGATTAGTTAGCTAAGTTGGTTCACCAACAAGGAAAGAAGGCAACTATCTTTCTTGAATCCTATGCTTGAAACACATCCTATGAGACTAACTAAATAATAAGACCCCAATAAGAAAAGAAAAAGAGCAATAAAAAAGAAGGGAACATAATAAGAAATAATGCTAGGCACCAAGGGTTTTAAGATGGAGGCATGTGTCTGTGGTGCTCATGTATAGGGGATATACTTGGATGAATAAGCTTTCAGGAGTGCCTTATCACTTGGTAACTTGGGTTGAATAACTCGGGATTATCAGCTGAAAGTCCATTATCAAGAGTAACCCTTGCTACAAAACACTTAGTAACCCAAAGAGGTGCTGGACACCAAGGTCTCAAGAAAGAAAAATAACAAACCATGTGCCTATGGTGTGTATGTATGAGGGAAAGAGACTTGAGGGAGTAAGTCTTTAGGGGTGTCTCAACACCTAGCACCTTGAACCATAAAGAGTCGCCCTCTTACAGAGCACTTAGCCAAAGGAAGGATCAATAACTAGGAAGTCTCAGGGGATGTAAGTAAGCAAGTGTTCAAGGGTATGATAAAGGTCTGAAACATGGTAAAGGAATGAACCTAAGTTTCTATGCATGAAACTCCATAAAACTAAGGATTTGACTTCCACAATAATGATTCATTTTTTTTGCCTTTTCATTCATCATTCATGTTTCAGTATTTGCTTAGGGACAAGCAAGCTTTAAGTTTGGTGTTGTGATGCCAGGGAATCTAGGCCAGTTTCACTGACCTTTTCTTTACTGTTTTAGTGTAGTTTCATGCATTTTCTTAGGAAATAAGCAAGTTTTAAATAAAAGAACACTTACATCTTGATTTAGACAAATATTGTGAATTTTACATTATTTCATGAGAACTATGCAAGGAATGAATGTTAAATTGGATAATGCATGATTTCATGACTTGGATTAGAGCTTTGATGCACTTTATTTGTGTAATTTCAGGACAAAGGAAGCAAGGAAGAGCCACGTTAGCATCCACGTTAACCTAGTTAACGTAGGTACTAACGTTGAATAGGGATAAGCCTGCAACATTAATGATGAAAGTGGACACCAGTAATGCCCTCGAATCCATCATGAGCCACGTTAATTGCCACGTTAACTACATTAACGTGGTAGTTAACGTGGAGACAAAAAGACTCCGACATTAGTGGTGATTGTGATCACCACTAACGCTCCAAGATGTGGCAAGGAACCACGTTAAGAGCCACGTTAACTAAGTTAACGTAGACTCTAACGTGGAAGAGAGGAATAATGCCAACGTTAGTGACACTCACCTTTGTCACTAACGTTGGATCAAGCTTGCATTGCCCACGTTAGTGGTCACGTTAAGACCACTAACGTGAAAGTTAACGTGGAGTTGAAATTAATGAGCCAACGTTAGTAACACTCACCTTTGTCACTAACGTTGGGATGGCATTCATAACCACGTTAAGAGCCACGTTAACTTAGTTAACGTGAGCTCTAACGTGAGGACTAGGGGCACAAGGCAACATTATTGGGAAAGGTGAGTCCCAATAATGCTTGCGAAGATGAGACATAACTACGTTAAGAGTCACGTTAACTTAGTTAACGTGAGCTTTAACGTGGGGGCTAGGGTCACAAGGCAACGTTATTGGGAAAGGTGAGTCCCAATAATGCTTGCGAAGGTTTGTAAGGCAACGTTAGTGGTCACGTTAGTACCACTAACGTTGGAGTTAACGTGGGCCATGTGGTGGGAACGTTAGTGAGAAAAGTGATTGCCACTAACGTTCTCGAACCCACAATGTCACTCAGCGTTGACGCCACTAACACCCCAAGCCAAAGTCCATGCTTACATCACTTTCTCTCTGCAAATAAAGCTGAGCCCACTGAAGATTCCCAACTGCTTCAACTTAAGATCAATGGCCTATATCCAAGACTTGCAGAATTGCCTAGAAGACCAAGAAGAGTAGTATATATAGGAGTAGTTTTGAACTAGAAGAGAGATTGGCACATTGGAGAAAACTACACTCTGTATATTTTACTTTTTTGCAACTTCTAGAGTGAGAATGTATCTTTCTTCTTCTTCATTTCCATTTTCCAGAGCTATGAACAACTAAACCCCTTTCATTGGGTTAGGGAGCTCTGTTGTAATTTGATGGATCAATCATAGTTTTCATTATTCTTCTTCTTTCTTTTCTCTTGATCTTACTAGAAAGCTTTCGATCTTCATCTAATTGGATTGTTATCTTGGGAAAGAAACTCTCCATAATTAGATCTTCTCTGAGCCTTGGAAAAGGGATGAGGAGATCATGCTAGAAATGCTTTTTCATGTTGGACCAAATTGGGGTTTGGATGGGTATAGTGACATATAACCCTACCAACACTTTGATTTGGAAATACATGTGGTATAATCAGTGACCATGCCTCATCTCTTTTCATGAGCAATTAAATCAAGGAATTGGGCAATTGTTCAAGTTTAGAGAGATTAGATTGCCAAGGAATTAGGACTCAATCACTTAAGATTGCCAAGGAGATCAATGAATGCATTGATTGAGGAAGAGATGAGAATGAACTTGAGTATTTACTTTCTCCCCATTTAAGATTCTGCACTTTATTTTCTGTTATTTACTTTCTCGCCATTTAATTTTCTGCAATTCTATATCCACTTTCTGTTCAGCTCAACTAGAGTATTCTTCCAATTAAAAATTGCTTGACCAATCAATCCCTGTGGTGAAGGAAATTTGTTGAGAGACAGATTCCCATGCATCATGCTTCAAGGTGACAATCTATAAAGAGGATTCCATAATATCATTTGAATGGAAGTCCTAAGATCTAAGACTTCCAAAATGTAAGGACTAATGAGCACTGGAATCCTTGCATAAGCATATAATTTAGAGTTCACCCCACTGTCACTTATTCACTTCACCCACTAAGGCATCATAAGAAATTCTTCAATACATTCCAATTAAGAGAATTCTTTGTGCATAGTTCTTTTCTTGCTTGGGAACAAGCAAGATTTAAGTTTGGTGTTGTGATGCCAGGGCATCTTGGCTAGTTTTACTAGCCATTTTTTGTATGCTTTAGGTTGGTTTCATGCATTTTCTTAGGAAATAAGCAAGTATTTAGTTGAAAATGCAATCATACCATGATTCAAGCAAACATTGTGAATTTTGAATGATTTCATGATAATTATGCATGAATTGAATGATAAATTGGATGATGTATAATCCCATGATTAAGAGCAAGACTTTGATGCACTTTGTTTGATTGATTTCAGATAACAAGAAGCAGAAAAGAGCCACGTTAG
This sequence comes from Arachis stenosperma, assembly GCF_014773155.1. Classification (NCBI taxonomy): domain Eukaryota; kingdom Viridiplantae; phylum Streptophyta; class Magnoliopsida; order Fabales; family Fabaceae; genus Arachis; species Arachis stenosperma. Next base: position 74,271,689 of record NC_080381.1, on the reverse strand, counting down.
TGGCTACGTTAGTACCACTAACGTGGCCATTAATGTGGAAGAAAAGAGAAGCCTCAACGTTAGTGAGAAAGTTAATGGCATTAACTTTGAAGAAGGAGAGCATGGAACGTTAGTGGTAAAAGTAAGCACTACTAACGTTAGCAAAGGACAAGAAGACCCACGTTAGCTTCCACGTTAGTTACATTAACGTGGAAGGAAAGGGAAAGGCCAACGTTAGTGGAAAAGTGAGTGCCACTAACGTTTGGGAAGCAAGAAGACCTACGTTAGCTTCCACGTTAGTTACATTAACGTGGGAACTAACGTGGAAGGAAAGGGAGTCGCAAAAGTTAGTGGGAAAGGTGAACGCCACTAACGCTAGCGAAGAAAAGGAAGACCCATGTTAATGGCCATGTTAGTTACACAAATGTGGACATTAACGTGGGCAAAAGTCTCATCTGGCAGCCTGACCATGCCTTCTTCAAACAAGAATAACTTGAGCCACAAAACTCCAAATGAGGTGAATCCAAAAGCATTGGAAAGTATGATTCCAGAGCGTTCCAAGAATATATGGCACCACATGGTGGACACTAAATTTGAGGGAGAAAACCTGCCCCAAAATTGCAAAGATGAACATGGTATCAACCTGTAGTAAGGCCAACTGACCTCTTAATCTTCCAAGAAGTGTAACTCGAGCTGTAGAGCTCCAAATGATGTGCTTCTAAAGGTGTTGGAAAGTAGACATCTAGAGCTTTCCAATAATATTTAATAGTATGGGGTGGACATTAAGTTTGACCTCCAGAACCTGGGAATAGTAAGCCCCTGATCGCTGGCGCTATCGTGACTCACGTTTTCTAGTAACGCTAGCGACTGTGCCAGCGACCTTGTTCACTTCAAAGGAGCATAACTTGAGTTATAGAGGTCCAATTGAGATTATTATAGTTGTGTTAGAAAGATGACATTCAGAGCTTTCCAAAGATATATAATAGTCTATAGTGGGCATGAAATTGGAGCACAAATAAGAGGCATCTTTTAAGCCCAAAAACACCAACTGGGTAGCAAGTGTGACGTTAGCCACACTAACTTCAGCACTAATGCCACATTTGTAGTGTTAGTGTGGCTAACGAAAGCAATAAAGCCAAGTCACCCTGGACCTCAATCTGATTCACTTCTCTTTCAAGGACCACCCAACCTCAAGGAAGCAAGCCCACAAGTGTCAACCAATCAAGGCCGCAAGAAGCATCTAGAATAGGAATTTTTATTTAATTGTAATTTGATTTTATTTTCATTTTGTAATTTAGGAGAGCCTATATAAAGGCCTTAGTTTGTACATTCAAAGGAGGCTGGAAATTGGGGATTGAAGATGGGTCTTCGGACTCCCTCCCCTCACACACTTTTCCTTTTCTTTTTTTTCTTTGTACTTTTCATTTATAAATTTGGAAGTTTCAATGTTAGTTTTAATCTTCAGCTTTACTTTTCTGCACTTTCTTTCTTTTCCATTTTGGTGGAGCAATGATCAACTAACTCTTTTCATTGGGTTAGAGAGCTCTATTGTGATTTAATGGATCAATTGTAGTTCTTATTCTTCTTCTTCTTTCTTTCTTCTTGATTTTACTAGAAAGCTTTTGATCTTCATCCAATTGGTTAGTTGTCTTAGAAAAGAAACTCTCCATAATTGGATCTCCTCTGAGCCTTGGAAAAGGAATGAGGAGATCATGCTAGAAATGCTTTCTCACATTGGATTAGGTTGGGGGTTGGACGGATATAGTGACATGTAATTCTCCCAATACTTTGACCTATGAATGTGTGTGGTATAATCAGTGACCAAACTTCATCTCTTCCCATGAGCAATTAAATCAAGGAATTGGGAAATTGTTCAAGCTTAGAGAGATTGGATTGCCAAGGAATTGGGATCCAATCACTTAAGATCGCCAAGGAGATCAATGAATGCATTGATTGAAGAAGAGATGAGAATGAACTTGATCTGGAGGATTGCAATATCTCTTGATCCCAATGTTCATTTTATTTTTAGTTCTTACATTTACTTTTCTTGCCATTTTACTTGTTTGCACTTTATTGCTTTCTTTACTTTTATGCCATTTACATTTCCTTGTTACTTATCACTCCAATATGTTTCGTCTGACTAGGATAGTCAATTAACCATTGATTGCTTAATCCGTTAATCCCTGTAGGATTCGACCTCACTCTATTGTGAGTTTTTACTTGACGACAATTCAGTATACTTGTCGAAGGGAAATTTGTTGAGAGACAAGTTTCCGTGCATCATCGGTCAGTACCTGACTTCCGGATGTAATTCTTTCCCTCTAACACCAATTTCTTTTTCTTTAGAATAGGATAGATTGCATAGTAATAGGTTAATTGCATGCATGTTCTACCTAATTGAAAAGATAATAAGTTTGTTTTAAGACCATATATTTTTTTTTGAAATTTTACTAATTTAAATCAAAACACCTATGTTAAATTTGTTTAAAGTTGAAATTAGAACAGGATTTTTGAGCTAAAAGAACACACAACCCGTGTGACTTTGAGCATAAATACATGGTTACATTATTTAACCATAAACATTTTTATTTCTCGTGTGTTTTCTTCTCTATGATTGTAATCTGAATTTTGTTTTATCCTATATGTCCAATGTTAATGTGTTATGTGCATGCATATGATTGAGGCCATTGTTTGTTTAGCTCACGTATCCCAAATAAGCCAACCCTTTTAATTACCTTCATTAACCACTTTGAGCCGTTTTTAATCCCATTTGTTCTATATGTTACCATATTACTAGCCTTAAGAAGAAAAACAATGAAAAATTCCAATTGAATCTTTGGTTAGTGATGTGTGGAAAACGATCCAACATAAAACTCACCGGCAAGTGTACCGGGTCGCATCAAGTAATAAAACTCACGGGAGTGAGGTCGATCACACAGGGATTGAAGGATTGAACAATTTTAGTTCAGTGGTTAATTTAGTCAAGCGAATCAAGTATTGGTTGAGTGATTTTGTATCCAACAGTAAGTAAATAGCAGGAAATGTAAAGGGAGAGGGATGAATTGCAGAAATTAAAGAGAATTGAAAGTAAAGTTGCTGAATCTTAAAGAACAAGGAATTAAATGACTGAAACTTAAAGTGCAAGAAATATAAATTGCTTGAATGGAAAAGGGATTTGAGGACTGGGAATTCAGAATTTAAGCAAGGGAAATTAAATTGCAACAATTAACAAAGCAAGAGAAGAATTGGAATTGACTAGATCTCAAACAGAAATGGAAATTTAATTGCAGCAGGGGTTCAACAGAATAACCAAAAGGAAAATTGGATCTCAGGACTCCAGAGACTAGATAGCAAAGTTTAGATCTTAATTGCCTTCCCAGATCCAAGTTAACAAAGCAATTAAAGAGAAATTGAAGATTGCAGCAGTAAGGAAAATTGAATTCAACTCAATTATGCAGTAGGAAAATCAAAGAGGTCTTAAATGGAGATTGAGACAGAAGTTCCTTAATTCTTCGCACTCAAGATTCAAACAAGAAAAGTAAAATATGCTCAAGCAAGAACAAGGAAGAAGAGAGATCAATTCTCCTTCCCAATTCTCTAAGATCTCAGTTCTAAGCTCTCAAAGAAAATGAAGTCTAAAGATGTAAAAATTCAAAAATCAAAAGAAAGGTCCTAATTACATCAAACTATCTCCTATTTATACACTTTCTATTCTTGGATTTTGGAATTTGGATGGGCTTTTGATTTGGTGAAGAAATGAATTAAATTGGATTTTTAATCCAATTTTTAGCCCATGAAGAAGTTGGCTCCAGGAGGCTGCTCTGCTCTTGTGGAGGGCAGAGCAAGGAAATTGTGCATGCGGCCTCATTACATGCGTGCTAAGCGTGTGTAGCATCAGGATGCTGCCCTGCCCTTGCGGAGAGCAGGGCAGTGTGCATGCATGCTTGGCTTCCGTGCGTCCAAGCTGCGCGTGATGCTCCTGGCATTGCGTGCTTGTGTGCGCGCTTGTGTGCTGCCCGTGCCAAGAAATGCTGCTCTGCTCTCCTTGTGGGCAGCGTAGCAAGGCAACCAAGGGTGAGGTCCCAGGTTCGAAACCTGGTGGAGGCACACGCTGCCCCTTTTTCCTTGGTTTTCTTGGCACCAAAGTAGCGCCTAGTTCCTTGCTTCCTCATGGTGCTGTGTTCGATTCTTGGAGATTGAAAACAAGCCAATTTTTGCTTGTTTTCCTTGTATTTGAGCACTACTCCTTTCCTCGTTGTTCTTGGGTTCGAAACCCATGGGTAACACTAGGAGAGCATTTTCCTTTGAATTTTTCTTGGATGAAGCCCGATATTGCTCTTGAGGAGGGCAGGGCAGAATTTTTGCTTCCTTTGGTCCTTGGCATAGAATTGTGCTCTGCTCTTATTGTGGGCAGGGCAGTGATATTTTTGGAGGCTTTGTTCATTATGCTGCTCTCTTGGAGAGCAGTGTTTGCTTCCTCCTTCTATGTTGCACCACACTTCTCCTTCCATGGCCACACTTCTTAAGCCACGTTTTTCTTCTTTTCTTCCTTTCTTCACCTACAAGAAACCAAAACAACCAATCAAAGTATCTCCAAATTCACAAGGTTTATAAATCATAAAAAAATCAATTAATTTTAGCTCAAACCTCATGATTTAGCATCAATTAAATGGTGGTTGTTTGATTTAAAGAAGTCAAGCATTTTCATTCCAAATTACTTACTTGAGATGCAAGAAAGTGCATAAAGACTAGTGAAACAAGTGAAGTTAGCTTGAAAAATGGGTATATGATAACTTGTCATCAGTTAGCTTAAGATAGAATTTGTGTGTTAACTGAGTATGGGAAAATTATGGGAATAAAGGGTAATAAGAGAATATGTCATGATAAAATAAAAGGAATTTGGGTACCTACTCATGTGAAACCATAAAAGAAAGATTACAAATCTATGTGCATTGATAAGTAAAAAAAATAAAAAAATATTTATTTTAGTAAATAAGGGGACAAAAATCACCCCAATGATAAGTCAGAGTTTGATAATCAATGCGCATGTGATAAAAATTAAAATAAAGGTTGATACATGAGTATGGAATGTGAAAAGGAAATTTTGGGTAGCTAAGATGAATATTGAAATTATATAGAGTATATGTATGTTAGGTGGGAGCTTAGGTTAATTAAAGATTCAATGTATAAGCTCACTTAGCCATATGTGTACCCTCACCTTACCTTAGCCCTATTACAACCATGAAAAGACCTCATGATGTTTGCATTGGCATTTTAAAATTGTTGATTGGTTAGGTGAAAAACAAAATTTTTGAAAGCATGATTAGAAAAGAATAGAGTGATTACCCCATATACTAGAGATGATTAGAGTGCACAGACACTAACAGTAAGGGTTCAATGCTCGGTCCTGTATTCCTTGCTTTCACGAGCTATCTTTTTACAAATTTATCTGCTTTTACAATATGATTTGAATTAGTGAAATCTGCCCTATGTTTTGTCTTAGAGGACTTATCTATTTTTAATCATATAGACAAAATCATATAGCTACATTCATATGTATATAGGTTGCATTGCATTGCATGAGTCTTACATGTCCCTATTCATTCATATTTATCTCCTTCAATTTAGCATGAGGACATGCTAATGTTTAAGTGTGGGGAGGTTAATAAACCGCTATTTTATGATTCATATTGTGTTTAATTGTGTGGTTTTATCAAGTCTTCGCCCACTTATTCATATGATTTGCATGTATTTACAATTCCTTCTTAAAGATATTCTATGATTGAAAACTTGCTTCCTAAAGACCATTTAGTTGTATATTTTTATCTTCCTTCGTACCATTCAATGCCGTGACCTGTGTGTTAAGTGCTTCAGGCTTCATAGGGCAGGAATGGTGTAAGGGATGAAGAGGAAGCATGCAAAAGTAGAAGGAACAAAAGCAAGGAATTGAGGAGATGGACCAGCGAGAAGTCATGCGCTCGTGTGCCTGACGCGACCGCGCGAAATGGAAGAAATCACAGTGACGTGCTCGCGTGCCTGATGCGACCGCGTGGATTAGAAGCTGCACGAACGACGCGAATGCGTGGACGACGTGCACGCGTGGTACGACAAACGCTGAGTGACGCGAACGCATGGACGGCGCGGCCGCGTGACGTGCGCGATCTGTAGAATTACAGAAGTCGCTGGCATAGTTTCTGGGCCGCATTTCAACCCAGTTTTTGGCCCAGAAACACAGATTAGAGCCAGGGAACATGCAGACACAAAGGCAATAATTCATTCTGCATAATTTCAAGTTTTGAGATCTGATTTTACTTCTCCCCTAGGTTTTTCTTTTTGACATTCATAAATTAGGATTTGAAGATTTTAGGCTTTAGCTTTTGAAAAGAGTTTACCTCCGGTATAGGTCATCATAGTTTGTTATTTAATTTTACTCTTCCATATTCTTAGTTATTCCAGAGTTGATATTGGATTATTTTCATAGTTTATTAATACAAAACTATTTTTACTTTTAATTAATCTCTTTCATCACTATTTATTATGTCTCTTCTTATTTCCCCTATTGATTTTGTGAATTTTATATTTATAATGATGGAGTAGTTCCCCAACTTGATTGGGAGTTGATTAAAAGGAGAACCTTGAGTTGGAATACTCAAGAGTTCAATTATAATTGGTTCATTGTTGGTTAGCTTGTTAGTCACTAACTCTAATCCTTCCCAAGGGAAAGGATTAGGACTTGTGAATAGAAGTTGACTTTTAATTTGACTTTCCTTCATTCGTTGAGGGTTAACTAAATGAAAACAATGACTAATTATTAATTGATCTTGACAAAATTCCAACAAGGATAGAACTTCCAATTAATCTTCTCCCGGTCAAGATTTTATTTAAATCATATAAATTCTCTAATTTAATTTTCTGTTCATCAAATTCAAAATCCCTTTTGAAAACCTCTAATTGATAAAATAGCACATCTTCCTGCAACTCGTTGGGAGACGACCTGGGACTTATACTCCCAGTATTTTATTTCTAAAATTTGTGACAACCCTTTTTTTAAATTGATAAGTGGATTTTTGCCGGTTAAGAACTCTACTCGCAATGTCATTTCTCTAATTAATTCTTAATCTGCCAATTTTCGCTCACGTCAATGACCCTTTTACTAATTAGGTTAAGGTCAAATTTATTACACCATTTTACTTTTATATTTCGGATTAAATATTGTACACTCGGATCTTCATATCTTGCGGAGTCATATTTTCATGTCATTATCCAACATATTCCCATAATAGGAATGAAGAAAATCAGCTTGTATCCATCTAAAAATGATGTCCTGTTTTTTAAATATTCATAGGCCATGTTAGCCTTCTTAGGAAAAAGAGCTTCTATCGGTCCGAACTCTTTGAACCATAGCTGGAACCACTTAGAAAACTACAGAGAAATTCCCTTGCGGAGCTATATAAACCATGAATGTAAGTTTGGAGATAGATACATGATAAACCACCATGCATCTGTATAATCATTGTAAGAATAATTCTAGGGGCTCGAATTTTCTGGTGAAATTTTTATAGTAGAAGGGAGATTTTTTTCAGTTCTTGTGGTTATATTGAGGAATTTTACACAACTATCATAATTACATATTCTTGGTCCTAAACATGAGTTTTGTTCTAATTCTGAAAAACTTGAAGATGTTATTTGTAGTTGTTGTACAAAGGTTTCCGATCCATCGAAAGAGTATTCTTTTTTATTCTATTTTTGATTCATTATAAATTAATATAGCAGCTAATGCTTGCCTTACCTCCTCATTACTAATTTTGTTTATCTTTTCTTCTATTTTGCAGTTGTTAGTGTAATGACCTGGTTTCTTTGATTTGCAACAAACTATGCGCTTTTTTGTCACCTTTCTTCTTATTACTCCATTTTTATTTTTTCTTGTAGTTTTTCTTTGGCTTGTTTTCTATGCTATAAGATTTTCTATATTGGTACCTATTTCCATATTTCTTTGTATTTCTTTTCTTAATAATTCTATTTTGGTTATTGCATGATTTTTTGGTGGCAATGTGGTAGCACGATTCCCTATACACTCGTACTATTGTACCCGCAAGTGCACTGTATCATCCAAGTAATACCTGAGTGAGTCAGGGTCAATCCCACAAGGATTGTGGTTTGAAGCAAGCTTATGGTTATCTTACAGGTCTTAGTCAGGCAGATCAGAAGGTTGTTGGATTAAATTTGAACGATTATATGTCATATATGGAGTTGTATGAGTAATGTATGAAAGGAATACTTAATTGGAATAAATAATAGGAATAGAGTTGAGAGTTGTAGTTGCTTTGCCTTTCTGAATTAACTCTGGTACTACTGCTCTCCTTGCTTGTGAGTGATTTCTTCAATGGCAGGTTGTATGTGATTGACACTGGTTTGAGCAACTGCTAATACTCCTCCAGATCTAAACACCAGGTTTAGTGTGGATCCATCTCTACTTGAGGGTAAAGCGCGTACAGTCCATTCTCCTTTATGATCCTACTCAAAACGCCACAAACAAAGTCGGATCTTTCGGATCAGAGAATGCTGCATTTGGGTTCTAGCCTCTATGACAGAGACCCTAATCTCCTTGGAAATTGGCTGAACTGATGTCTCGAGAAGTCCCCATCAAAATCGTGAGTAGCCATCTGAGAGATGTATATTCAAGCTATTGGTCGTCCTTGTCCGGTGAAAGACGCATTCTGACCCAAGTAGATGCGGGTGTTTGTCAGGCACATTCATCTTAATGTGATGAACAGAGCTAATTGGTTAGATCATCCTATTCATCATGATGAAGTACGAATATACATCTTAGAATCAATCAAACACGGATCGAAGAGAAACAGTAGTACTTTTATTAATTCATAGGACTCAGCAGGGCTCCTCCCCTTAACCTAGGAGGTTTAGAAACTCATACTAAAGTAAAAATATAATGTAAAACTCGAAAATAGCATAAAGAGGTCTGTGTAACATAAATCTAATCCCTTAAATACTAAACAAATGACTAATAAGGGTAAAATGGTCTATTTAGTGCTAAAATCCACTTCTGGGGCCTCTTGGTGAGTGTTTAGGCTGAGTTTTGATGAGATCCACATGCTACGAGACTCCTTGGGCATGGAACGCTGGCTAGGGGGTCCTCTCTGGGCCTTTGGACGCTGGGCTCTGCTCTTTGGGCGTTGGACAACTGGAAGGGGGGCAGGAAGCTGGCGTTGGACGCCAGTTTTGGGCCCTCTAATCCGAAGCAAAGTATGAACTATTATATGTTGCTGGAAAGCTCTGAAAGTCAGCTTTCCATATCCGTTAAGAGTGCTCCATTTGGATTTTCTTAACTCCAGAAAAGCTTTTCCGAATGCAGGCAGATAAGATCCAGAGAGCATCTGCAGTGCTTTCTCTGTCCTTAAATCAGACTTCTGCTCCAACTCCTCAATTTCAGCCAAAAAATACCTGAAATTGTATAAAAACACAAAAACTCATAGTAGAATCCAAAAATGTGAATTTAACACTAAAACCTATAAAAACTTAATAAAAACTAAATAAAAACTACAAAAAAACTATATGAAAGTGATGCCAAAAAGCGTATAAAATATCTGCTCATCACAACACCAAACTTAAACCGTGCTTGTCCCCAAGCAACTAAAAACATAGTATGATAAAAAGAAAATTAAGATATAATAAATTTCTAAGTTTCAAATGAAGCTTAGTTACAATTAGATGAGCGGGATTTAGTAGCTTTTTGCTTTTGAATAGTTTTGGCATCCTACAATCCATTAAAATTGATAGATGTTGGCATCCTTAGGAACTTAGAGTCCAGATGATATTATTGATTCTCTTAGTTAAGCTTATTTTGATTCTTGAACACAACTTTTTAGAGTCTTGGCCGTGACCCTAAGCACTTTGTTTTCCAGTATTACCACCGGATACATTCATGCCACAGACACTTTAACTAGGTGAACCTTTTCAGATTGTGACTCAACTTTGCTAGAGTCTTAAGAACACTCCTTTTTTTTTTTTTGCTTTGGACCACGACTTTAACCTCTTAGTCTCAAGCTTTTCACTTGACACCTTCACGCCACAAGCACATGGTTAAGGACAACTTGGTTTAGCCGCTTTGGCTAGGATTTTATTCCTTTCGGCTCTCCTATCCATTAATGCTCAAAGCCTTGGGCCCTTTTACCCTTGCCTTTTGGTTTAAAGGGTTACTGACTTTTCGCTCTTGCCTTTTGGTTTAAAGACCTTTGAATTTTTTTTGCTTGCTTTTTCTTTTTATTTTTCTTTTTTATTTTTTTTGCCACCTCTCTTTTTTTTCCGCATGCAAGCTTTTTCTTTTTCTTTTTGCTATTTTTTATTGCTTCAAGAATCAATTTTTGATTTTTCAGATTATCAATAATACTTTTCCTTTTTCCTTATTCTTTCAAGATCCAACATTCATAAATTTCAAGTTGAAATATGCATTATTTATTTCATAAATTCAAAAAACAAAAGCAATGACACCACATCAACATAATTAAGCTAATCTTATTTTAAACTTGAAATTCATGCATCTCTCAATTATTTTCAATAAAATTTTCATTTAAGCAATGTGAGAGATATAATGAACATTTTACAACTTTATGACATCAATGCAAATGATCGTGCAACTAGAACAAGAAAACAAATAACATAACAGAAAAACAGAAAAAGAAAGAAAGTAGAAGAGAACGAGTCCACCTTTAATGGTGGCGCCAAGTGTTCCTCCTTGAGGATCTAATGTGATGCTTGATCTCTTCTATATCATTCATTTTCCTTTGTTGCTCTTCTCTCATAGCCCTTTGGTCTTCTCTAATTTCATTGAGGGTGATGGCATGTCCTTGATGCTCCATCCTTAATTGCTCCATGTTAGTGCTCAATTCTCTATGAGAAGTTTGCCATTGATCCCAATAGCTTTGAGGAGGAAAATACATCCCTTGAGGCATCTCAGGGATCTCATATTGAGGCGGCTGCATAGGTTCTTGTGCATGCTCTCTAGTTTGCTCCATTCGCTTCTTAGTGATGGGCTTATCCTCCCCATTGGAGACATCTCCATTTATGACAATCCCAGCTGAATTGCATATGTGACAAATGAGTTGTGGGAATGCCAACCTGGCGTTAGTGTAAGGCTTCTCAGCTACCTTCTATAGTTCTTGAGGAATCACCTCATGTACTTCCACCTCAGTTCCAATCATGATGTAATGAATCATGATGGCTCTGTCAACAGTCACTTCTGACCGGTTGCTAGTAGGGATGATGGATCTTTGGATGAATTCCAACCATCCTCTAGCTATGGGCTTTAAGTCAACCCTTCTTATCTGAATGGGCTTGCCTTGGGAATCCCTTTTCGACTGTGTGCCTTCTACATAGATATCTGAGAGTACTTGATCCAATCTCTGATCATGGTTGACTCTCCTAGTGTAAGGATAAGGATCTCCTTACAATAGAATCAAGTTGAATGTCAATCTCACACTTTCATTGTTGAAATTTAAGATTCTTCCTCGGACCATGGTGATCCAATTCCATGGATTTGGGTTCACACTAGTATCATGGTTTTTGGTAACCCATGCATTAACATAGAACTCTTGCACCATAAGAATCCCAACATCTTGAATGGGATTGGTTAGGACTTCCCCACCTCTTCTCTGGATCTCTCTTTGGATTTCTAGATACTCATTCTTCTTGAGCATAAAAGGGACCTCAGGGATCACTTTCTTCTCAGCCATTACTTCATAGTAGTGGTCTTGGTAGGCTTTGGTGATGAATCTCTCCATCTCCCAAGATTAAGAGGGATTGGCTACTTCATTTCCTTTCCTCTTCCTAGAAGAGTCTCTAACTTTGGGTGCATGGTAATGGAAAGAAAAAAAAGCTATGCTTTTCCAATACCAACCTTAAAAGTTTGCTCATCCTCGAGCAAAAATAAAGTAAGGGGAAGAATGGAGTAGAAGAAGAAGAAAATGGAAGGAGAGAGAGAGAGGGCTCTGCCTTGTGGGGTGTATAAGGGTATGAGAGGTGTGTGTATGAAGGGTTATGGAGAGTGGTATTTATAGGATGAGGGTAGGTTAGGTTTCGGCCATAGGGTGGGTTTTGGGTGCAAAATTTGTTTTTGAAGTTGGTGGGGGTAGGTGGGAGTTATGATGGTTTGGGGAAATAAAATGAAGTATGGTTGGGCTAGGTTTTTTTTTTGGGGGAGTGTGTGTGGGGAAGTGTTAAAGTAAGAGGGGTTAAGTGGGGTAGGTGGGGATGCTTTGGGACCACAATTCTTGAGAGGCTAGGGAATTCCAGATTCTCTGCTTCTTTGCATTGGCGTTTGAACGCCCAGGGGCTACTCCCTAGCTGGCATTCAACACCAGCAATGCTCCCCTCTTGGGGTGTTGAATGCTCAATGAGGGCTTCCTTACTGGCGTTCAACTTTAACACTCCTTCTGGAGTATTTTGTTTTCACTGTTGTGAATTCTGTCTCTTGACTAATGCACATGATCATGACTCTAACAACTAAAAGAAAAAAAATAAAAATAAACATAGTTGAGTAAAGTTGGGTTGCCTCCCAATAAGCGCTCTTTTAACGTCACTAGCTTGACCTTTAGTCTCTTTATGGAGGTAAGTATGGGCTTAGATTTTTGCCCCTTACAGTAAATTTTCTTCCTGTCTTCTCATGAATGAGCTCTACATGCTCTAGAGATAGGACACGACTCACTGTCTGTGGTAAGGCTGGCTTCTTAGTGAAGACGACTCTCATGCCAAGTGAGAGGCCTTTAGTTAGGAGTTTTTTTCCCTCCAGCCTTTAGGTACTTTCTTTTTAGTACCTCTGTGCTTAGAGTTTGTTGAGGGCTGCCCAACACCAAACTTAAAATTGATGTCTGGGGGCTCTGCAGCGCTTTGCACAGAAAGAGAGGGTTGGCACACTAAGTGTTGCACAATTATCTCTCTTTTAGAGGGAGAATTGGGATGAGGCATCTTGAATAAGATGTGATCCTCCTCTAACTTTAGGGTTAGTTCTCACATAGCCACATCAATGATAGCATTGGTTGTGGCTAGGAAAGGTCTGCCAAGGATGACACAGTCATCCTCATCCTCTCCTATGTCCAAGACATGAAGTTTGCAGGGAAGTAGTGGTTTTCAACTTTAACCAAGACATCCTCCACTAAGCCATATGGCTTCTTCATTGTCTTGTCTGCCATCTCTAAAGAGATGTGTGCAGCTTGTACCTCAAAGATTCCCAACTTCTCTATTACAAAGAGTGGCATGAGGTTAATACTTGACCCTAGGTCACAAAGAGCCTTATCAAAGGTCATAGTGCCTATGGTGCAAGGAATAAGAAAGCGTCTAGGGTCTGGAAGCTTCTGAGGTAGCTCTTGCTGAACCAAAGCATGGAGTTCTTTGATAAGTAGTGGAGGTTCTTCCCCAGAGGCTTTGTACCAAATAATTTGGTATTTAGCTTCATTAGAGCTCCTAGGAAACGAGCAACATGCTCTTCCCTAGTGTCTTCATCCTTTTCTGAGGATGAGTAGTCATCATAACTTATGCACTGAAGAAGTGTATTCAAAGGAACCTCTATTGTCTTTATAGTTTCCTTTGGTTCTGGGCTACAGGGTTCTTGAATGGGATTTAGGCACTCAAAGGGTGTACTTGGGCTAGCATTCAACGCCAGCTCTGTCAGCTTATTGGGCATTGAACACCCTTGTTGTCCACCCTGACTGGCGTTGAACGCCCAATAGGGATGTCCTTGCTGGCGTTCAACGCCTGCTTCCCTGGGCTGGTGGGTGTTGAATGCCCAGTGAAGCGTTCCGCACTGGCGTTCAGTGCCAAAATGGCTGGGAATTTGGTTGTTGAACGCCCAGTGAGGGGTTTCTTACTGGTGTTTAGTGCTAGAAAGCCTTCCTGTTTGGGCGTTGAACGCCCAGCCAGTGCTCCTTGGCTGGTGTTCAATGCCAGTTCTTCTACCAGGATGGGCGTTAAACGCCCAGTGGGGGGTTCCTCACTGGCATTTAACTCTAGGCTTGCTGCAATTGTGGGTATTGAACGCCCAGTGAGGGCTTCTTCTCTGGCGTTCAATGCCACCTCATTCTCCTCTAGTTCGGCCTCTACCTCCATGGTTATGGCCTTGCACTCTTCTCTAAGATTTACCTCAGTGATACTCAGAAGAGTGTCAGGAGGAATCTCAGGGATCATCTTGCATAGTTGATCAACTTGTACCTCCAAGTTTCTAATGGACGACCTTATTTTATTAATGAAACTATGGGTGGTCTTAGTGAGGCTAGAGACTAGAATGGCTAACTCAGAAAGGCTCTGCTTAGAGGTCTCCATATTCCCTTGAGAAGATGGGAATGGTGGTCTATTATTGAACCTATTCAGGTTCCTACCACCTTGATTATTGTTGAAACCTTGTAGAGGTTTCTATTGATCCTTCCATGAGAGGTTAGGATGATTCCTCCATGAAGTGTTGTAAGTGTTTCCATAGGATTCTCCCATATAATTCACCTCCTCCATGGTGGGTTGATCAGGATCATAAACTTTTGTCTCAAAAGAAGCTTCCTGATTACTGCCACATGCAGTTTGCATCCCAGTCAGATGCTGAGAGATCATGTTGACCTATTGGGTCAAGATCTTATTCTGAGGCAAGATGACATTCAGAGTTTTAACTTCATGAACTCCTTTCTTCTGAGAGGTTCCATATTTATAGGATTCCTTTCAGAAGTGTACATGAACTGGTTGTTGGAAACCATTTCAATGAGCTCTCTTGCTTCTGCAGATGTTTTCTTCTAGTAGAGAGATCCGCCTGCAGAGCTATCCAATGAAATCTTAGATATCTCAGACAAGCCATCATAGAACACGCCTATGATGGACCACTTTGAGAGCATGTCAGGAGGACATCTCTTGATCAGCTGCTTGTATCTTTCCCAAGCTTCATAGAGGGATTCACCTTCTCTTTGTTTGAATGTTTGAACTTCCACTCTAATGTTACTCATCCTTTGAGGAGGAAAGAATTTAGCAAAAAAAGCATTAACTAGCTTTTCCCAAGAGTTAAGACTCTCTTTAGGCTGGGCATCCATCCAGTTTTTAGCTCTATCTCTTAAAGCAAAGGGAAAGAGCATCAACTTGTAGACTTCAGGATTAACTCCATTAGTTCTTACATTATCACAGATTAGCAAGAACTCAGCTAAAAACTGATGTGGATCTTCCATTGGAAGTCCATAAAACTTGCAATTCTGCTGTAGAAGAGAGACTAACTGAGGCTTAAGCTCAAAATTGTTAGCTCCAACGGCAGGTACAATAATGCTTCTGCCATAAAAGTCAGAAGTAGGCATGGTAAAGTCACCAAGGACCTTTCTTGGCTCCTCTTGTGCTTCGGCCATATCCTCCTTTTCATGTTCAAAACTTTCTGAAAGGTATCTTCCAAAGTATTGTGCTTTAGCTTGTTGTAAACGCCTCCTCAGAGTCTTCTCAGGTTCAGGATCAGGAGTCAATAGGGGTGTTTTATCCCTGTTCCAAGTCATAAACAATAAGAAAAGAAAAAAAATAAAAGAAGAAGACTCTCTATGCCAATAGGCAAGAAGCTCCTCCTTAAAGTCAGAAGTAAAGTAAGAAGAAAGAAAAGAAGCAAAAGAAGTAGAAAAAGAATACCTTGGAAATAGTAGATAAGGGTAAATAAAGAAGATAGAAGGAAAGGAAATCACAAGAAAGATTTTTGTGCCAATTGGCAAGAAGCTCCCAGTGAGATGTAAAGAAGAAAGGAAAGAAGATAAAGAAGTGAAGATGGAAGAAGAGAAAGAAGTAGAGTTCGAATATATAGATGTGAGATGAAGAGCAGTATAAATAGAAAAAGTAAATAAGAGTTAAAATATTTTTATTTTTGTTTATTAATTAATTAGTTTTGAAAATTAGTTAATTAATATAAAAAGAATTTAAAATTTAAATGTTAAATTTTCGAAAATAGAGGAGAGATAAGAAGAAGAAATTTTCGAAAATTAAGAGAGAAGAGAGTTAGTTAGGTAGTTTTGAAGAAGAAGAGAGAGAGAAGAAGAGAAGTAATTTTCAAAAATTAAGAAGAGAAGAGTTAGTTAGGAGGTTTTGAAAAAGAAGAGAGAGAAAATAAGATATTATTTTCAAAAATTAAGGAAGAGAAGAGTTAGTTAGGAAGTTTTGAAAAATAAGAGAGATAAGAGAGATATTAATTAAGAAAAGATAAAAATTAAAATAAAAGATAAGATAAGAAGATATTTGAAATTTTAAAAATAAGATAAGAGATAAGAAAAATATGATTTTAAAATTGGAAGTTAGAAAAGGTAAAATAAGAAATTAAAATGATTTGAAAAATATTTTTAAAAAGATAAGATTTTGAAATTTGATTTTGAAAAAGATTAATTTTAAAGTTTGAAATTTGAAAAAGATAAGATAAGATTTTTAGTTTTTCCAAAAAGATATAATAAGATTTTTGAAAAAGATGTGATTTTTATTTTTGAAAAATTTGATTTTTGAAAACTTGACAACTAAGGTATGATGAGATAAAATTTAAAAATTGAAATCTGAATTTTTATGTTAATTTTCAAAATTTATGGTTAGAATTAAGTTAGAAAAGATATTTTTTTGATTTTTCTGAATTTTATGATGAAAGAGAAAAATACAAAAAAGACATAAGACTTAAAATTTTTAGATCTAGTTCACCCAAATTTTTGAATAATGTAAAATAAATTACCTGATCTAGGGAGCAAGACAATCCTTCAGTTTGTCCAAACTCAATAATCTCCGGCAGCGGTGCCAAAAACTTGGTAGCACGATTCCCCACACCTTTGTACTGTTGTACCAGCAAGTGCACTGAGTCGTCCAAGTAATACCTGAGCGAGTCAGGGTCGATCCCATGAGGATTGTAGTTTGAAGCAAGCTTATGGTTATCTTGCAGGTTTTAGTCAGGCAGATCAGAAGGTTGTTGGATTAACTTTGAATGATTACATGTCATATATGGAGTTGTACGAGTAATGTATGAATGGAATATTGAATTGGAATAAATGATAAGAATAGAGTTGAGAGTTGGAGTTGCTTTGCCTTTTTGAATTAACTTTGGTACTACTACTTCCCTTGCTTGTGAGTGATTTCTTGGCAGGCTGTATGTGATTGACACTAGTTTTAGCAGCTACCAATACTCCTCCGAATCTGAACCCCAGGTTTAGCGTGGATCCATCTCTACTTGAGGGTGAAGCTGATGGGGAAAATTGGATTTCCACACAATCTAACCGGCAAGTGTACCGGATCGCATCAAGTAATAATAACTCACAAGAGTGAGGTCGATCCCATAGGGATTGAAGGATTCAACAACTTTAGTTAGATGATGAATTTAGTTAAGCTAATATGAATGAAGTGGGTAGTTTGTGATCGAGAGAAAGTAAATTGCAAGAATTCTAAATGGCAGAATGTAAATTGGCAAGAAGTAAATGGCAGAAAATTAAATTCGACTAGAACTTAAGGTGCAAGAAATTAAAAGTACTGAATCTTAAAGTTCAAGAAAAGTAAATAGCTGAAACTTAAAGTGCAGGAATACTAAATAACAAGGAAACTTGAATTTCATGAATAAAAAGGGATTTAGGTATTGGGAATTAAACAGAACTAATAAATGTAACTTTCAGCAAGTGAAGAGGAATCAAAGTGAAGGAAATTCAAAGAAAGCGATTCATCAGGGATTGGAGATACTATAATCCTTCATGAATCAATTGGGTCTCAACTCCTTTCTCAATCATCTAGTAGATCTATGGCGGATTGAAATTGATTGGATCCCAATTCCTTGGCAATCCAATCTCTCAAATCACAATCAATCTTGCCAATTCCTTGATCTAATTGTCATGAGAAGAGGTTAAGTACAAATCTCTCATCCATAAGCCACACTAACTCTCAAGATCTCAATTCCTCCCGAATGGTGTTCATCAAGATAGTAGTGAAGGATAGAGCTCCAATTCTAATGCAAGTGATTCCCCTTCCAAGGCTCACACAAGCATTCATGAATTCAACCTCCTTCCAGAGTGAAGAATTCTAAATCAAAACAGAAGGTACCCAATAGCTACAAAGATGAATTGATAAAAAGAAGAATTTCATTGATTCATGGGATTTACAATAGAGCTCCTCCCCTTAATGAATGTGGGGTTTAGTTCATCATTGCTCTAGTACCCAAAACATAAAAGAAAATTTGCAGAAGAAAATCAAGAACAGAAAAAGAAAATGAAAACCAGATCTAAATTCTTAAGGAAAAATGAAAGAAATCTAAAAATAAAAAAATCCAAAGAAACTCCCTCTTGAAATTGAATGTTCTCCTATTTATACACTTTCTAATTTTGTCATCCCAGTACTTGGAGTGGGCTTTCTGGCCTTTGATGAAACAGATCATAATGGGTCCTCATTTGGTGTGGTTGGGAGCTTGCTTCAGGAGAATGTAGCATTCTCAAAGTGAACGCTGCGTTCATTCACCGATGCGTGCACGCCCGATGCGCGTGTGCGTCCCTTGTGTTTTTCCCCATCGATGCATGCGTGTACTGCGTGCATGCACGTCGATGATGCCTTCTGTCTCAACCATGCTTGCGCGTACCACGTGTGCATCTGCATCCTTGGTAGTGTTCACGAACGGAATGCTACGTTCGCACCATGAACGCTCTTCATGCATGCGCATCCTGTATGCATTCGCGTGGATGGTGAAATGTCACTTCTGCGTCCAGCGTCATGTACGCGTCTGCGCCCATCACTACTTTTGTCATCTCGACACGTGCGCATCATGCACGCGTGCGCGTCGATGCCCATCTTCGAATTCAAACTCTGAAAGTATCGCAGGCATTCACTCCAAGTGAACATAGCCTTCAATTCTTATGAACGTTAATCCTCAATCCACACGTGCACGTCATGCGTGCGTACACGTGGATTTCCAAATTGCTCATCCACGCGAAAGCGCCTTGTACGCGTGCGCATCGCATGTGAACATATCGTTCATCAAATGAACGCAGCATTCATCTGCACCTTGCTTCTCTGCCTTTTTCTTTTCATCATTTGGCACCTGAAATCAACCAATCAAGCAATCAAAGCCTAGCCAAATCACAAGGTTTTGCATCATTCATAATAATCAACTAATTTGTGCATAAATCTCATGATTTTGCATAAAATCAACAATGTTTGATTGGGTCAAGGTAAATATGAAATTGCACTCCAATTACTTACTTAGCATTCAAGAAAGTGTAATAAACCTACTAAAAGCAAGGAAAAATGCTAGTAAAACTAGCATAAGATGACTTGTCATCACAACTCCAAACTTAAACCATGCTTGTCCCCAAACAAGAAAAGACTTATGCACCAAGGTTCTTTTAATTGGAATGGATTGAAGAATAACTTATGATGCTCTGTGAGTAAAGTGATTAAGTGATAGTGGGGTGAACTCTAATTTATATGCTCATGCAAGGGCTTCAGTGCTTACTAGTCCCTACATATTGGAAGTCTTAGATCTTAGGATTTTCATTCAAATGATATCATGGAGATCTCTCTATAGGTAATCACCTTGAAGTAGCTTATGGTTTCTGTGTTTTGGCATTAACTCTAAATGTCATGTCTCAAAGCGGCTCTTTAAATAAGCTTTCAATCAATACTCCCAAACCAGTTAGGTCTTAGGGTATTAGGTGTTGAAGCACCCCTTAGGATTTACTTGCTCAAGCCTCTCTCTTTGACACAATTCTACCACAAGCATTTAACTAGGATAGTAACTCTTTGAGTTCTTCTTTCTTACATTTTCTTCCTAGTAATTGATGCTCAGAGCCTTTTGCCATGTTCTTTTGTTTCTGTTTCTTTTATTTTCTTTTGTTGCTGCTTCTTGGATTAATAAATGTTTGAGAATCTCCACAACATTTCTTTGAATTCCATTTCCTGCCTACGAGCTCCTATGCAAGTTTTCATAAACATGCAACCTCAATACACAATCATACAACTAGAACCACCACTTCTCTAAATCTTTTGCTTACCTCAGAATAAATTTTTGATTTCTCAATCCTTCTTCTCAAAGAATTGTTCTCTGATGCATTTTTAAAATATTGAGTGCAAGCAAGTTTTTCAATAGTATAGTGTTGTGATATATCAAGCAATTATTATTGTACTACAAAAGAACTGTACTACACAAGTATTTTTAAAATTAGAAGATAACCAAATATAATAGTACATAATATAAAAGCCTAATCATAAATGTGTAAAGTGATGGTGTTTTTGTGGAAAAATAAATTTCCAACACACATATCCAACCGGCAAGTGTACCGGGTCGCATCAAGTAATAATAACTCACAAGAGTGAGGTCGATCCCACAGGGATTGATGGATCAAGCAATTTTAGTGGGTGATTAGTTTAGTCAAGCTAACATTTAAGTGAGAATTGTGGCAGCAAAATGTAAATAGCAATGAACTTAAAGTGCAGAATGTAAATAGGCAGGAAGCTTAAAGAACAAGCAATGTAAATTGCAGAAACTTAAATGACAAGAAATGTAAATTGCAGGAAATGTAAAGGGGATTGGGTGCAGGAAATTTAAAGGAAAGCAATAAGCAGCACTTAGAATAATTGCAGAATAATTAAATTGCATGAAAAGTAAAAGGGATTGGGTGCTGGGAATTAAAACTTCAACAAGAAAAAGTAAAGAGCAATCAAGCAGAGAATTAAAAGATGGAATAAGTGAAGTAGATTTAAACAGAAATGGAAAATTGCTTGAAGAAGCAACACAGAATGTAACTCAGCTCAATTGTGAAATTTAAAGAGACAAGATCTCAGGGAATCAATGAGACTAGAGAACAAGTCTAGATCTCAAGCCCTTCCTTGATCAATTCAGAGAACAATTTGCAGAAGAAAGAAGAAAAATAAATTGCAGAATTAAAGAGAAGATGAGGCAGTATGTGAATTTCAATTATGCAGAAAAAGTAAACAAGAGATCTCAAGGTGAGATTGAAACAGAATTTCTTTAATTCTTCACCCAAGATCCAAAGCTAGAATGAAAAACTAAGAGAGCTTTCTAATGGAGCTTTACTCAAATATTCTCTAATGGGGCTCCCCTACAAAGATGAAAATGATGCCTTTATATAGGCTTTACAAAGTGAAAAATGAAAATGAAATTAAAACAAATTAAAAATAAAAATCCTAATTTAATTGATTCATGTGCCTTTGAGTCATGTTGAGTGGGCTTTGTTTGCTTTGGATTTGAGGAGAAACGGGTTTGGTTGGCCTTGATTCACTTTGTTGAAGAATTGAATTAATGCGAATTTTGGTTGATTTTGGCCCATGTTGCTCCCAGGAGGCTGGCCTGCCCTTGTGGAGGGCAGGGCAGAAAATTGGTGCGTTGTGGTGCGTCCTTGGTGCGGTCTGGTGCGGGCGTGGTGCATGAAATGCTGCCCTGCCCGC
The DNA here is from genome assembly GCF_014773155.1 of Arachis stenosperma. Classification (NCBI taxonomy): domain Eukaryota; kingdom Viridiplantae; phylum Streptophyta; class Magnoliopsida; order Fabales; family Fabaceae; genus Arachis; species Arachis stenosperma. The sequence goes on along the minus strand of NC_080381.1, from coordinate 74,250,293 downwards.
GCCAAGGGCAGGGCAGGAAAAGTTGGTGCGCCAGAAATTGCCTTGGTGCTGCCAGAATCAGGAATTGGTGCGCCAGGATCAAAAATTGGTGCGCCAGAAATTTCCTTGGTGCATGGGATGTTGCCCTGCCCTCGCGGAGGGCAGGGCAGAAAAATGTGGTGCTGCCAGGATTGAGTTGCGATGCACGCTGGTGCTGCCAGGAGAGAATTGGTGCGCCAGATTTGTGTGTGGTGCGCCAGATTTGTGCACCAACCCAAATGCTGCCCTGCCCTCGCGGAGGGCAGGGCAGTGTTTTCACTTTGATGTCCCAAGTTCGAACCATGGCCGAAACACACGCTACTTAATTTCCTTGGCTTTCTTGGAACCAAAGTAAGGCCTAGTTTCTTGCTTTCTCATGGTCCTTAAAGATGCCTTTCGTTCCTGCCCCAATTGTGCGCCAAATATGGATTGCTATATATCGTTGGAAAGCTCTGAATGTCAGCTTTCCAACGCAACTGGAAGCACATCAATTGGACGTCTGTAGCTCAAGTTATAGCCCTTTGAAGTAGGCATGGTCATGCTGTGTGCGGCCAGATTTTAACTTAGCGAAAATTCTTGCTTCCAACCACACTTTGCATCACGATTCTGCCCTGCCCTTGGCAAGGGCAGGATCGTGTGCATGCTGGCTGCTTCCTTTCTTGATTTGGTCATGGGCCACGCTTTTAAAAGCGTGGCCTAAGGCTCCAAAGTGTACCCCAACTTCAAAGTGTACCCCAAAGCTCTTTTTTTCCTCTTTTTTTGTGCTTCTTTGCTTCTTTTTCTTCTTTTTTTCTACAAGATTTATAAAATTAAAATATCAAGAAATATATCATTTAAGTACAAAAGCATTCAATATTTAAGCACAATTCATCAATTTCTTGTATGAAAAGCATAGAAAATGGGTATATGATGACATGTCATCACAACACCAAACTTAAATCTTGCTTGTCCCCAAGCAAGAAAAGAATCATGCAATAAAGATTGACAATCCAAGGTAAGAAGAATAGCAACTCAATGTTCATGGCAAGCTAGTTTTCTATGCATGCTACAATTACAAAAGAGATGTAAATGATTGATGCTTCTATCTAGCTTATTTTATGAAATCTTTTTCTTATAATTCTTCCTTGAAACAAGCTTTTGATTTTTTTTTTCTCCTTTTGGGTGCTTTGCCCCATGAGTTAATAACAAAGCTACGACTTCTAAATGCTTTGTTTTCAAGTATTACCACTTGATACATAAGCACCACAAGCATTTAATTAGAGGACTTCATTAAGCTCATCATTTTTTTTTTTCTTTTCTTGACTCTCTAATCATTGATGCTCAGAACCTTGAGCTTTGAGGGAGTGCTTTTGCACTTGAGCCTAGCCTTGACTTCTAAGTGTTTTGTTTTTCAAGCATTTGGCTTGATACATAAACACCACAAGCACTTAGCAAATAAATTGCCATTGGTACTCAGAGCCTTCAACTTTCTCATTCTTTCCCGTTTTTCTTTTCTTGCTTTAATTGTATTTGCTTCTTCAAGGTTTTCATGATTTCAAAAGATTTCACAAAAATGTACTAGATGAAAAACTTCAATTAAATAAAATCCAATGCAATTGAGCAACAATCAATCATACTAGCTTTCCAATACTTGTATGCACATGCTAAATTCTTCTTTAATTCCTTGTTTGTTTATGATCATGATATTTTTTTGCTTTTGAATTCACAAAACTCAAGTTGGTAGTCATAATGTCATAGCAACATGTTATAAATTAAGATTCAAGCTATGCTTTATTCATACACACATGTAAACAGAAAAGATGAAGACAATCATGCAATTTAAGTATTGGAAACAAATGAGAAGAAAAGGAACTCTACAACCTTGTAGTTTATCTTCATTATTGTTGTCCTTTTTCCTCTATTCTTCCTCTTTCCCTTGCCAAACTCAGAATGCTTGCTCATCCTCAAGCAACAATTAGAATAATGGCTATGGGGCTAAGATGGATCATGAATGTCTTATGCGATGAAACGTTAGCATTACATGTGTTGCAAGCAAGCAAAAATGAAAAATAACAATCAAGGCACAAGAGACAAAGACATTTTGATTGCAAACATAAGAGGGTGTGCATGATACATTGCATAAAAAAATAAGTGGCACACCAAACTTAGTGTGACACTTTCACTTGAAATTAATGCAAGTATCTAGTAAGCATTGGAACCAAATTTTGTTGCATAGCAACACCAAACTTAGAATGCAACCATATGTCAATTTATTTGAACTAAAACTAAACAAAAGAAACTGTTATTTGTTGAATACAATCACCAAGTGAAGAATCTATCATGAGTAAGGATGTTTGGGTGATGTATTAACAAAAACAGTTAATGAAAGAAGCATTAAAAATAAGTAAATAAATGAAACAAAGAGAAAACAAAATTATCCAACTAAGAAGAAGAAAAATAACACTGCAAAAGGCAATATGATTATGCAGACAAGTGATGTTGCTAGAATGATTTGCATAGAAAATAAGTGGCACACCAAACTTAGAATCTTGGTGTGTCACTTTCATTTTTGATTTGATGCAATCATCCAAAAAGATTAAAAATAATTTGTTGCAAGGCAACACCAAACTTAGAATGTAACCATATGCCAATTTATTGAATTTAAACAAAGCATAAAAAGAAATGTACCTACGGTTGGGTTACCTCCCAACAAGTGCTCTTTTAGTGTCATTAGCTTGACATGTTGTTCTTCACTTTCTTCCTCTTCTTCCAATTAGTTAAGAGGAATGACCTCAAGGGGGAGAAGATTCAGCTACTGTCCCTTGTCTTGGCCTTTCCTCAGCAAGCTTTCTTTTGCAAATGTCTTGATTGATTTTGCTTGCTGGATTAGGGACAGAATTGGTGTTCTTGTCAATTGCCTTCACTTTCTTGAGTCCAAGTCTTGGTGGTTGTGTAATTGTTGGAGTTTTGTCTTCATCAAGAGTTCCTTGCAGTGATGGTTCAATGAGCTTGTCCTTCATGAGCCTCTCTGTTTCCCTTGAGTTTGGACGTTCTTGATTGTCCTCCTCTCTAGCTTGTTCTTCCCCTTCCTCTTTTACACTCAACATTTGCTTTAGTAGCTCTTTCATGGAGGAGGTTTGTTGATCTTCCCAAGCTTTCTTCATCTCCTCTTCATACCTTTCAATCATGGATTCAAGTGTTGAGAGTTGTTGGGTCAGGAAAGTTTGTGAGAGTTGTGAGTCTTCATGTTCCCTTGTCATCTCAAGTGCAATTTCATTTTCAACCACCTTGTTCTTCATTGAAAGTTCACTTGATACAGTAGCCTCCTCATCTTGCTCTTCCTCCATTGAACTTTCAATTGATATAGGAACCTCTTCTTCCTCTTCTTCACTCACAGATTGTTCCTCATCCTTAAAACTTGGTGATCCTGAATGAATCTTCCTTTGCTCTACATGCCCTTCTGTTTTCTTGAGGAGGAATTCTTGTTCTGTCCAGCGTTGTTTTTGTTCTTCCATAATTTGTTCTTGTCTTTCCAATAATTCTCTGGACTTTTGAAGGGGATCCTCAGCCACTAGCTCAAAGGATAAAGGTTGAGAGTAATTTTGTGGTTGGTGAGATGAGTTGTATGGATCTTGGAGGGAATTTTGTGTTGAGGCATAATCAAATGATGAAGAATTTTGAAATGAGAAACTGGGAAGTAAGGGTGGATAATTTTTCATGTGATTTGACTGCTCAGAATTTGCAGTTTCTTGGTGATACTCCCATCCACCATGAGGATAATGATATGAATCATTTTGTGGTGGTGGTTGGTATCCCTCATAATTCTCTTGCTCATCTTGGGGTTCTGAAGCAAACCTCCATGGATTGGAGTGCTCAGAATTTGTGTCTTCCTGGTGATATTCCCAACCATAATTAGGATACTGACTTGAATCATATTGTGATGGCGGGCAATATCCCATGAAGTTTGTTTGACTAAAAGATGAGGTGAACTCCATTTGAATTTTGCAAAACACAACACCATTGAAAATTGAAAGTCATGTCACAGAGACAGAATTTCTTAGTGAGGCAAAAACTCAAACACCTTGGTTTCAACTTAGAACAGAGAATAAAAACAAAGAAAATGCTTGATCTAGACTTCTCACCCACTTAATCATAGTTGATCTAATCAATCCCCGGCAACGGCGCCAAAAACATGATGGTGTTTTTGTGGAAAAATAAATTTCCAACACACATATCCAACCGGCAAGTGTACCGGGTCGCATCAAGTAATAATAACTCACAAGAGTGAGGTCGATCCCACAGGGATTGATGGATCAAGCAATTTTAGTGGGTGATTAGTTTAGTCAAGCTAACATTTAAGTGAGAATTGTGGCAGCAAAATGTAAATAGCAATGAACTTAAAGTGCAGAATGTAAATAGGTAGGAAGCTTAAAGAACAAGCAATGTAAATTGCAGAAACTTAAATGACAAGAAATGTAAATTGCAGGAAATGTAAAGGGGATTGGGTGCAGGAAATTTAAAGGAAAGCAATAAGCAGCACTTAGAATAATTGCAGAATAATTAAATTGCATGAAAAGTAAAAGGGATTGGGTGCTGGGAATTAAAACTTCAACAAGAAAAGTAAAGAGCAATCAAGCAGAGAATTAAAAGATGGAATAAGTGAAGTAGATTTAAACAGAAATGGAAAATTGCTTGAAGAAGCAACACAGAATGTAACTCAGCTCAATTGTGAAATTTAAAGAGACAAGATCTCAGGGAATCAATGAGACTAGAGAACAAGTCTAGATCTCAAGCCCTTCCTTGATCAATTCAGAGAACAATTTGCAGAAGAAAGAAGAAAAATAAATTGCAGAATTAAAGAGAAGATGAGGCAGTATGTGAATTTCAATTATGCAGAAAAAGTAAACAAGAGATCTCAAGGTGAGATTGAAACAGAATTTCTTTAATTCTTCACCCAAGATCCAAAGCTAGAATGAAAAACTAAGAGAGCTTTCTAATGGAGCTTTACTCAAATATTCTCTAATGGGGCTCCCCTACAAAGATGAAAATGATGCCTTTATATAGGCTTTACAAAGTGAAAAATGAAAATGAAATTAAAACAAATTAAAAATAAAAATCCTAATTTAATTGATTCATGTGCCTTTGAGTCATGTTGAGTGGGCTTTGTTTGCTTTGGATTTGAGGAGAAATGGGTTTGGTTGGCCTTGATTCACTTTGTTGAAGAATTGAATTAATGCGAATTTTGGTTGATTTTGGCCCATGTTGCTCCCAGGAGGCTGGCCTGCCCTTGTGGAGGGCAGGGCAGAAAATTGGTGCGTTGTGGTGCGTCCTTGGTGCGGTCTGGTGCGGGCGTGGTGCATGAAATGCTGCCCTGCCCGCGCCAAGGGCAGGGCAGGAAAAGTTGGTGCGCCAGAAATTGCCTTGGTGCTGCCAGAATCAGGAATTGGTGCGCCAGGATCAAAAATTGGTGCGCCAGAAATTTCCTTGGTGCATGGGATGCTACCCTGCCCTCGCGGAGGGCAGGGCAGAAAAATGTCGCGCTGCCAGGATTGAGTTGCGATGCACGCTGGTGCTGCCAGGAGAGAATTGGTGCGCCAGATTTGTGTGTGGTGCGCCAGATTTGGGCACCAACCCAAATGCTGCCCTGCCCTCGCGGAGGGCAGGGCAGTGTTTTCACTTTGATGTCCCAAGTTCGAACCATGGCCGAAACACACGCTACTTAATTTCCTTGGCTTTCTTGGCACCAAAGTAAGGCCTAGTTTCTTGCTTTCTCATGGCCCTTAAAGATGCCTTTCGTTCCTGCCCCAATTGTGCGCCAAATATGGATTGCTATATATCGTTGGAAAGCTCTGAATGTCAGCTTTCCAACGCAACTGGAAGCACATCAATTGGACGTCTGTAGCTCAAGTTATAGCCCTTTGAAGTAGGCATGGTCATGCTGTGTGCGGCCAGATTTTAACTTAGCGAAAATTCTTGCTTCCAACCACACTTTGCATCACGATTCTGCCCTGCCCTTGGCAAGGGCAGGATCGTGTGCGTGCTGGCTGCTTCCTTTCTTGATTTGGTCATGGGCCACGCTTTTAAAAGCGTGGCCTAAGGCTCCAAAGTGTACCCCAACTTCAAAGTGTACCCCAAAGCTCTTTTTTTCCTCTTTTTTTGTGCTTCTTTGCTTCTTTTTCTTCTTTTTTTCTACAAGATTTATAAAATTAAAATATCAAGAAAATATATCATTTAAGTACAAAAGCATTCAATATTTAAGCACAATTCATCAATTTCTTGTATGAAAAAGCATAGAAAATGGGTATATGATGACATGTCATCACAATACCAAACTTAAATCTTGCTTGTCCCCAAGCAAGAAAAGAATCATGCAATAAAGATTGACAATCCAAGGTAAGAAGAATAGCAACTCAATGTTCATGGCAAGCTAGTTTTCTATGCATGCTACAATTACAAAAGAGATGTAAATGATTGATGCTTCTATCTAGCTTATTTTATGAAATCTTTTTCTTATAATTCTTCCTTGAAACAAGCTTTTGATTTTTTTTTTCTCCTTTTGGGTGCTTTGCCCCATGAGTTAATAACAAAGCTACGACTTCTAAATGCTTTGTTTTCAAGTATTACCACTTGATACATAAGCACCACAAGCATTTAATTAGAGGACTTCATTAAGCTCATCATTTTTTTTTCTTTTCTTGACTCTCTAATCATTGATGCTCAGAACCTTGAGCTTTGAGGGAGTGCTTTTGCACTTGAGCCTAGCCTTGACTTCTAAGTGTTTTGTTTTTCAAGCATTTGGCTTGATACATAAACACCACAAGCACTTAGCAAATAAATTGCCATTGGTACTCAGAGCCTTCAACTTTCTCATTCTTTCCCGTTTTTCTTTTCTTGCTTTAATTGTATTTGCTTCTTCAAGGTTTTCATGATTTCAAAAGATTTCACAAAAATGTACTAGATGAAAAACTTCAATTAAATAAAATCCAATGCAATTGAGCAACAATCAATCATACTAGCTTTCCAATACTTGTATGCACATGCTAAATTCTTCTTTAATTCCTTGTTTGTTTATGATCATGATATTTTTTTGCTTTTGAATTCACAAAACTCAAGTTGGTAGTCATAATGTCATAGCAACATGTTATAAATTAAGATTCAAGCTATGCTTTATTCATACACACATGTAAACAGAAAAGATGAAGACAATCATGCAATTTAAGTATTGGAAACAAATGAGAAGAAAAGGAACTCTACAACCTTGTAGTTCATCTTCATTATTGTTGTCCTTTTTTCTCTATTCTTCCTCTTTCCCTTGCCAAACTCAGAATGCTTGCTCATCCTCAAGCAACAATTAGAATAATGGCTATGGGGCTAAGATGGATCATGAATGTCTTATGCAATGAAACGTTAGCATTACATGTGTTGCAAGCAAGCAAAAATGAAAATAACAATCAAGGCACAAGAGACAAAGACATTTTGATTGCAAACATAAGAGGGTGTGCATGATACATTGCATAAAAAATAAGTGGCACACCAAACTTAGTGTGACACTTTCACTTGAAATTAATGCAAGTATCTAGTAAGCATTGGAACCAAATTTTGTTGCATAGCAACACCAAACTTAGAATGCAACCATATGTCAATTTATTTGAACTAAAACTAAACAAAAGAAACTGTTATTTGTTGAATACAATCACCAAGTGAAGAATCTATCATGAGTAAGGATGTTTGGGTGATGTATTAACAAAAACAGTTAATGAAAGAAGCATTAAAAATAAGTAAATAAATGAAACAAAGAGAAAACAAAAATTATCCAACTAAGAAGAAGAAAAATAACACTGCAAAAGGCAATATGATTATGCAGACAAGTGATGTTGCTAGAATGATTTGCATAGAAAATAAGTGGCACACCAAACTTAGAATCTTGGTGTGTCACTTTCATTTTTGATTTGATGCAATCATCCAAAAAGATTAAAAATAATTTGTTGCAAGGCAACACCAAACTTAGAATATAACCATATGCCAATTTATTGAATTTAAACAAAGCATAAAAAGAAATGTACCTACGGTTGGGTTACCTCCCAACAAGTGCTCTTTTAGTGTCATTAGCTTGACATGTTGTTCTTCACTTTCTTCCTCTTCTTCCAATTAGTTAAGAGGAATGACCTCAAGGGGGGAGAAGATTTAGCTACTGTCCCTTGTCTTGGCCTTTCCTCAGCAAGCTTTCTTTTGCAAATGTCTTGATTGATTTTGCTTGCTGGATTAGGGACAGAATTGGTGTTCTTGTCAATTGCCTTCACTTCCTTGAGTCCAAGTCTTGGTGGTTGTGTAATTGTTGGAGTTTTGTCTTCATCAAGAGTTCCTTGCAGTGATGGTTCAATGAGCTTGTCCTTCATGAGCCTCTCTGTTTCCCTTGAGTTTGGACGTTCTTGATTGTCCTCCTCACTAGCTTGTTCTTCCCCTTCCTCTTTTACACTCAACATTTGCTTTAATAGCTCTTTCATGGAGGAGGTTTGTTGATCTTCCCAAGCTTTCTTCATCTCCTCTTCATACCTTTCAATCATGGATTCAAGTGTTGAGAGTTGTTGGGTCAGGAAAGTTTGTGAGAGTTGTGAGTCTTCATGTTCCCTTGTCATCTCAAGTGCAATTTCATTTTCAACCACCTTGTTCTTCATTGAAAGTTCACTTGATACAGTAGCCTCCTCATCTTGCTCTTCCTCCATTGAACTTTCAATTGATATAGGAACCTCTTCTTCCTCTTCTTCACTCACAGATTGTTCCTCATCCTTAAAACTTGGTGATCCTGAATGAATCTTCCTTTGCTCTACATGCCCTTCTGTTTTCTTGAGGAGGAATTCTTGTTCTGTCCAGCGTTGTTTTTGTTCTTCCATAATTTGTTCTTGTCTTTCCAATAATTCTCTGGACTTTTGAAGGGGATCCTCAGCCACTAGCTCAAAGGATAAAGGTTGAGAGTAATTTTGTGGTTGGTGAGATGAGTTGTATGGATCTTGGAGGGAATTTTGTGTTGAGGCATAATCAAATGATGAAGAATTTTGAAATGAGAAACTGGGAAGTAAGGGTGGATAATTTTTCATGTGATTTGACTGCTCAGAATTTGCAGTTTCTTGGTGATACTCCCATCCACCATGAGGATAATGATATGAATCATTTTGTGGTGGTGGTTGGTATCCCTCATAATTCTCTTGCTCATCTTGGGGTTCTGAAGCAAACCTCCATGGATTAGAGTGCTCAGAATTTGTGTCTTCCTGGTGATATTCCCAACCATAATTAGGATACTGACTTGAATCATATTGTGATGGCGGGCAATATCCCATGAAGTGTGTTTGACTAAAAGATGAGGTGAACTCCATTTGAATTTTGCAAAACACAACACCATTGAAAATTGAAAGTCATGTCACAGAGACAGAATTTCTTAGTGAGGCAAAAACTCAAACACCTTGGTTTCAACTTAGAACAGAGAACAAAAACAAAGAAAATGCTTGATCTAGACTTCTCACCCACTTAATCATTGTTGATCTAATCAATCCCCGGCAACGGCGCCAAAAACTTGATGGTGTTTTTGTGGAAAAATAAATTTCCAACACACATATCCAACCGGCAAGTGTACCGGGTCGCATCAAGTAATAATAACTCACAAGAGTGAGGTCGATCCCACAGGGATTGATGGATCAAGCAATTTTAGTGGGTGATTAGTTTAGTCAAGCTAACATTTAAGTGAGAATTGTGGCAGCAAAATGTAAATAGCAATGAACTTAAAGTGCAGAATGTAAATAGGCAGGAAGCTTAAAGAACAAGCAATGTAAATTGCAGAAACTTAAATGACAAGAAATGTAAATTGCAGGAAATGTAAAGGGGATTGGGTGCAGGAAATTTAAAGGAAAGCAATAAGCAGCACTTAGAATAATTGCAGAATAATTAAATTGCATGAAAAGTAAAAGGGATTGGGTGCTGGGAATTAAAACTTCAACAAGAAAAAGTAAAGAGCAATCAAGCAGAGAATTAAAAGATGGAATAAGTGAAGTAGATTTAAACAGAAATGGAAAATTGCTTGAAGAAGCAACACAGAATGTAACTCAGCTCAATTGTGAAATTTAAAGAGACAAGATCTCAGGGAATCAATGAGACTAGAGAACAAGTCTAGATCTCAAGCCCTTCCTTGATCAATTCAGAGAACAATTTGCAGAAGAAAGAAGAAAAATAAATTGCAGAATTAAAGAGAAGATGAGGCAGTATGTGAATTTCAATTATGCAGAAAAAGTAAACAAGAGATCTCAAGGTGAGATTGAAACAGAATTTCTTTAATTCTTCACCCAAGATCCAAAGCTAGAATGAAAAACTAAGAGAGCTTTCTAATGGAGCTTTACTCAATATTCTCTAATGGGGCTCCCCTACAAAGATGAAAATGATGCCTTTATATAGGCTTTACAAAGTGAAAAATGAAAATGAAATTAAAACAAATTAAAAATAAAAATCCTAATTTAATTGATTCATGTGCCTTTGAGTCATGTTGAGTGGGCTTTGTTTGCTTTGGATTTGAGGAGAAATGGGTTTGGTTGGCCTTGATTCACTTTGTTGAAGAATTGAATTAATGCGAATTTTGGTTGATTTTGGCCCATGTTGCTCCCAGGAGGCTGGCCTGCCCTTGTGGAGGGCAGGGCAGAAAATTGGTGCGTTGTGGTGCGTCCTTGGTGCGGTCTGGTGCGGGCGTGGTGCATGAAATGCTGCCCTGCCCGCGCCAAGGGCAGGGCAGGAAAAGTTGGTGCGCCAGAAATTGCCTTGGTGCTGCCAGAATCAGGAATTCGTGCGCCAGGATCAAAAATTGGTGCGCCAGAAATTTCCATGGTGCATGGGATGCTGCCCTGCCCTCGCGGAGGGCAGGGCAGAAAAATGTGGTGCTGCCAGGATTGAGTTGCGATGCACGCTGGTGCTGCCAGGAGAGAATTGGTGCGCCAGATTTGTGTGTGGTGCGCCAGATTTGTGCACCAACCCAAATGCTGCCCTGCCCTCCTCACTTTGATGTCCCAAGTTCGAACCATGGCCGAAACACACGCTACTTAATTTCCTTGGCTTTCTTGGCACCAAAGTAAGGCCTAGTTTCTTGCTTTCTCATGGCCCTTAAAGATGCCTTTCGTTCCTGCCTCAATTGTGCGCCAAATATGGATTGCTATATATCGTTGGAAAGCTCTGAATGTCAGCTTTCCAACGCAACTGGAAGCACATCAATTGGACGTCTGTAGCTCAAGTTATAGCCCTTTGAAGTAGGCATGGTCATGCTGTGTGCGGCCAGATTTTAACTTAGCGAAAATTCTTGCTTCCAACCACACTTTGCATCACGATTCTGCCCTGCCCTTGGCAAGGGCAGGATCGTGTGCGTGCTGGCTGCTTCCTTTCTTGATTTGGTCATGGGCCACGCTTTTAAAAGCGTGGCCTAAGGCTCCAAAGTGTACCCCAACTTCAAAGTGTACCCCAAAGCTCTTTTTTTCCTCTTTTTTTGTGCTTCTTTGCTTCTTTTTCTTCTTTTTTTCTACAAGATTTATAAAATTAAAATATCAAGAAAATATATCATTTAAGTACAAAAGCATTCAATATTTAAGCACAATTCATCAATTTCTTGTATGAAAAAGCATAGAAAATGGGTATATGATGACATGTCATCATAAAGCATGAAAATTCGGAAGGCATATCATATTTCAGATGTGCATCTTCCTTATTTACTAAGTTTATGAAAGGAACTCCACCACGTTTAGTTTTTGTGCTCTTTTCCTTTGCTTGACTCTCCCTTTTATCTTAACTCCTACTTCTTCTTCTTCTTTATTGTCACTTGCTATTCAAAAGATTCTATTCAAGCATAAGAATGGTCTATCTGATCCTAGAGCCCAACATTTTTCAACGTTTTCTCCATTCTCTCTATTTTTCTTTTGGCTCTTTCTCTTTGTGCTTTTGCTAGCTCAGGATATTGTTCATGTGGCTTGATCTCTTGGTTTACCATTGGCATGCCACAGACTAGGTAGTTTAACTTTGATTGAGTATCCATATCATATTCCATCCTGTCTACCTGCCTAGCCTCTCCAGCTGTGTGATATAGATTCTTCCATTGATGAAGATCTTGGATGTACCTTTCTTGCCTAGCTTGTTGTTGGAACAATTTGTTAAATAATTCTTGATTTTGTGCATCTTGTTCCCTCTGCCTATCCAGGGATCTTGCTTGAAATTTCCTTTGTTGATCCATCATCTTTAATTGGAAGTTCTCCTATTGCTCCATCATTATCAACTGACAATTTGCTTGCTGCTCCTGAGCTCTCATGAATTGCTGAGACAATTCTCCAATGGCAACTTGCATTTGGCTTAAATCCATAGCGCTGGAGGCTTGCCCCTCTTCCATTTGTGGCTCAGACGGTTGCCCTTTGACGAGTGGATAATTTATACGCTTTTTGGCATTGTTTTTAGGTAGTTTTTAGTATCATTTAGTTAGTTTTTAGTATATTGATGGTGTTTTTGTGGAAAAATGAATTTCCAACACACATATCCAACCGGCAAGTGTACCGGGTCGCATCAAGTAGTAATAACTCACTTAGAGTGAGGTCGATCCCATAGGGATTGATGAATCAAGCAATTTTAGTGGGTGATTAGTTTAGTCAAGCTAACATTGAAGTGAATTTGGATGAAGTGTAGCCAACAGAAAGTAAATTGCAAGGAAATTAAAAGATGCAGAAAATAAAATTGCAGGAAACTTAAATAACAAGAAAGTAAAATAGCTGAAACTTAAATTGCAAGAAATATAAATTGCATCAAATGTAAAGGGGGCTGGGGTGCTAGCAATTAAATAAAAGCAGTAGATCCAAGCTTAGAACAATTGCAAGGAAATTAAATTGCAGGAAAAGTAAATTCAAGGTCACAGTAGCTTAAATGTAAATTGCAGAAGAACATAAGTGCAGGAAATTAAATTGGGAGCAATGAGATGCAACAAAGAGACATAGATCATTTTTCAAGTCTCAAAGTGAAACTAACAATTTCAATGAAACAGTAAAAACAGAAGGAAAGCCAAGAGCTCAATTGCTCACTTGACCAAAACAGAAACAAAATTCAACTCAATTGTGAAACTCAGAAAAGAAATTCAAGATCTCAGGGAATCAATGAGACTAGAGAACAAGTCTAGATCTCAAGCCCTTCCTTGATCAATTCAGAGAACAATTTGTAGAAGAAAGAAGAAAAATGAATTGCAGAATTAAAGAGAAGATGAAGCAGTATGTGAATTTCAATTATGCGGAAAAAGTAAACAAGAGATCTCAAGGTGAGATTGAAACAGAATTTTTTCAATTCTCTACCCAAGATTTAAAGCAGAAAGGAAAACTTAAAGGAGAGAGCTCTCAAATCCTAATATTCCCTAGTGGGTCTCGCCTCCCCTAGTGAGATGGAATTGATGCCTTTATATAGGCTTTACAAAGTGAAAATTAAAACAAATTACAATTAAAATGAAAATCCTAATCTAATTGATCCATGTGCCTTTGAGTCATGTTGAGTGGGCTTTGCTTGCTTTGGATTTGTGGAGAAATGGGTTTGGATGGCCTTGATTCAATTTGGAGAGGAATTGAATTTAAATGGAATTTTGGTTGGATTTTTGGCCCATGAGTGTTTGCTTCCAATTTGCTTCCAGGAGGCTGCCCTGCCCTTGTGGAGGGCAGGGCAGAAAATGTTGCTTGCGCCCTTGGTGCGTGCGTGCGTGTTGATGCTGCCAAAGCTTCCTTGGTGCGCCAATCTGGTGTGCTGGCCGTGCACCACAAAATTCTGCCCTGCCCTCGCGGAGGGCAGGGCAATGTTTCCAAAAAATGAAGCTCCGCGTTCGATACTTGGTGGATGCACACGCTACTTCTTTTCCTTGGTTTATTTTTCCTTATTTTTGGCCCTTAAAGATGCCTCTCGTTCCTGCCTCAATTGTTCGCCAAATATGGATTGCTATATATCGTTGGAAAGCTCTGAATGTCAGCTTTCCAACGCAACTAGAAGCACATCAATTGGACGTCTGTAGCTCAAGTTATAGCCCTTTGAAGTAGGCATGGTCATGCTGTTTGCGCCTAGATTTTACTTTAGCGAAATTCTTGCTTCCAATCCTCAATGTGCATCACGATTCTGCCCTTGGCAAGGGCAGGGCAGTGTGCGTGCTGGCTGCTTCCTTCCTTGATTTGGTCATGGGCCACGCTTTTAAAAGCGTGGCCTAAGGCTCCAAAGTGTACCCCAACTTCAAAGTGTACCCCAAAGCTCTTTTTTTCTCCTTTTTTTGTGCTTCTTTGCTTCTTTTTCTTCTTTTTTTTCTACAAGATTTATAAAATTAAAATATCAAGAATATATATCATTTAAGTACAAAAGCATTCAATATTTAAGCACAATTCATCAATTTCTTGTATGAAAAGCATAGAAAAATAGGTATATGATGACTTGTCATCACAACACCAAACTTAAACCTTGCTTGTCCCCAAGCAAGAAAAGAATCATGCAATAAAGATTGACAATCCAAGGTAAGAAGAATAGCAACTCAATGTTCATGGTAAGCTAGTTTTCTAAGCATGCTTCAATCACAAAAGAAATGTAAATGATTGATGCTTCTATCTAGCTCAATTTATGAAATCTTTTTCTTATAATTCTTCCTTGAAACAAGCTTTTGATTTTTTTTTTCTCCTTTTGGGTGCTTTGCCCCATGAGTTAATAACAAAGCTACGACTTCTAAATGCTTTGTTTTCAAGTATTACCACTTGATACATAAGCACCACAAGCATTTAATTAGAGGACTTCATTAAGCTCATTTTTCTTTTCTCTTCTTGACTCTCTAATCATTGATGCTCAGAGCCTTGAGCTTTGAGGGAGTGCTTTTGCACTTGAGCCTAGCCTTGACTTCTAAGTGTTTTGTTTTCAAGCATTTGGCTTGATACATAAACACCACAAGCACTTAACAAATAAATTGCCATTGGTACTCAGAGCCTTTAGCTTTCTCATTCTTTCCCTTTTTCTTTTCTTGCCTTAATTGTATTTGCTTCTTCAAGGTTTTCATGATTTCAAAAGATTTCACAAAATGTACTAGATGAAAAACTTCAATTAAATAAAATCTAATGCAATTGAGCAACAATCAAACATACTAGCTTTCCAATACTTGTATGCACATGCTAAATTCTTCTTTAATTCCTTGTTTGTTTATGATCATGATGCTTTTTTGCTTTTGAATTTACAAAACTCAAGTTGGTAGTCATAATGTCACAACAACATATTATAAATCAAAATTCAAGCTATGCTTATTCATACACACATGTATACAGAGAAGGTAAAGACAATCATGCAGTTTATGAAACAAATGAGAGGAAAAGGAACTTTACAACCTTGTAGTTCATCTTCTCTATTGTTGTCATTTTTCTCCCATTTTCCTCCTTCCCATACCAAACTCAGAATGCTTGTTCATCCTCAAGCAACAATTAGAACAATGGCTATGGGGCTAAGATGGATCATGAATGTCTTACACAATGAAATGTTAGTAGCACATGTGTTTTAAGCAAGCAAAATTAAAGATAACAATCAAGGCACAAGAGACAGAGACATTTTGATTGCATAGATAAGAAGGTGTGCACAATACATTGCATAAAAAATAAGTGGCACACCAAACTTAGTGTGACACTTTCACTTGGAATTAATGCAAGTATCTTGTAAAGATTTGAAGCAAATTGTGTTGCATAGCAACACCAAACTTAGAATGCAATCCTATGTCCACTTATTTGAATTAAACCAAGCAAATGAAACTGTTATTTATTAATTACAATCACCAAGCTAAGAATCTGTCATTAATAAAGCTCTCTTGGTAATGTATTAACAAGCACAGTAAATAAGCAAACTAAAATGAAAGCATTAAAAACAAAGAATTAACTAAAGTAAACAGAATAACAAAATATCAAACCAAAAGAAAATTAACACTTGAAAGACATTATGGTTATGCAGACAAGTGGTGTTGCTGAATGATTTGCATAGAAAAATAGGTGGCACACCAAACTTAGAATCTTGGTGTGTCACTTTCATTTTTTTTTTTTGATTTGATGCAATCATCCAAAAAGATTGAAAACAATGTGTTGCTTGGCAACACCAAACTTAGAATGTAACCATATGCCAATTTATTGAAATTTAAACAAAGCATGGAGAAGAAATGTACCTACGGTTGGGTTACCTCCCAACAAGTGCTCTTTTAGTGTCATTAGCTTGACATGTTGTTCTTCACTTTCTTCCTCTTCTTCCAATTGATTAAGAGGAATGACTTCAAGGGAGTAGAAGTTTCAGCTATTGTCCCCTTTCTTGGTTTCCTCTCAGCAAGCTTTCTTTTGAAATTGGCTTGGTTGAGCTTGCTTGCTTGATCAGGGGGAGGATTGTTTGCAGTTGACCTTTTCTTGAATATTGTCCTTGATATCTTGGTCACAATCCTCTTCTTGGTGCTTTTGTTAATTGCCTTCACTTCCTTGAATCCAAGTTTTGGTTGCTGTGTGATTGTTGGAGTGATTTCTTTATCAAGAGCCTCTTGCATTGGTGGTTCCATGAGCTTTTCCTTCATGTACTTCTCTACTTCAGTTGAGTGTGACTTCTCTTGAATGTCTTCCTCCCTTTCTTCTTCATGATTTTCCATTAATGCCTCTGTGAGGGAATCTTTGTGTTTCATTGTCACCTCAAGTGGTTCTTGTGAATGTAGAATCCTTGGCTCATGTCCAAATACCTCCACCACCTCTTCCTTTTTCACTAAAATTTCTCTTGACACAGAGGCTTCCTCATCTTGCTTTTCCACTTCCTCACCCACAAATTGGTCTTCATCCTCTCTGTTTGATGGTTCTAAGTTCCTCCTTGTTTGTTCTAAGGGCTCATTCATCTTCTTGAGGATGATTTCTTTCCAGGATTGGGGTTGTGTGTATCTTTCCACGAGTTTTCTATGTATTTCAATGGCTTGAAGGTAATCCTCATTTGGTGGTTCAAGAGATGAATGTTGAGAGTAATTTTGGTGACATGGATGTGTTGTGGTGAAGTTGTGTTGAGGGGTGTGGAATGAGTTGTGTGATTGATGGGATGACTTGTATGGATTTTGGAGGAAACTTTGTGTTAAGGCATAATCAAGTGATGAAGAATTTTCAAATGAGAAACCGGGACGTGAGGTCGGACACTCTCTCATGTGACTTGACTGCTCAGAATTTGCAGTTTCTTGGTAATACTCCCAGCCACCATTAGAATAATGACTTGCATCATTTTGTGGTGGAGGAAAATATCCCATATGATTTTCTTTCTCATCTTGTGTTTCTGAAGCATTTCTCCATGGATTGGAGTGCTCAGAATCTGTGATTTCTTGGTGATATTCCCAACCACCATTAGAGATTAGTGATGGTGGGTGATATCCCATAAAATTTTGTTTGACCATAAGATGAGTTGAACTCCATTTGTATTTTGTAAACATCAATGAAATTTGAAATTCATGTCACAGAGAAAGAATTTCTTAGTGAGGCAATAACTCAAACACCTTGCTATCAATTTAAAACAGAGAACAAAAACAAAAAAAATGCTTGATCTAGACTTCTCACCCACTTAATCATTGTTGATCTAATCAATCCCCGGCAACGGCGCCAAAAACTTGATGGTGTTTTTGTGGAAAAATGAATTTCCAACACACATATCCAACCGGCAAGTGTACCGGGTAGCATCAAGTAGTAATAACTCACTTAGAGTGAGGTCGATCCCACAGGGATTGATGGATCAAGCAATTTTAGTGGGTGATTAGTTTAGTCAAGCTAACATTGAAGTGAATTTGGATGAAGTGTAGCCAACAGAAAGTCAATTGCAAGGAAATTAAAAGATGCAGAAAATAAAATTGCAGGAAACTTAAATAACAAGAAAGTAAAATAGATGAAACTTAAATTGCAAGAAATATAAATTGCATCAAATGTAAAGGGGGCTGGGGTGCTAGCAATTAAATAAAAGCAGTAGATCCAAGCTTAGAACAATTGCAAGGAAATTAAATTGCAGGAAAAGTAAATTCAAGGTCACAGTAGCTTAAATGTAAATTGCAGAAGAACACAAGTACAGGAAATTAAATTGGGAGCAATGAGATGCAACAAAGAGACATAGATCATTTTTCAAGTCTCAAAGTGAAACTAACAATTTCAATGAAACAGTAAAAACAGAAGGAAAGCCAAGAGCTCAATTGCTCACTTGACCAAAACAGAAACAAAATTCAACTCAATTGTGAAACTCAGAAAAGAAATTCAAGATCTCAGGGAATCAATGAGACTAGAGAACAAGTCTAGATCTCAAGCCCTTCCTTGATCAATTCAGAGAACAATTTGTAGAAGAAAGAAGAAAAATGAATTGCAGAATTAAAGAGAAGATGAAGCAGTATGTGAATTTCAATTATGCAGAAAAAGTAAACAAGAGATCTCAAGGTGAGATTGAAACAGAATTTTTTCAATTCTCTACCCAAGATTTAAAGCAGAAAGGAAAACTTAAAGGAGAGAGCTCTCAAATCCTAATATTCCCTAGTGGGTCTCGCCTCCCCTAGTGAGATGGAATTGATGCCTTTATATAGGCTTTACAAAGTGAAAATTAAAACAAATTACAATTAAAATGAAAATCCTAATCTAATTGATCCATGTGCCTTTGAGTCATGTTGAGTGGGCTTTGCTTGCTTTGGATTTGTGGAGAAATGGGTTTGGTTGGCCTTGATTCAATTTGGAGAGGAATTGAATTTAAATGGAATTTTGGTTGGATTTTTGGCCCATGAGTGTTTGCTTCCAATTTGCTTCCAGGAGGCTGCCCTGCCCTTGTGGAGGGCAGGGCAGAAAATGTTGCTTGCGCCCTTGGTGCGTGCGTGCGTGTTGATGCTGCCAAAGCTTCCTTGGTGCGCCAATCTGGTGTGCTGGCCGTGCACCACAAAATGCTGCCCTGCCCTCGCGGAGGGCAGGGCAATGTTTCCAAAAAATGAAGCTCCGCGTTCGATACTTGGTGGATGCACACGCTACTTCTTTTCCTTGGTTTATTTTTGCTTATTTTTGGCCCTTAAAGATGCCTCTCGTTCCTGCCTCAATTTTTCGCCAAATATGGATTGCTATATATCGTTGGAAAGCTCTGAATGTCAGCTTTCCAACGCAACTGGAAGCACATCAATTGGACGTCTGTAGCTCAAGTTATAGCCCTTTGAAGGAGGCATGGTCATGCTGTGAGCGCCCAGATTTTACCTTAGCGAAATTCTTGCTTCCAATCCTCAATGTGCATCACGATTCTGCCCTGCCCTTGGCAAGGGCAGGGCAGTGTGCGTGCTGGCTGCTTCCTTCCTTGATTTGGTCATGGGCCACGCTTTTAAAAGCGTGGCCTAAGGCTCCAAAGTGTACCCCAACTTCAAAGTGTACCCCAAAGCTCTTTTTTTCTCCTTTTTTTGTGCTTCTTTGCTTCTTTTTCTTCTTTTTTTTTCTACAAGATTTATAAAATTAAAATATCAAGAATATATATCATTTAAGTACAAAAGCATTCAATATTTAAGCACAATTCATCAATTTCTTGTATGAAAAGCATAGAAAAATAGGTATATGATGACTTGTCATCATATATAATTATTAGTTTTTATGCAAAAATCACATTTCTGGACTTTACTATGAGTTTGAGTATTTTTCTATGATTTCAGGTATTTTC